>NC_139007.1:80620177-81127677 GCF_964374135.1 Grampus griseus
AGGAGGAGGGTCAGAGGGTCGCACAGTCCACTTTCTACCAGGGAGGGGAGCAGGTCTCCTCAAAGAATGAAAAGGCAGCAGGTCATCGCAGGCCTCCAGCATCCCATCCACCCTGGGGATGGTGTAGCCGCTATTTGCCGATAGGTCGCCTTTCTCCTATCATGTGACTCAATTTCTAGAATAGGAGTTGGCAGATGTTTCCTATAAAGGTCGAGATGGTAAATATTTTAGGTTTTGTGGGCTGCCCCCGTCTGATATTCCTCTTTGCTTGCTTCCCTCTCTCTTTTTCACAGCCTTTTTAAAATTTAAAGTCATTCCTAGCTCCAGAGATGTACAAAAACAGACCGCAAGCTAGATTTGGCTGGTGGACTGTAGTTGGCCAACCCGGCTCTTGATAAATGGATCTAAAACTGGTGTCCAGGACTTAGGGCTAAGGTTTGTATTCCTGGTTTAAGTAGAATATGGAACTGATGGAGGGTCAGATGGAGAAGATAGAGCAGAGCAGGGACAGTATCTGGGTCCTTAACCCACAGGGGGGAAATCCACTTACACCTCACTTCAGATTTGTCAGCTGCTCTCTTTTTCTTTGGACTTAAAGAAGGGTGTCGGACAGCCTCAGAAGACAGAGATAAGACCTTCTTTTGGAGAAAAGGGCAGGTGTGCTGCCCACTGTAAAAGTTTTGGGTTCTCTAAACTCAGAAATCCTCTCCTATAATAAAAGCCACTGCAGTCATGGGTGTCATCTGGCCCTGTTCGGGTTGCCCTGTGGGAACTGTAGCTCAAAGCTAGTGCAAAAAAAATTCTGATCATCTGTTGCTGTGAGTAATAAAATCCCACGTCTCTGACCCAGGAGTTTGTACCTTGAACAGAGCAGTCTGCAGAAAAAGAAACCATGAGCCAGAAAAGCATCCCCAAGGCCTGCTGTGGCATCTTCAGATAACTTCACAGACTGTATTCTGTTTACCTTTGTGTCTGACTCCGAATCTAGAACACTGTCTGACACAGTACGGTTATTTAGTAAGTGTGGAAGGAAGGAAGGGAGGGAAGGAGGAAAGAAAGAAGGAAGAAGGGAAGGAAGGATGAGCAGGGGGAACCTCCCTCGTGTAAACACTGTCCTAAGGATTTTCTGCGGCTACTCAATTTTTCCAAACAGAGAGAAATCAGACATTTCTAGTTCTGTCGCTTTAAAGCAAAGGATGAATTTATCCATGGTTCTCCTTACCCGCAGCTAGAGAAGAGAATCCAGGAGTGAACTAAAGCAATAAATAAAGACTAAAAGGTGTGTGGGGGGAGAAGGATATGTAGTATTTTAATAAAGTTTCCAAAATGTGTACTACATGGTTTGAGAAGGAATAGCTCAGGGATCCCACTGAACTGTTCAAATGCAGTTCAGTGAGATAGTATTAAATAATAGAGTGATATTATTAAAATACCTGGTACAGACTCTCTCTGTGTAATTACCCTAAATGAGTTATTTGGAGTGAGTTGCTATGGCTGTAGGATCTCTACGTATGACTAAACTTACGAAAAAGTGAATGGGGCCTCAGATGAAGTATCAGTTATGAAGATGCTCACAGTAAAAGCCAGCCCCAGAGCAATCACAGATGCTTTGAAAACACTGTGGGGGTAAAAAGCATGCTTAGGGAACGTAGGGTTTGAAATAGAATTATTGTTGTTATTATTATTGAGTTATTTTCCCAATAGTTTGCAATGATCTTTCACAGCTTTCAGGAAAGTCTTTCATATCACTGCCCCACACAGTGAATCTGGGTAAAAGAGGAAACAGATGGAACTTTAACAGGCAAGTCTGGAGACTGAAGCTTCATGGGGGCCCCTGGCACCAAAGAGAAGTGTAACAGGTCACCTGCACCCTTTCACGGCATGGAGAGCAGAAACGCAGCGTGTGGGTCTAGAGTTTTAGGACACGTGAACAGGTCTCTGGGCAGCAGAGGACTGGCGGGTCCCCAGGGCCAGATCCCTCTCTGGCACCTTCCTCATTAGCAAATGGGACAAGCGTGATAACCCAGCTGGTCAGATGTTCCATCCTTGACTTCAAAGAGCTGGTCTGTCATCTACAGCATTTTGCAAACACCGATTCACCGTGCCAAGCCGGGCAAGCGCTATAAGTATTTTCTGGGAAGCTGTTAGAATGTCAAAGGTTAAAAGTCAGAGATTCTGATTCATGCATGGAACTCAAGAGTATGTTTGTTTGTTTTTTAATTTCCCTAGTGATTCTAAATGATCAAGTATAAAAAATCACTGGCGTAGACTTTCTACTTTGGAATTTAATTAGATTGTCTTGTTCTTTTTTATTATTATTTAATTATTGCTAGGTTGAAGCTCCTCACCTAAGACTTGAGGGCTGTATTCCCCCACCCCACTCAATGGCACTCCAAATAATGAATGAATGAACGAGGATACATCCAGAGTCAGAGGATGAGGAGGAAAGATGCTTCTCTCATGGTCTCCACATTACGGGGAAAAGAGACACAAATACCCGCTTCCTAAGGAAAAGGAAGGGATGGAGGGAGGGAGAGGGAGGGAGGGAGGAAAGAAAGAAGAAAGAAATTATATAAAAAATTGACAGCGGGCTTCCCTGGTGGCGCAGTGGTTGAGAGTCCGCCTGCCGATGCAGGGGACACGGGTTTGTGCCCCGGTCCAGGAAGATCCCACATGCCGCGGAGCGGCTGGGCCCGTGAGCCATGGCCGCTGAGCCTGCGCGTCCGGAGCCTGTGCTCCGCGCGGGAGAGGCCACGACAGCGAGAGGCCCGCGTACCGCAAAAAACAAAAACAAAAAAAAGACAGAAAATGTTCCTTGGCTTCAGGGGAGCCATGTGATAGATCTCCGAAGAGAACCTCCACGTCCGACAAAGGGCTGTGGGCTGTCAGAGCAAGGGCTGCTGCGTGGACCCTGCCCACCCTTGAGTGAGCTGAACATGTGACCCTCTGAAATCATCCTTCCCCCACTGTTTCCCCAGTTGCAGGCTCTGTCCCCACTTCTCTTGGCAAATCCGCCCAAGGGGAGGCAGGACGTCCCCTTGTCCCCTCTGGCTCCACACTTACCCCCTCTGTCACCGCAGCCTGCCCGCCCCCCTCTCCTACTCCCAGCACCAACAGCTCAGGTCTTGGCACAGCTGCCAGCTCCTTCCTGGGTCTCTCTCTGTCCCTTCCAAGGAACCTGGGCTCCTCCAAGTGTTGACAGGCGTCACGGGAGCTGGGCCGGGGGAAGGCTCTGCCCATGTAAGTATGGCAACAATTGGCTTAAGGCAAGTGAGACAGGTTTCTTTCCTTCAGGATTCCTCGGAGCTTTAAGCTTGCTAGAGTGACCTGAATATTTCCTGAAGACAAGTGCATTATTGGAGCTGGCCCCAAATGCATTCGGCACCGGCATCAACTGTATGATGTGTCCTCTTAGAGCACACTCACGCTTGGATCAGCAGGTGTACGTTGAGCACCTACGACGTGCCGGGCACTGTACCGAGCGTGAAACAAGCCCCGCGCGATCCCTGTCCCCCATGGAGCTTTCTCGGCGGCCAGGTCTGGGGCTCACTCCTCTGAGGTCCTCCTCTCGCCTTTCCCCTGGGTCCCCCGTCCTTTCCCTCTTCTGCCGTCCAGTCCTGCATCTTCTCTCAGTCTTCGAGGTCCCTTGAGGAGCAGGGTCTTTTCCCAGCTGGGCTCCAGTCTGGTTCCCACCTTTTGAACTTCAGGGAGAACCTTGGCTTTGGCCATCACTCCAGTTGCCACTTTAGAGAGTGTCGCCTGGGCTCTGCCCCAGGGCATCTCGAACAAGCCTTTCTCCTGGCACCGTCCTTCCCGGCTTAGCCTCTCTGAGTCAGGCTGCCGGCGTCCATCAGAGCTCTCTGTCTCCTCAATCCTAATCCCCTTCTTTCCTTTCCATGTCCTCCTGAGTCTGCAACGGAAGCCCTTCTGCTGAGCTGGTCCCACGGCTCCTCCACTCCATCCGTGTACGGAGTCCACAGAGAGCTCTGCTAGCCTCCCATCCCGGGCCCGCCCCCTCCCTGGCCCATCTGCCTCAGCCTGGGACTTCTCCCCGGCAGACTCACCACAGTCCCTCCTCAAAAATTTATACTTAGCTCCAGTGCATGGTGAAACGCTGTATCTTGCTCGGGTATATCCCTCATGGCTGTCTGTAAGTAAGGAAACAAAAATTAATACTCCCGCCCATCCACGTGCTATTTCCTTACATCTACCCGCTGCCCAGAGTCACCCACCCACTGTGGAGGTGTCCATACCCCCCTCTGGGAAGCAGCCCCGTTCTGGGAGCATGGTCCCAACCCACCCTCTCCTGCATGAGCGGCAGTGCCCCGTGCTCTGTGTTATACAGAAGACCAGCTCTGTTCCCCAGTCACAGCCTATTGGACCAGGGATTGGTACCTGAGCAGAAAGCAACTCCCATGAGCTGGACCCTGGGCAGCCAGGCACCCCCGATGGGGCTCGGATCTAGTTTCTGGCCGCGACTTCGGTTTCACACGGAGAACAGCAAGATGACCTGAAAAGGGGGCAATCGATCGGTTTTGCTTCCGAGAAGGGGGAAGAGATGAGTGAATAGGGCAAGAGGGAAGAGCAGTAGAAAGGCTCCAACACGATGCCTGATGGGCCAGGGTCGATGGTGGAGCAGCAGAGGCTGGTTAATGGCAGAGAATTCTTTGCCTTCTGAGTTTTGTGTGCTGCTGAGAGGCAGCCCCTCCCCCTTCCGTCTCTGCACACACAGCTTTGGTAAAGTCTGCTGGGCCCACGTACACTTTGTGCAAGTGCTTATGCACAGGTTGGGTTTGGTCTGGTTTGTTAGAACACACGGGGCGGGGTGGGGGGCGTTTAAGCCAGAATCAACCCTGTAGAGATTGTGAGAGAGGCACCTGAACCCCCTTGGAGAATCGTAACGAGCTCGGGGGGGCTGTGAGCTTCCAAAGCCAGGAGAACTGGGGGTTCCAATTCTTTGTACAAAGATCTGCGGGAGACGTGAAGCCACAGCTGACATTTACATTTGTATACACATATTCATTTGCCCACAGCCAACTCTACAACAAGCAAGAGTGGGAAGGATTTCTGGATACAGTAGAGGTGGTTGAAAATATTTGTGCAGAAGGTGAGTTTGGTAGGAGAAAAGGAAGACAGCTTTCCAAAGAGCAGGGGTATTTCGAGATGGTGAACCAACGATATCCATAAAACTCAGAGATGGAAACAGGCAGGTTGTCTGAGGGTTGGTGACTCACGTGCAGCAGGTGTGGAAGGCACTCAAGGAAGATTCTTCCTGTTGCTTGGGGGTAACAGGCACTCTTGTTTGTCAGACAAGCAGCCCCTTTCTTCTGGGAACCTTTTTCCGCCATCCGCCTCCATCCACATGGTTTCCATGGGAAACAATGTTTTCTATGACCCAGCCCTGGTGCAGCAGCTGTTAGACGTGAATCACTGACGCTGGGTGGCCATCGTTCCTACAATGTGGGTGCTGATACTGTGGCTTGCTGAGCAGAGAAGAGTGTTGCATGATGAGCAGAAAGGAGGAGGAGAGATTCTTGGTGGCTTCTAAGTCCCTGGGTTCCAGTAAATCCTGAGACACAGCCATTTTCCTGTCCCTAGGTTTCGGACATGCCACCTTCTAAAGGCAGGTGTTCCTTACAGCCAAAGGGGCTCCGTCTAGCACAGTCTATATGAGTCCCTGGAGAAGAAAAGAGGAAAGAGCCCAGTGGCCAGGAAGCTTGTACAAGTAGTACAGGCTTGATGAGATGGAGATCTTGACCATGGCTGTGGTCATTCAATGGGAATGAGCATATCCAAACGGCATTGGAGGGGACCATGCTGTAGGAAGTGATGATGGAGTAGAGAGTTTCCCAGCATGTGGAGCGCTCACCATAGCAACGTTTGCCTGTGACACCTTCGTAGACTGCAGCATTTTTATAGCAATGATGGGTATAATAGCCCCGGTACTTAACCCAGTAGCTCCTAGGACAGGACTCAATCACAAAACATGTCAGAAAGCCAGAGGCATTAATTGAGACTCAGGGGAGCTATAACTTAACCCAAAGAAGAGATTTACCCAGACTTTCCAAAACGGAAATTAAGCAATTCAGTGACCAATTCACCAGCAAGTCCTACTCTCTCCAAATGAAAGGGCAGCTGTGACTACACAGGAAGCACCAGGGTCTGTACCCCGGAGGCCCTGGACCGCAGCTGAAGCATCTGGTATCCAGGGAAAGCTGATCAACTGAGAGTTAAGTCCTGGAGGGTCGCCATGGCAACCAGAGCCAAAAATGTGTCCAAGTCCGGAGAAACATCACAGCTCATTAGACTAGCCTGTGTTTTCTAACCACCTAGCCAAGTATTTGCAGATCCTTCACCTGTGATCTGGGCTGATGCTAAGCTTTGGGGAAATATATAAAGTAGTGATCTCACACACTTTCCTTGCACCACACTTTCCTTTAACTAAGATCCCTGGCCTTAATTATCAGAAATAGAAGAGGGAGTCTCTTGGCACAATGATTCCTCCAGGGCCTTCTTTTAGAGGAAAGGAAGGTTTATACAGAATCCTATCAGTCCATGGTATTTGATCTCATTATCCATCAGTAATTCCAGGACCTCCAAAGAAAATGTGAATGCCTGACAAGAAGAATTCGATCTACAGCAGGAGTAAATAAGTTAGTTCTTTGGCCTCCCAGCATTCAGTTTCAAAATATAGACGTACTGCATTATGAGGGATGGGGAATAACCTGGATCAGTCAGGATAGGCTCTATGTTATGCTGCCGACACAAAAGACCCAACAACTTTAGGGGCTTAAACAAAGGTTCATTTCTTGTCCATGTTCCACGTCTAATGGCCAGCAGGGGGCACCACTCGCTACAGTCACTCATTGGCCTAGGCTAATAGCACTGCCATCTCCAATTGCTGACGGCAGTGCCAGGAGGAGAAGACGTCTCTTAATGCTTCCACCCAGAAATGACACATGTTGAGTCCACTCACATCTCACTGGCCAAAGTGAGTCACGTGGCCACACCTCACTCTAAGTGGGCAGGTGAGTGAAATCCTACCCTGTGCTAAGAAGGGGAGAGAACCAGGAAAGATGGTATCCATCTTTGGAGACAATCTACACAGTAAACCGTGAGGGACTAATTGTAAATTAAAAGAGAGTTTGGAAAAGGGCATGAAAGAGTTGAGCAGATTTCATAGAAAAGCTGGATCAAACTTGGTCTTCAAGAAGGGGCAGGAGGGGCTTCCCTGGGGGCGCAGTGGTTGAGAGTCCGCCTGCCGATGCAGGGGACACGGATTCGTGCCCCGGTCCGGGAAGATCCCACATGCCGCAGAGCGGCTGGGCCTGTGAGCCATGGCTGCTGAGCCTGCGCGTCCGGAGCCTGTGCTCCGCGACGGGAGAGGCCACAGCAGTGAGAGGCCCGCATACCGCAAAAAAAAAGAAGGGGTAGGAGTTGGATAGGTTGTGAGGAAGGCATGGGGGTGGCAGGGACAGTGACTCAGAGGGTGACATTCACAGGAGATAACGAAGAAACCCACTTGGAGTGTTTGTGCTACCGGGACTCTCATTCCCTAAACATCTGTTGAGTAGATTTGGCATCCCTGGGGTACACAGTAGAATAAAAAATAGAGTTTAATCTGACTCATAGACTACTGAAAATAATATGTCATTATGCTATCTACTTAATAAAATGAGGCAGCAAGGCTTCCAACATATGTGGAACTCTGAACATATGTTTCAATCTCCTCCCAGTTGCGCACATTCCAGTCATTGCAACAACATATTACAAGTTGTTAGGACCCACAATAGTTAGAACATTTATCAAGAGAGGTAAAAGGGGGGTGGTTTTCTATGTTTCTCTTCAAATACTTATCTCCTCTCAGAGGTCTTGAGAAGGATAGTACCTACCAGCTTGCAATGTGACAATCGTCAGTGAACACTTGTACACACACACTCTTAGAAATAAGTATGAAACCTAAATCTGTTCTTTTACCAAAACCCAGCATACACTCATCAAAGAAATTAACTCTTAGAAGCAAACAGAAGAAAGGCAAAGAATCATATCTATAGCTATCTATCTAATCACAAAAGGAAGCCACGAAAGGAAGTGCAGGAAGCCATCAGAAACCGCTAGCTCTAGACAGAAACTGCGGTCTATTGAAGAAGCTCTTATAAATCACTAAGGCTTCAACTTGGAGGGAAACACAGATGCAAGGCAAATCAGAGTCTGTTCCGTTTTTTCATATTTTGCCTCTTAAGCTGGGTGCTTAGTATAGCTCATCTAAATTCTGTTTAAATATCCACATTTTGGTTTTCCCAGCTTAGTACAGAAATTCCAGGTTTAAGAATAATAGAGAAAAGATTAGATAAATAGAATTAAGCAGATTATGGTGATTCCGCAACAGCCAACAAAAGAGTAGAGTTTATATGAGAGGCAATAGGGAGCCAATATAGATCTGGGGTCAGAAAAATGCCATAATGAGAGCCCTGGTTCGGGAAGATTCATCTGAAAGCAGTGTGCGAGTAGATTGGAGAAACTGGAGTCAGACAGAACTCATAGGAAGACATCACATTCATTTACACAAGAGTGATGACTAGATCCCCGGGCGAGAAATCAGAGAAATTTATGTAAAGAAATCTTGGTAAAATAACAGATTTAGAGAATGAAGGCAAATGAAAGATGACTTGAGGCTTTCCAACCTAAGAAATCATAAGGGTGGGGACTTCCCTGGTGGCACAGTGATTAAGAATCCACCTGCCAATGCAGGGGACATGGGTTCGATCCCTGGTCTGGGAAGATCCCACATGCTGTGGAGCAACTAAGCCTGTGTGCCACAACTCCTGAGCCTGCACGCTGCAACTACCGAGCCCTCATGCTGCAACTACTGAAGCCCACGTGCCTAGAGCCTGTGCTCCGCAACAAGAGAAGCCACCACAATTAGAAGCCCATGCACCGCAACAAGGAGTAGTGCCCACTTGCTGCAACTAGAGAAAGCCCACACGCAGCAATGAAGACCCAATGCAGCCAAAAAAAAAAATACACACAAAAAAATCTTAAGGATGGAATCATTCACAGAAATGGGTACCTAAAAGATGGAGTAATTCAGGTAGGAGAAGATCAAAGATCAAGACACAGATTTACATCTTCAGTTGCCCTGAGATTTGTGAGAATGTTTATGTTCTTAATCCAGGACATTGTACGGCATTGCATAAAGAGATTAATCCATCATTGACCAAAATCATATTTCTGTAATTCTATATTACTGGGATATTCACACAGAGTAGAAAATGAGCATTTCAACCAAGAACAGAAACTGTATAAATCATGTGAAGTCACACGGCTTTAAATAAAATGCAGAAAATTGTTTCCATTCTAAACTAATCTAATCAATTATTATCCCATCATTTAACTCTTACAAAGCAATTAATTGTAAGAGCTGAATAGTTTTCTTCTTTACAGCATCCACAATTTAGATTTTTTTCTTCTTTTAACAGTTTTATTGAGGTATAATTGATATAAAATAAAAACTGCATGTTTAATGTGTACAATGAGTTTGACATATGCATACACCCGTGATACAATCACCACAATCAAGGTAATAAACATATCCAGCACCTCCAAAAGTTTCCTTGTGTCACTCTGTGGTTTTTGTTTTTGTTTGTGGTAAGAACACTTAACGTGAGATTTACCCTCTTAACAAATTTTTTAGTGCACAGTCCAGTATTGTTAACTACAGGCGCTGTGTTGTACTGTAGATCTCTAAAACTTTTTCCTCTAGTGTAACTGAAGCTTTGTATCCATTGAACAGCAGCTGTCCATTTCCCCCTTCCCCAGCCCCTGGCAACCTCTATTCTACTTGCTGCTTTTATATGTTTGACTAGTTTAGATTCCTCATATAAGTGAAATCATGCAGTATTTGTCATTCTGTGTCTGCTGTATTTCACCTAGCATAACATTCTCCAGGTTCATCCATGTCGTCACAGATGGCAGGATTTCCTTCTTTGTTTAGGCTGAATAACTTTCCATTGTGTGTATATGCCGTGCTTTCTTTAACCATTCATCTGTCGATGGACATTTGGATTGTTTCCTTGTCTAATTCAGATTTTCACAAAACGGAGCTGGTCCTCTTCTCCAGGTTCAGTATAGCTCTTCACTTCTATCCTTTTCAACTGAAGATGATAAACATACATAAGACTGAGAGCTGACAACCGGGGCTCGTCCCCTCGTTACGTCAGGCAAGTCATTTACAAGAACGTCATGGCTGTGAGAAAACTGTGTACATACACAATGTTTAGTCATGTGACAGCATTGTTGCAAAACTTCTGTGTTTTTCTTGAGAAGGTTAATAGAATCAATGTTCTCACCTTCTCCAAAGAATGGGCCAGGTTGTATACAGTCCTGCCAAATAAATCTGAAACCTATTTCAATTTTAGAGAAAAATAGAATTTTGTATTAACTCTTTCCTTTTTATCCCAAAGGGGAGCATTTGGAGAGGACCATTTCTGAGTACTCCATGTTTTCAACAGAATTCAATACAGGTCATAACAGCATGTCTTTTTTCCAGAAAATAAATTACTTCACCTATCCCCTATGAAAAGGAAATTATGACTAATACTTTGAATTCTTTCTTGAGCAAATCAGTTACATTTATGGAACATGAAAGCCAAAATAAAGTGGTCCAGAGTGAAACTGAACTTCAGGACATGGGGACAGAAGAGGACGCCTGGCCCCACCTTTAGACCTTAACTCTGAGTGGCTGTTCATCCCAAATCATGATACCAAGCCAGCCATGGGCATTTCCTGAGCTGCCCCGGGAGGTACAGCCTCCAACAAGTACCTGAGCTTGTATCTCACAGAACACAGAGTCCACACACTCGAGGGTTCTACAGACCAGCAAGGTGCAAAGTCACAGTATCAGATGGGACACAGAGAACACTTCCCACACCGCCCGTTCCAGTCATCAGACACGGCCGTCTGTCTGTTCGTCTCTAGCCTCATATAAATCCATTTTCCTGTCAAGAGAATTCAGTTCTGAATTCAGCTCTGCTGCTGACTTACTATACTGTGACTATAAAGTAATAAAACAAAAAAGGAACAGAATTCATTCATCCAAACAACTTAAAGTAGTCCATTTGGGAAGCTTTATACCACTGTGTACTTAGGACAGCAAGACTGACGTCACCCAAGACTCCAACCATGGTTGTGAACCTGATGCTCTAACAATTGTCACTGGGGTGGGCCAGGGGAAGCAGGGGGGCAGTCCCGAGGTCAGGGTCTAATCCCCTCATCCTGTCCCCAGAGGGGCAGAGTGGACATGCAGCCCACACTCTTGGGTCCCAGGGGCCGTGGTAAAGGCCAGTTCATCTTCTCTTCTTTTGCTTCCTTCACTGTCTCCTATCGTTTTAAAGAGTGATACGGGTTCTTTTCTCTCCTAAATTTCAAGGGCAATTTTCCACTGAGTTTTTTTTTTTTTTCCTCTCTCTCTCTCTAAAAGATTACGTGTTCCTGCTGTTCTGAGACTTTCAGAAAAACGTGTCGAGGTGCGGCCTTTTTCTTTCATTATGTTGGGCACTCTGGGTACACCTTTAAGCTGACAGTCACGTCCTTCAGTTCTGGAAATTCTTTCTTGATTTTTTAAAATTGGATGACTGCCTCCTTCCACTTAATCTGTTCTTTCTTTCTGAAACAGCCGTTATATGGGTCTTCTGACCTGACCCCCTATTATTTCCTCTTTTTCACCCCTCATTTCTCCTCTCCTTGTCTTTCTGTTTTACATTTTGGATATTTGTCCACTTCATCATCTAATTTTTTATTTTCTGCTGCCGTATGTTCAAGTGTCTAAGTCCCTTTCTTTGATTCTGCTTGGTTCCTTTCTATAGCATTTAATACTCGCTCTGTGAATGTAACATCTCATCCCTCTGAAGTTGTTCGTTCGTTACATTTTGGTTTAGATCTGTTCTGCACCCACTTGTCCGTTTCCTCCATTGTCCTTTCTTCCCGTTTGAACCTGTCACTCAGTGAAGGGTTTTATACATAAATTCTTGGTTATTCTTCACTGTCTGCTCACATTTATAGATGAGACCCTAAGCAGAGAATTGGAACCATCCTAAGTGAGAGCAGAGCTCACAGATGTGGCTTCGTTATAGAAGAACTGGCTGTTTCACTGGGGCCCTAAGTGCCAGTTTTTAAAATATGTCATATTGAGCCTAAGTCCTCATAAAGGATCCTCAAATCTCCTGCCTGGGGTGTATAAGCCTGACTCTCAGTTTGGGGAGCTAAGTGGGTTGGGGATTCTATAAACTCGGTTTGTTGATTTTCACTTTATCCCTTTTTTTTCCAGTGTAATTTCATACCCACATCCCTCAGCTATTCTCAAGGTCTCCCAGTCCAGAGCCTGTCTAGTTCGATATCCCCAGAAAGTAAACTTCCCACCTTCTTCCAGAATGAGGACAGCATGATTACCTGGTTATACAGGTGAAAGAAACCATGGAAGCCCTAATTCTCCTGTAAGGCTTGCATCAATATTCCTGTTTTCAACCCACCTGCATCCCAACCTAATGCTCTGATTCCTGAGTTTTTCCAGGGTTCTGTGACAAGGAAGAGCTAGCTATTTCCCCCCACTTGGCATCCAGAGGCATAGGGAGTCTCTGGGACATAAGCTATTTCTTTTCTTTATTCTTCTTTCCAGTTTCCAAAGTACTAAGTTCTAGACACAAAAATCTCCCCTCCTCTTCTTTTAATTCTTGTGGCTTTGTGACGTGTTATTCCTTTACTATCATTCTGGTGGGAATTCAGAGGAAGAAAAGATGAACAAGATGTTCAAACCTCTTGGTTTACGTAGAAATCTGTTATCACCTATTTTTAATGTGTATTATATTACTGGATGTTATGTCTGGAGCAAAGTGAGAGGGGGAAAGGGCAGTGAAGGGACAAAGGGAGGGAGAAAATAGGAGAGAGAAGGAGAAAGGAGGGAAAGAAGAAACACAGAGACAAAAATGGATACAGGTTTGATCGAGGCAGCATCGGCATTGCAACTTTGCAGAGAAAGATGCTCCAGGTCACGGGGGTGGGAGGAGGCATCATGGGGCTAATAAGTGTATTTGGTCCAGAAGAGATGTTCAACTGGCCCCCAGCAGCACAGGGATAAGGAGTGAAAGGACCCAGACCCAGTATTAGGTGCTGTGTTAGTCCAGGTCCTCCGAGAATCATATGCCAAGATGGGATTAAATTTGCAGGATTTTGATTTAGGGACTGCGTGAAAGAAACAAGAAGTTAGGAAGCCTGTGAGAGCCACCAGGCCACAATGCAAGCTTGACCCCAGTGAGGGAGAGAGGCAGGGAAGCTTGGGTGCAGGATCTAAGGACACCTTGCAAAGTCATCGGGGAGACCTTGTGTCCAAGGCAGGTGACAAAGTCCATGTCTCCCAGAAAAGGGTCTGCGTTAGCATCCCCCCTCCACTCAGTCACTGGGGGCAGCCAAGGGGAGGCAAGGCCTTGACACAGCGATGGACTCCACCTGCCGTAGCCGGGCCTTCCCCTCACACTCTCTGTCATAGGACACCTTCCAGAAGCATCTTCCAGATGGCCACCACATGTACCAGTTAGTAAGGCTGGGATGCAAGGGTCCAACGAGGCAAGCCGCACGGCCATCATAGCAACGGTGGCCACCATTTATTCGGCACTGCCCGGAGCCAGGGCTTTTATCAGGCACATTCCAGACACGGGATAAACCGTGGTGTCTGTTGCTGAGGACCCCACTGCCTGTTTAGAAGGGCGGATCTTTCACAGGCAGAGGGATGGGTGCGAGGACTCAAGATCGAAGATGCTGAGAAACCCCAGCTGCTCTGGGACATAAGAGGGAAAAGAACAAGGAGTAAATCCGGGAGGGAGCAAGGGCTGAGAGCAGGGAGGCTGCGCAGGTGGGACGGGGGTGAGGGCAGGAAGAAAGGGATGTGAGGCTAAGGGACACCAAAGAGAAAATGGGGGATGGGATGGGAAGCAGATACCAAACAGGCTGTGACGGCTTTGCTGCGCTACTCGTGAAGGATCCTCTCTTTCATCTTCTCGAGAAGTCTCAGTAGAATCTGCACACTTGGACTTCGGGTCTGGACCACACTCAGCATAACACCTGAAACTGTCTCGTGGAAGAAAACAGTGGACACGACTCACAAGCGCTTTATGAAACAAACGCTTGACGGAATGGAATTTGCTTTGGGGAGTGTGACAAAATGCTGGGTCCTGGAATTCTAAGGACTGAGTAGGAAATTGGAAAAGAAACTCAGTCTTACAGACCTGCACCATACTGCAGGCACTCGGGGAGTGCTGTGATTTGGGGCGTGGACTTGCAAGTACAGTAGCTCATGATGGCCACACCTGCCACCACGTGAGGGCAGAGGATTAATCCCCTCTACACCCTATGCTCTCCCCATCTTACAGGTCAGAACCTAATGATTATGTGCTGACCGTCACCCCAAAGGGCTCAAAAAAGTATGTAAAACTGATCTGCAAGTTCTTAACCATGAGAGGATCTGAAGAAGGCGGGTACTGGCGCCCCCAGCCCTAGATGACAATAAAGATATTCTTACAGAAGCAGTGTACGCCAGGGGTGAGGAATCATTTTTGCATGCAGGTCACTCAGGAAAAAAAAGCATTTAAACATTGTGTTTATATGCTTTTTATAAAATTAAACTATCTTGAGTCCAATTACAAACGTCTATAAATACATATATTCTTATAAGTTAGAATACTTAACTTATTGCATAGAAAAATATTTAAGTGCAATTTTTTTGTGTTATTAAAGTATTAATAGCTGAGGCCTCTTTGAGTAGTAAGGCACAGGCACACTTTTAGCCATTCACCCTGAAAACTAGATCAGAGGCCGCATCAGAAGTCAGGTGATGCAACTTGGGCTGAGAACTGTGGGATGGCTTGTCCCAGTGGGATTATTCATTTGCTAGTGACCCACAGTACCTGGGGGCTTCTGTGGACTCGAACGCACCAGGCAGTGGTGGCTGGGCTCTGGTCTATGCTCTACTCCATGCCACATGGGAGACAGAAAGATTACCTGTTCCCCATGCTCAGAGGTTCAGGGTCCAGTGGGAGAGGGACGCAGCTAAATGAGCACTTCCAGCATTGTGATGTGTGGTGTACATACAGGCAGGCAGAAGAGGAATGAAAACACAGGCAAAGCAGTGATTAGTTTGGCCAAGGGAAGCCGAGGAAAGCTTCGGGAAGATCATTTTTGAGCAGGACTTTGAAGGAAAAATAGATATGACTGCAGTCCAGCGTTAAATGTCTCCTCATGCTTCACCTGACCCAGTGGAAGAAACTTCAGTCATAACATGTCAGAAGTGTCCTTGTAGGGACCAACTGAAGAGTTCATGAAAACTTTTTGTGGAATAAAAGCTCAAAGAATTCTTTTTTAAAAAAAAATAAATTTTATTTATTTATTTTTGGCTGTGTTGGGCCTTCGTTTCTGTGCGAGGGCTTTCTCTAGTTGCAGTGAGCGGGGGCCACTCTTCATCGCGGTGCGCGGGCGTCTCACTGTCGCGGCCTCTCCCATTGTGGAGCACAGGCTCCAGACGTGCAGGCTCAGTGGTTGTGGCTCATGGGCTTAGTTGCTCCGCGGCGTGTGGGATCTTCCCAGACCAGGGCTCGAACCCATGTCCCCTGCATTGGCAGGCAGATTCTCAACCACTGCGCCACCAGGGAAGCCCAGGATGTCGTCTTTGATACTTTTTGTTCCAGGCAACACTTGTGTTACTGTTACCAAATGCAAACTTGTAGTGCACAACAGGCCAGTAAACCCGGAGATGAGCTGCGGGGGCGAAGAATAGTGCCTCTTTTTGGAAAGCCAGCTGACTGAGAAGATGGGAGGGTCTGAAAAAACCATCTTCCCTGAGTTAGAATTCAGGCTTCTTTTATACTAAAAGGGGACAAGTGTGGCTCGTTGTTGCAAACTTCTTGGTGTCAGCATCCTTTGTTCTTGCAGCTGTCTACGTAGGTCAGGTCACTATGCTCCTGTAAACCTCCAGCAAGACATGTTATTCTCTGTTCTGCAACTTTTTATCTCTATCTGAATGGAAGAATGTTATACCTTTAAGGGTCAGAGCCTTGAAACTGGGCTCTCCTGTATACTTCAGGCTATAGGCAACGTTCTTTCACAAAAGGTGTAGAGCCAGAATGACTAAGCACAGGCAACAGAGCACAAAGGAGAAAGTAAAAGAAAGAGATCTGGATGGACCTAGTCTGTCGTACAGAGCGGAGTAAGTCAGAAAGAGAAAAACAAACACTGTATGCTAACATACATGGAATCTAAAAAAAAAAAAAAATGGTACTGATGAACCTAGTGGCAGAGCAGGAATAAAGACGTAGACAAGGAGAATGGACTTCAGGACACAGGGTTGGGGCGAAGTGAGAGTGGCATGGACGTATACACGCTACCGAATGTAACATAGTTGGCTGGTGGGAAGCAGCAGCATAGCACAGGGAGATCGGCTCAATGCTTTGGGACGACCTAGAGGGGTGGGATAGGGAGGGTGGGAGGGAGACGCAAGAGGGAGGGGATATGGGGACATGTGTATGCATATGGCTGATTCACTTTGTTGTACAACAGAAACTAACACAGTATCGTGAAGCAATTATACTCCAATAAAGATTTTTTGTAAATAAATAAATAAATAAAATCCATGAGCTGCAGGTAAAGCACTCAAAGGAAAAAAAAAAAAGAAATAGATCTAACACGGAGTCAGATTTATTCTTCCCTATTACATTCGTGAGACTTGTATTTACCAAGTTTTCAAGCTAAGAACAATCACTGTGTAAGGAACTGGAAGACCCTTTGCTAACAGGAAAGAAGCTGTGGTATTGCTAAAAATTTCATCCTCTTCCATATGTTAACTTTGCTTTGCTTTTTCTTTTCATTGGCTTTTAGTAACAGCAGGCATCGCTACTAATAATCTGCTCCCCCTGGCCTGTTCTTAACACTTCAGAGTGTCAGACAAAAGGTTTAGGAAGAGACAGACTATTTTTATTGCAACATGTTTAAAGAATGGACTAGTCACATTTTCCTCACAGCGTTTATGCTTAAACAGGCCTTCTCTTGCTGGACTATTGGGTTAGAAATCTAATTCTCAGTATTAACTTTCTATAGTTAGTTCCAACGTGGGATACTTCAGAATTTAAAAAAAGTATGGCCTCAGGACAGTCTAAAACCTGCCCTAGAAGGAAGTGGGCACAAAAATGAACCAAGCAGTACATGCTATTTCCGGTTTCATTGCCTTGAAAACTTTTCAAGTCTTACTCTGTGACATGTACAGAGCAGTTTTAATAGAACAGGCTTTTTGAAAGTGCCTTTCTTCATCTACAGTATCCATTTATATATCATCAGTAATTATAGTTCAAGACATGCTAAAAATATGACAAAGGAGGGAAACTGATTCTATGGGCTCAATCAAGCTGAGTCATCCAGGGAAACAGTCCTGGAGAGAGTAGGAGGTGGAGCTGCACCAACAGTGCTCAGACCCCTCCCTCTACAAAGTTGGATCCCAGACAATATGGACTTTATACTATTTTTCTTTTTTTTTTTTTTTTTTTTTTTTTTGCGGTATGCGGGCCTATCACTCTTGTGGCCTCTCCCGTTGCGGAGCACAGGCTCCGGACGCGCAGGCTCGGCGGCCATGGCTCACGGGCCCAGCTGCTCCGTGGCATGTGGGATCTTCCCGGACCGGGGCACGAACCTGTGTCCCCTGCATCGACAGGCGGACTCCCAACCACTGCGCCACCAGGGAAGCCCTATAAAGTCTATTTCTTAAAAATTAAATGAGGTAATAAGCTTGAAGCATTAGCAGAGTGCCTAGCATATTAGCTACTGTAGTTATCATCATTTTGCCCACATCCCAGGACTGGAAGGGGTTTTCCCTCATGGAACCCAGGTGCATCAGAACATCCCCACCCAGACTTTATAGCCAATGAGGATATTTCCATGGGTCCACCATCCTCAGAGGCAACACTCCCTTTGGATATGCTGAAATTATGTGTCTGTGGCAGGTGAATTTTTGAAATAGCTAAGTATTCACCCTGTTTTTCTTGTCTGCAGGCCATGCTACCCAGCGAGCGTGTGACATCAGAGCCCCAGGCATAGAGAGGATTTGGCCAGAGTCACTGCACCACTGTCCCCACTGAAACACTCTCCCCTTGTGTTTTCACAAAATACTGTCTTAATCAGGCTTCTCCAGATACAAGAGCAATGGGATATATGTGTTAAGAGATTTATTTAAGCAATTGGCTGGTGCAGTTATGGGGGCTGACAAGCCTGAAATTTGTAGGGCAGACCAGCAGGCTGGCAACCCAGCTGAGGTTTCCATGTTAAAATCTTGAGACAGAATTCCTTCGTCTTAAGGAACTTCAGTTTTTGCTCTTAAACTCTTAAGGCCTTCAACTGATTGGGTGAGGCCCACCCACACTGTGAAGGGTAATCTTCTTTACTTAAAGTCACATCTACAACATAACTTCACAGCAACATCTAGACTAATGGTTGGCAAAACAACTGGGCACCACGGTTTAGCTAAATTGATACATAAAATTTAACCATCGCAACTATTGATGCTTTCCTAAACAAACAAGTTAAGAATGGGTGTGTTTGGAAAATATTTGCGTTTCAAATTCTCTTAAAGAGATGCCCATCAGAACGTTGCTATCTGACTGCCAGACTGATGTGTGGACTCTTTGGTGCCCTTCTTGGCTTCGCCTCGTTATGTGGCCCACAGCACCACGTGTGCTTGGGGTTTGGGAGTGAAGGACACAGCACCGTGGTTTAAGAACCTGCTCATCCGATGCAGAAATACGCTTGCCCGTAGGCGTTATTTTGCGCACTTCCTGCAGCAACCAATCAGAGCTCTGCCCTGCTGCACCAATTGACTTAAGACCAGAGCTTCTCCCCAACCAGACCCTGAGGAGCTGAAGTGCCCACGCCTTGAAGTGGGAAGAGAGCTGGGGGTCAGCAGACACCGAAAGGTCATGCGCATTCTCAACAAACCCTTGGTTTTGGAACTCATCACTGGCCCAGCAGGACAGAGAAGCTCCTTCCCTTCTGGTGTCCACTGTGAGCTGCGACAGAGGGGTTCTACAGAGACCAGACAGAAAATCACGCTCCAAGTATGGAGAAATAAGATCAGGTCAGTTGATTATGATGTTCTTTGTACTGTGCCCGTGAAGATCGGTGAGAGATCAGGAGTTGCTGGAACATGGCCCGAGGGGGGTAGGTGGGAAGTAGGAGGCCATGATGGTCCAAACATTCTGAGGACACTCAGCTAAGAAGGGGTGTCTTTGTCTATAGGGCCAATCATAGGTGGACAAGGAAATGAGCGGAGATGGGGTCCAGACAGAGATTGTCCTCAGGGGCTCAAAACTAATCACGGTTCTGCCACCGGCCGCCCACTCAGCCTCCGGCAGGCTGACGTCCCCTCCGCCAACACGGCTGGCTCCCCTACCAGAGGAAGCCTCTGCTGGGTGGCCTAGAGGACCCTCCATCAGAGGACGGCTCTTCAGACGGGAACAGGTCTTGTTGGGCCAGCACACGGCTCACTGCTCCTGTCCTGGGACACAGACTCTGAGCGCAGATCCCCACCCGACAGCCAGAGGAGGCCAATGGTGAGTTTCAAGAATCCTTGCAGGGGACAAGTCAATTACTGCCTGTCCTTCAAAGGATTAAAAATGAGAGCTCTTGGGCCAGATGGACCAGAAAGATTAACCTTTCTGAGTCTATTTCCTCACCTCGCTGCCTTCTCCGGAGTGAGGTCTGCAGGGTCAGACAAAAGCTACACAGTGATAGCGGGAAGATGGTTACACGTGTGAGAGAACTTTGAAACACTAATGCAGGCCACGCAGGCTACCGACGTATTATCAACCGGACCAGACAGGGTAGGCACGGGCAGCTGGGTCATTTGTTTCCTAAAAAGAGTCAGTCGAGACAATCACCTTAGAACACAAGCTACCTGGGCTCGTAGTTGGCAGGTGCTTCATACGTTCTCAGTGCCCTCAACCGGGGTCTGCGGCACAGCTGACCAGCTTCTCCCAGCTCGAACCCTGCAGGGACTCTTATAAACGCCTCTCCTCTGCTAACCCCACCCCCTCACTTCTGAAGTTGCGGGTAAACCTCTTGCCTAGTGTCCTCTCCTTGCGGCATTCTTTGTACTTAAAGCTCTGTAGGTTTGCCCTGTCCTTTTTGAAGGGTTCCGGTAGGACAGGGGGGACGTTCATGTAGCTTATCTGCCATATTGGGGTAAATATCACGCTGTCGTGTCATCCCCGATTTCTAGTCCCTGATGTAGGTTTGATTATTCTGTGAATTTTCAGGGAATTTCTGCTGGTAAAAGTGAGAGCGATCTCAGGAAATATTGAAGAACCAACTGCACTCTCTCACCCCGGAGAGGATGGCTCTGGAAAAGTCCTGTTTCAGACAACACAGTCAAGACGACCTCACCTCTAAGGCAAGAAGCAGCATTCGGCAAGGGAGACCAAGGGCCTCAGCGTCCCCTGCCCGCCCCACCAGCGCCGCCACTCTGCAAACTAGTCATGCATGGCTGACCAATGGCTCCCTCCTCCCTGACTCAGGCAGGCATTTTCCCCTGGAACCCCTGTTCTTCATTCATCCAAGTAACTTTTCCCAAGCACTTCCTAAGTGCCGTGAATTGTGCTTTGGACTATGGACACAAAAATGAGGAAGACAGATCATTGTTATCATGGGACAAATATTACAGCTGAAGAGACAAACGTGCGAGCACATAGTGTTGTCCTAGTGGGAGCTGAGTGATTGGAAAGGTTAGTTCTACCTGGAGTAGCTGAGGAAGAGGAAGTGGGAAGGGTCAGATTGAATCAGACAAAGAAGAAGGTCAGACTGAATCAGACAGAGAAGGTGAAGAAATAGTGGACGGAGGCAGGGAGTAGACATAAACAAGGACCCCGAGTGAAGTGACTTTTGTTAAGTCCTATCACCTTGGTGTGAACTATGATGAATAGTTTAATAGGTCCAGTAAACAGATCCAGTGAACAGCAGAGTACCGGGGGCTTAAAAACTAGAATAGCTACATACCAATAAATACGATGCATGAAAACAGAAAACAACAAGCTCTACGTTCTTATATTCAGCTTTGGTTAAGAATATAGTTGAAAGCAGAGGCCACAAATTTCAACAGACCTTGACAGATTGAGAAAGCAGTTGACAAAGGTTATTTTGAGAATCCATGGCACTGAACTCACGGTCACATCTTATTACAAAGTTACGGCAGAAGGTTGGGAATATGTCAAACCCCTCAAAAACACTCAAGGATATAAATGCAAACCAGTTTGACAAATTCTTACATTGTATATTGTCCAACTGAGTCTAGGCCAATTTGTTTGCAAGAAATTCTCCTGTGGGGACTTCCCTGGGGGCACAGTGGTTAAGAATCCGCCTGTCAATGCAGGGGACACGGGTTCAAGCCCTGGTCCGGGAAGATCCCACATGCCATGGAGCAACTAAGCCCGTGTACCACAACTACTGAGCCCACGTGCCACAACTACTGAAGCCCGTGTGCCTAGAGCCCGCGCTCCACAACAAGAGAAGCCACCGAAATGGGAAGCCTGTGCACGGCAACGAAGAGTAGCCCCGCTCGCTGCAACTAGAGAAAGCCCACGTGCAGCAACAAAGACCCAGTGCAGCCAAAAATAAATAAATAAAATAAATAAACATATTAAAAAAAATAAAGATTCCTTTAAAAAAAAAAGAAAGAAAGAAATTCTCCTGTGACATTCTGTTTGTAAACTCCAAAGGCCTTATTATTATCTTATCTGTAATGTAACCTTTAATCTCTAGGCTGTGTTTGCTTTGCAGGGTTGTTATGGAGAACTGCATTCCTCACTCTTTTGTTTGTTTTAGAAAATTGTATTTGTTATGAGAAGTTTATTGTACAACATTAGTTTACTCATCCAAATTATAATGTGCATGTCAGCACTGTGCCAATTAACTCACTATCATGACCTCACTAATTTTCTTCTGGAAAGTTCATCTGTATAAGTGGCTTGACTTTGCTTATGAATCAGAAAGTATCGAGAGTTATCTTGGCTTTCACTCTACAGGCTGGTTTGCGAAAGAAAATGGACCCTGATCAGATTCAGATCCATTCCTTTAAGAACAATGCAAAGTGTGTTTTCCACAACACAAATAGGTAGAAAGTTTAGATGAAGAATCTCATAGGCAGCTCTGAAGTAACAGGCTTCTTTCAAACAAGAGCTCCTTTTTATACATTGTATGCACAGCTTTGCCCAACTCTCCTGAGAGGTGCTTCGGGAATAACCTGAGAGGGAGGAGAGCATTGTTTCTGGACGTCTGCCCTTGCTCATCACCAAATGCTGGACTAGAGCAGAGAAACATGGTACTTCTTAGCATCACAAGATGACACATTCCATGGGCGGGACCCATGCCTATCTTGTTACCACTGCATACTGCTTGGTAGCAGGGCTTGGCACACAGAAGGTGTGCAATAAATATTTGTTGAATGAATGGATAAACTAATTCCAACCTTCATTTCCTGTGGCATGTATTGAGCTGTAGAGCATCTTGGTTTCTTGTCTTTCCACAACACAAACAACCCCAGGCTCCCATGTTGAAGAAAGCATTGTATAATGGAATTATCCTCTCATGGGGGAAGAGGAAACTTAAACAATCATAAAACATCACAGTTACAAATACTTATCGTCCTCATTTTACTGATGATGGCCCACAGCCCAGAGAGAACACACAGTTGCCTCTGGCTTCCTTTCTACCACTCATGGGACACCTGTTGTGAACCAGACACCAGGCCACATGCTGGGACCACCCTGGAGAGGTCTGGAGAGGTCACTGTCCACTAAGTGCAGAAGTTCCCAAGCACTGGTCCTCAGACCAGGCCAAGCAGCGCACACCAGAATCCCCTGGAGGCCTATTAAAAGTAGAGAGTGAATCAATGAATGCCAAAGCCAGTGGGTGAAAGTGGTTGAGATTACAGGGACTAATGTTGTCTCAAAATCTCTCTCCACAAAACCCTTATTAATTACAAGATGTAAAATCAGTTTTCAGAGGAGAAACCTGTCAGGGACCATCTTAACAATCACCAAAGTTACCGTTTCCAGGAGTGGAACTGATCAACTGCAGGGCCTCTGGACTTGATGCACAGAGAAAGACACACTGTCACTCCTGTGGTATGACGGACGGCCCAGAGGGTACAGCCCGAGCCCAATCACGAGGAATCAGCAGATACACCCAAAATGAGGGACGTGTTGCACAGTCACTGACCTGTACTCTTCAAAAGTGCCAATGTCATGGAAAACAAATAAAGCCTCGGGAGCCATTCCAGATTAAGAAAGGCTAACAAGACATGGCGATGGAATGCAAGGCCTTGGGTTTCCTTTTTCTACAAAGGACGATGTTGGACCATTGGCAAAATCTGAGTAAAGTTTTTAATTAAATAACATTATTGTCACCAGGGAAGCCCTAAATATTTTTGAATTTCTGTAAATAGTCTAGAGCTTTATTCTGGGATGCAGTTAAATTACTTTGAAACAGTTTACTCATTTTGAGACTTGCTTTCAAGCTTTGTTAAGGGAGAGCAGAACAGCCTTTAGTCTCAGGCAAATTCCCCCCACCCCCACCTCCCTGCCACTGCTGAGTCAAAACTCATTCCTGGGGCTTCCCTGGTGGCGCAGTGGTTGAGAGTCCGCCTGCTGACGCAGGGGACACGGGTTCGTGCCCTGGTCGGGGAAGATCCCACATGCCGCGGAGCAACTGGGCCCGTGAGCCACAACTGCTGAGCCTGCGCGTCTGGAGCCTGTGCTCCGTGACGAGCGAGGCCGCGATAGTGAGAGGCCCGCGCACCGCGATGAAGAGTGGCCCCCGCTTGCCACAACTAGAGAAAGCCCTCGCACAGACACGAAGACCCAAAACAGCCATAAATAAATAAATAAAATTAGTAAACTCCTACCCCCAACATCTTCTTAAAAAAAAACAAAACTCATTAGTGTTCTCTGCCCAATGTCCCATGAATTCCAAGGCTTTTCGTCTCTGGCTGAAGGGAACACAAATTAGTCCTACGCCTGTGTGATCTCTGGCGTTTGTTCCTTCTGCT
The DNA here is from genome assembly GCF_964374135.1 of Grampus griseus. Classification (NCBI taxonomy): domain Eukaryota; kingdom Metazoa; phylum Chordata; class Mammalia; order Artiodactyla; family Delphinidae; genus Grampus; species Grampus griseus. Next base: position 80,644,302 of record NC_139007.1, read on the forward strand.
CCTTTCCAGTGGTTCTTTTCCCCAGCACTTGGTAGAACAATTCTCAGGAAAAGCTGTGTGCAGATGGAACCCTGTGTTACCTGTCAAATGCCAACACAAGGTAATGGCCAACTCCTTCCAAGGGTGGGGACGATCCTGGAGAAGCTAGGCCCTTGCGGCACGGGCATGCTAAGCAGAGGAGTTGGACTGCAAGGGTTAGATATTGTGTTTTGCATTCTCTTTCTATGTTGTGCTTTTCAGAATGCATGGAGGTGTTGGTTCACAACCTTGGGAAATTCCTGGGTGAAATACGGAGCTGGCCCTCACACATGAAGGGCAAGGAGAGACCAAAGGAAGAAGCAGACCACTCTAGACTGGTAGGTGACAGCCTTAATAAGCAAGGGAACTCACATACCAGGTTTGTCTTGGGCGGCCTCAAGACGAGAAGATCTCTGCCACTGCCCGCCAGGATCTTGAAAGTTTAGAGACCTTAACAGGGTTCAGTTACATATACCCTCCAGATGGTCTCAAAACACACTGATCTCTCAAGGCTGCACCCTTGAAAATGGCTCTAGCTGTGGGAATAGTGTGCAGAGCCTACATTCCAAGGGCAGGGGAGGGGGGTGAGCAGTATTTTTTTTTGCCCAGGCCCAACTTTCAAGTCAACGACAGTCATGTCCTTCCAATTATCTCCTCCAACAGGAGGTCAGAGCTCATAGCTGCAGACAGCCAGGCCTGGCCACTGCAATGAACAACAGACACCAAGCCACTGTCACGGTACCCTCCACACACCTATGGGGTCACACTTGCCCTGAAACAAGAGTTATTTCCCAGTGATCTGTGTGTGTGTGTGTGTGTGTGTACCAGGAGTTCTTGGATCCAGAAACAGCACTATGTACTTGGCTTATACCCAAAAAGAACAGCCCTACCAAGCATCCTGCCTTGCACCCCAAATTCTGGGGTTCACAGTTCACGTAAAGAAAGAAGATTGGAGTCTTGTCAACCCCAGGAGGACTAGCTCTGTCTCTATAAAATATGGCTCAGATAACATTAGAATCTTCAGTTCTTAGAATGGGAAATTCTTTCTGAGAGAATGTGTCCTCAAACCTCATCAATTTTATAAACAGACAGAGCTGCTCTGGGAATTGATAAAATTCTCGGTAAGGGGATTGACTAGATGAATGTTGTAATATCAACCCTGCCCAATATGATCTCAAATGCAACTTACTGAAAGAAAACATAAATTAGCCATCCACAAACTAATAGGATATTTCTTCATCCTAAAAAAAGAGGAATGTGATTGTTTTTGAATTTGGGTATCCTAACCAGTCCAGGGTGAGCGATTCAAGTTCTGGGAAGTCAACTTATGGATGGTGATGACACACGGAGAAGAGGATGGTTGGTTCATTGAAGAAGAAACAGAAAAACAAGTGATTTCCCTCGAGAGCAAGATAACATGATGGTGATGAGTTGTTATTTCCCCGGGAGCGGGCATTTCCTTTTGGAGACCAGAGGAATAAGAAGATCAGCTTCGCATCACCCTGGTCGGTGAGGCTTGGTGGGAGAGATGGGGCTCCTGCCTTCGGTCTGGGAGGTCAAGAAATCAAGCGTCGTGCTTCTGGTGCTGGAGCGGGTGGTGCACCTAACTGCGTGTTTCCTCCACCTCCTTCTGCTTCTCTGACCCCAGTCACCCCCAGTGCAGGGGAAGCGCAGAGGGACAAGCATGCAAACTCACTTCAATGCCTGGATCATAAACTGAATTGAGAGAAACCTCAGCTATTGGTGCAAGCCTTGCAGAGAATGCAGGGACGGAGGCCTTGATGGGAGCCGATGGGCAAACACAGCGATTGCCATGGAAGGACCGAGTGGAGACCTCCGGTCTGGAGTGACCTTCCACTGTGCCCACAGGGGACTGGAGACCTGCATTTACTCCTCCCCTGACCTTCGGGGCTTTGCAGCCATCAGTAGAAAGATGGCCACTCTCGGACACACGACCCAAAGGCCTGCATGAAACCATTGCTAGTATGCTCGTTTTCAAAGGGAGCACTCCCTCTCTAGAGTGGGGATCTTTACCAAACTGCTTAGTTGCCAAGCATGTGTTTGTAGTTATATTTATAAACTCAGTCCTTCCCTCCCCTCTTTCAATCACTAGAAACCCTGTCGGTTTACGTCCCGGACACGGCTTTGAGATGAGGCTGACAGAGGTGCTCCTGTCTTAGAGCTGCACAGGGAGGGCTGCTCCCCCAGCACACAGCCATTGCCTGGTTCAGAGGCCGAGCTAACTCGTCACAAGCTGTGCGTCCATCGTCTCACTCCCTTCGTGTCCCCAGTAGACTTGTGTTGAGCACCTACTGCACCAGCCGTTCTGCTGTGCACTGGGGATGCCTGGACAACGTGTAGTAAAACTCGACAACACACGAGGCTCAGCTCCAGGGACCTGACATATCCTCATTTCTGTAATCCTCACAACAGTCCTATGAAGAAGACATCAATGTTCCCATTTTACAGAAGAGCCAATAGAGGCACAGACCACTTTAAGTAACGTGGCCAATGTCACAGTGTGACTCAGTGCTGGCGCCGCGATCTGACCCAGGAATTCTGATGGCAGAGCTCCTGCACTGTAATAAGGCCTCACGATCCAGCAGCAGGACCAGGACACAACCGTAGGTCATTAGTGCGGGGCAGCAGGCTGGGTGACCTCCTAGAGGTGGACTCAGGGGACCGTGGGCCACAGGCGGGCCACCTTTACCTGGGGTCCTCTGCACTGAAGAAACGATGTCCCCAGTTTCTCTCACTGGTCTTTGAGCCCCAGAGCCATCATGACGACGTCTCAGATGTGCCCAGGGCTTCAAGACCAACTTAGGACATGGAGTGGTGAGCCAATGAAAAGTGGCCTCCAGTCTGTGTGCTGTGTGGACATAAGCCTCAGCGTGGCCACTGCACCTGTGGGTGGGTTCAGTGCCTCCACAGCTTTCTTCCTGGTGCAGCAGAGGGGATGCGTCATCTAGAACAAGTATCGTTTAAGGCCGCAGCCCTGGACACCTCGTTGCCCCCAAGGAGCTGTTAGGCCTGGCCCCCTTAGCAGCTGGAACTTTCTTTCCTTACCCTGTTGCTGAGCTCTTACTTCCAACCCACCCTCTGGACCACAGCATCCGCTGCTGTGGACACGCACAGGCCTTCACTCACAGACATTTATCAACACCTATCAGGTTCCAGGCACTGGTCCAGGTGCTGGCAATACTGCAGTGGACAAAACAGGAGAATAACTGCCTTCGTGGCAACAGCAGAGGACAGATAACAAAGAAAATACCTAAGTAAAATATACCCCCTTGCTCTCCAAATCGGAACCGAGTTCCTATGTTCGAAGAATGTCAGTCAGACGTTGAGGAACGCTTGTGTGGAGTGTGATGATAAAGAGATGCAAAGCAGAGCAGGGTAAGGGGAATGCGGGGCAGGGGTGGGGCTGCAATTATAAATGGCCTGGAAAGGCTTCACTCAGAAGGGGTCTCTTGAGTAAAGGAGAGAGTGAGCCATGCAAATAACAGCAGCAAGAGTATTCTAGGCCGAGGGAACAGCCAGTGCAAAGGTCCTGAGGCAGAGGTGTGTGTGTCTGTCACGCCAAATGTTCCAAGGCTGTTGGAGAACCATCCAACTTTCTCCCCCTGAGCACGGTATCCTGGAGTCTGGGTGGCAAGCAGCAGGAGGGCTTTGCAGTCAAACAGAAGTGGGTCTGAAGTCTTGCTCTTCCACATACCAACCATGAACAAATGAACTTCAACAAATTCCTTCAACTTCCTGAGGCTTTCCCAGTCTGCCAAATGAAAAGTTATAGAACAGAGTTGGAGCAAAATAAGGGGCAGTTACACATGTGCTTCAGGGGAAAGGAGAATCTCACTTTATCCCAGGGTACCATTTTCTGGGGCAGGGGGAGGTGTAGAGGCAGGATTCTAGAAGGGTACCTGGCTTCCTCATCATTCTGTTACCCACCTGGACACACCTACTGCCAGGGGTAATAATAATGACAAGAACCTCACCTACCGCCAGGGGAAGGATGTGCAGGCCACTAAGCATTGTCATGCCTGCTGTCTCACTGGGACATCTCGGCCACCTTCCAAGATTGGTGGAGGATCACCCTTGCTATGCTGCTTGCACGTAAAGATGCTTGAAAGGCAGAGTAGGGAGGTGACTTGGCTAGTCAGTGACAGAACTGGGAGAACTGGGGGCCACATGAGTGGCCCCGCCAAACACGGGCCCTGCTTTTATATAGTTCCTGCCCAGGCAAGAGCCACCACCCATTCCCTCCTGGGAATGAACAGAGACATAAGTATTGGGCCTCCAGGAATCAGAAAAGACTGCACTGGAAGAGGGTGGAGCCCCACCCTTAGCTGGAACAAATCCTCTATCTTGATTTAGATGGAAGAAAAATGGTTATGGGTTTTCAATGTTTGAAAAGTAATGAAGAAGAAACAGCTAGTGTCTTGGTCCATTCGGGCTGCTGTAACAAAATACCATGGACCAGGTGACTTATAAACAAAATTTACTTCTCACAGTTCTGGAGGCTGGAAGCCCAAAGTCAAGGTGCCAACAGATTCGGCATCTGGTGAGAGCCCACTTCCAGACTGCAGACTGCCGACTTCTCACTGTGTCCTACATGAGGGAAGGAGTGAGGGAGCTCTCTGGGGTCTCTTTAGAAGGGCACTAATCCCATTCGTGAGGGCTCCACCCTCATGACTTAATCACCTCCCCCAGGCCCCACCTCCTAATACCATGATATTGGGGATTAGGTTTCAATATATGAATTTGGGGGGATGCAAACATTCAGACCAGTGGTGAGTGTAAATCCCCATGTGGAGAATGTGAGGTGAGAAAGAAAGAGAGACAGTGGTAGCCAGAGATGGAGCAAAGCCCAAGGAGCTGGAGTGTGTTCACACCTGCGAGGGGACAGTGAGAGAGGGAGAAGGACCTGCAAACACTGGAAGGAGGGTGAAGCCCGAAGACATGGGCCTCTGAGGAGACAGTGACCTTTGTGACATAGGTCAGTTTTCTTTTTCGTTTTTCTTCTATATATACTTAAAGTGTGTAAATTGACAATGTGATATACGTATACATTGTGAAATAGTCACTACAATCAAGCTAATGAACACATCCATTCCCTCACATGGTAACTGTGTGTGTGTGTGTGTGTGTGTGTGTGTGTGTATGTGTGTAGTAAGAACACTTAGGATCTACCCTCTTTGCAAATTTCAATTATACAGGACACTGTTGTAACCTATAGTCACCATGCTTTACATTAGATCTCCAGAACCCATTCATCCTGCATAAATGAAACTCGATACCCTTGACCAGAATCTTCCATTTCCCCTACCCCAGTCCCTGGTAACCACCACTCCACTCTCTGCTTCTACGAGTTCAGCTTTTGTAGATTCCTCATATAAGTGAGATCATACAGTATTTGTCTTTCTGTGTCTGGCTCATTTCACTTAGTATTGATATAATGTCCTCCACGTCTACCCACATTGTTGCAAATAGCAAGATTTCTTTCTTTTCTGAGGCAGAATAATATTCCCTTGTACATATAGACTGCACTTCCTTTATCCATTCATCTTTCAGTGGACACTTGGGTTGTTTCTCTATCTTGGCTATTATGAATACCACTGCAATCAACACGGGAGTGCAGGTATCTCTTCGAGATCCAGATCAATTCTTTTGGATAAATACTCAGATGTGAGATGGCTGGATAATATGGTGGTTCTATTTTTAAAGTTTTAAGGAACCTCCATTCTGTTTTCCACAGTGGCTGCATCAGTTTACGAATCCCACCAACAGTGCTCAAGGGTTCCAGTTTCTCCTCATCCTTGACAACGCTTGCTGTCTTTTGTTTTTTTAACAAGCTATCCTAACAGGTGTGAGGCGATATCTCACTGTGGTTTTGATTTGCATTTCCTTCATGATTATTGGCGTTGAGCACCTTTTCATGGATATGTTGGCCATTGTTTTTCTTTTTTAGAAAAATAGGTCGGTTTTCAATGGGAACTGGGGAGGGGTTTTTTTTTAATTTTATTTATTTTTTATTGACATATAGTTGATTTACAATGTTGTGTCAATCTCTGCTGTACAGCAAAGTGACTCAGTTATACATATATATACATTCTTTTTTTATATTCTTTTCTACTATGGTTTATCACAGGATATTGAACATAGTTCCCTGTGCTATACATTAGGACCTTGTTGTTTATCCATGCTAAATGTAATCATTTGCATCTACCAACCCCAAACTCCCAGTCCATCCCTTTCCCAGAACTGGGGAGTTTTAGAACCAAGTAGAACTGTAGAGTGAAGCCATCCAAGCCCTTCAAGGGCTGGAAGGAGCTAACGCGCAGTAAGGATCTGGGCTGCCCAAGGTCACGGAGTAAGGGGGTGGCAGGCAGAGCTCTTTTTCCTCCAGGAGAGAACTGCTGTTCAAGTTTTCATTCCTGTGCTTCTGAAAATAAGCATCTGAACTGCCAGTGGCAAGTTTCATGGGGTTGTAGTTGGCTGATAACCTTATATCTCTGCGTCCAAAGCTGAGTTAGCCACGCACGGCTCATGACCGATCACTCGCCAGAGACCACGGCCAGTGACGTCTGCCAGGGGTCATCCCCACAGTTAGTGTGGTTGCATTTCTTTGTCATTGACCTGGAAGAAAGAATGGAGGACACACCCGTCTAACTTGACGGATGCTGCCAAGTGAGGCAGGGAAGTTAACATCTTGGAAGAGAGGTGCGGAATTCAGTCACTAGGATGAGTTAAACAAATGTTTCGAAGGGGGAAAAACCCGAAAAAACAAAAAACAAGATGAAGTTCACCAGGAATGAAATTAAAAAATAGCACCACATATGCACAGAGGTTAAAGATTCGACAGGTAGAGCTCAGGAGGAAGAAATGCAACTATGAAAAGACAGTTGCTTTCAAAAGTCAGAAAATGACTTTTCCATTACCATCAGTTTTGGTCTCAGAATAGAGATAGTATTATGTCTAACTTAGATCTTTGCTCTTTTAATTGAGCTTAGAAGACCCAGGAATAAGCAAAAAAATGAAAGGAGATGGGAAATATACCCTACATAGGAAAGGTCAAGAATAGAACAAAAATGTTTGAGGGCTATCACGACCATCCCACAATTTTCTAGAAAAAGATATCATGTGAACATATCAATAAATGAACGTAATGTCTTAAACTACTGTTTTACAGTGTTCAAAGAATAAGTATTAAGGAAACTGGTTTGTCCTTCACTTTTTTTTTTTTTTGCAGTACACGGGCCTCTCACTGTTGTGGCTTCTTCCGTCGCGGAGCACAGGCTCCGGATGCAGTGGCCATGGCTCGCGGGACTAGCCGCTCTGCGGCATGTGGGATCCTCCCGGACCGGGGCACGAACCCGCGTCCCCTGCATCGGCAGGCGGACTCTCAACCACTGCGCCACCAGGGAAGCCCTGTCCTTCACTTTTTAAAAGAATTACTGAAGCCAGGAGCGGTGGAGTTCAGCTGGTCTACAGAGAAGAGCCTGTTGCCTGGAAGAGTTATCAAAATAGATAGTCAAGAGACAGTCAAGAAGAGATGCTGCAGAATTTCCTTCCCTGGAAACTGTTGAAAATAAAAGCACTTGGTTTACTGCTCATGTAAATTCACATCTGGAGAGCAATTTGGTTATTACATGTCTCAAAAGGCTTGTAAATATTCATATCCCTGACCCCAAAATTCCATGTGCAGGACTCTATCACAAAGGCTGAGTTGTAATTCCCACTCCTTTATTTAATGGTTCTGTGACACTGGATATCTCTGAGCCTGATGGATTTTCTTGATCCATTAAATGGACTAAAAATATCAAATCAAAAATTGGGTTGAGATAATCAAGGTATGTACCTATGTATAACTGAATCACTTTGTTGTACAGCAGAAATTAACACAACATTGTAAATCAACTATACTTCAATAAAATAAATTATTTAAAAATAATCAAAGCAATGCATGTCCTATGTTTAGCATAGTAACTAAAAAATAATAAATGCTTAACAAATGATAGTTGTTTACAAGGCTATTCTTATATGCGTCCACTTAATTATGTAAAACTAGAAAATAATATTAATTGGATAATAGGTAATAAATTAAATATATATTGGTAAATCCATGCTATAACAACTGCGTAACTACTAAGATAACATCATAAAAGACTTGAAAAGTGGGGAAAGTTCATGATATATTTATTTGTGTATTCTGGTACATTCTCAACATATGTAATTTATAAATCAATCTGAAAGCAATACCACAAAGTTTTCTCAGGGGTTATATCTGGGTGGTGCAATAACAAGTGCATTTTTTTATGTTTATGTTTTTCTATATTTTCTGAATTATCTACAATGAACACACATTACTTTTGCCATCAAAAATTACGAATTGGGGGCTTCCCTGGTGGCACAGTGGTTGAGAGTCTGCCTGCCGGTGTAGGGGACACGGGTTCGAGCCCCGGTCTGGGAGGATCCCACATGCCGCGGAGCGACTGGGGCCGTGAGCCATGGCCGCTGAGCCTGCGCGTCCGGAGCCTGTGCTCTGCAACGGGAGAGGCCGCAACAGTGAGAGGCCCGCGTACCGCAAAAAAAAAAAAAAAAAAACTGGGGCTTTGAGTGGATAGGAAAATTTGCCAAGATCATAGCATGTGCTAAAGTCAGCATTCAAATCCAGGGTTGTATGACTTCACAGCCTGTCTTTCCACTACAGTCTAAAATAGGATATCTCTAAAAAAATAAATTAAATTAAATTAAATAAGACATCTCTGACAAATACATTAGAAATTATTACCATTTACCAGTTACCTAAAAATGCAATTCAATTAATTTTACTCTGGATCCATGGAATGAAGGCAGTGAGGGAAATAGTTTGTCTAATTTGGAAAAGAGAGAGAGTTGGGTTTTTGGAAGTCTTTTAACCTGAAGTCCCTTAAGAGAGTAGCATGCCAAGTTTCAGGACCAAGCTAAGAAGCATTTAAATCCTAATTTCATTTTAAAAGAATTAAGTGTTTTATTAAGGTCTAAAATAGAGCTTAAGACATAGAGTCCAAAGTTTAACTACCCTGAATTTAGGCAGGAACAATACAACCAAAAAGAATTTAAGTAATAATCTGGATAATTGGGGGAAACAGTTTGTAATTTAATATATAAATAAAGTTTGGCAGCAGAAAATTCCCACTTCTCATTTCTTATGCCAGCAGTGCCTTAGCTACATGCTTTTAAACTCATACTTTCGTTTCTAGAATCGCCAACTTCCTCCAATACCGATACTTAAGGGAAAGGAAAGGACGTTTGCTTTCTCATATGCGCCTTCTCTGTTTAAAGGAAAGGAAAGAAGGACGGTTAGCCTCGGTGAACGTCTCTAAGATTCTTATGACGTATGTGGAAAATGGACTGAAATTGTCAAGAAATTGATTTCTATAAAACGGGGAGGTCTCCGGGCAGGAGTGATTGTGGATTTATTCTCAGCAGTTGAAGTCACTGGTTTATCCTTTTTATTAAATTTTTCATCTTCAGCTTTCAGTGCTGTTGCCAAGTTCCATGAGAAGATGCTTAAAGACATGTTACTGGGAGCAAAGGGCCCCTCTGTTGTATGAAAGTGATCTCCCCAGTTCCCGCCCCACAACGCCAAGGTCTTCAACAGACACATAAATCCATAAATTCCATTTCCGTATGTGGCCTGGAATGCTTGTTGTCTTCACGCTATTGTGTCTGCTATAAATATTTGTGTTCTGGAAAAGCAACCGCTTATAGCTCCATAGGAAGCATGAGCGAGCCTCGGCCTTTCGTCTCTTCCCATTTGTATCATCACCTCCATTTCCTTCTCTTCTGAGCCGCTTTAGGACTGCAGGAAAGCCGTAACTGAGCACAGCTCCACTGTACCAGAGAAAATTCAGTCCCAGCCCAAGGCCCAGAAGTGGGCTACAGTGGGGTGCTCCTAGAGCTCAGGCTTTATCTCCTCAGCACCCTGGGCTACAGCCCGCCCACGTCCCACCGGAGGAGAGAGGCAGAGAAGGAAAGTCAGGGAGGTCTAACCTGTATTGGGAGTGGGCAGGGTGGGACTACCATGAGTCCTGAGCCCCCAAAAACTCTTAATTCTGCTCAGCCTGCCTGCCTGACAGATTCCAAAATACGGTCGGCTGTCTCACCACACCAGGGTGCTCGTCTCACATCTTCTTAAGTAAATACAGATCAGTTTTGTCATGAAGTATCTTAAACATACAGAAAAGTAGAAAGGATAATATAACAAACACCCGTTCTGCTCACCCAGATTTTTAAAGCACTGAGGACACAGAAACATCTGGGCAGGTGGACGTTCCAGGTCAGCTTTGCAAGTCAGCCCTGCCCCTGATTCACTCCACTGTCTGTTTTGGGCCACCCAGGGGTTTGCGTGACATGTATCAGCTAAGATGTGTAAAAAGCATATCTAATTCTTCGAGCTGACATCTGCTTTCACACCAAAAATACACCTGCAGCATCACCAGATGGAGGCCCTGAGGAAAGACTTCTTAGGCACGGATGCATCATAAATTGTGCTGACTTCAATGGTCACGATTATCCTAATTTGGAGCTGAAATAAATCCCCAGGCACATCCAATGCAATTGTCTCATTTTACAGATGGCAAAAAAAATGACCCTTGTTTTTCCAAAGAAGATGTACAGATGGCCAACAGGCACATGAAAAGATGCTCAACATCACTAATTACTAGAGACATGCAAATCAAAACCACAATGAGACATCACCTCACACCTGTCAGAATGGCTATCATCAAAAAGACAAGACATAACAAGTGTTGTTAAGGATGTGGAGAAAAGCGAATCCTTGTGCACTGTTGGTAAGAATGTAAATTGGTGCAGACACTATGCAACACAGTATGGAGGTTCCTCAAAAAACTAAAGCTAGAACTGCCATGAAATCCAGCTCTCCCACTTCTGGATATTTATCCAAAGAATACGAAAACGTTAATCCAAAAAGATATAGGCACCCCTATGTTCATTGCAGCCCTATTTACAATAGCCAAGATACAGAAGCAACATAAGTGCCCATCAGCAGATAAATGGGAAAAGAAGGTGTGGTCTATACATGCAATGGAATACTACTTAGCTATAAAAAGGATGAAATCTTGCCATTTGGGACAACACGGATGCATCTTGAGGGCGTTATGCTAAGGGAAATGAGTCAGATGGAGAGAGACAAATACCGTATGATTTCATTCAAATGTGGAATCTAAAACACTAATAAACAAAAACAAAATAAATGAACAAACCAAGCCAAACGAAAGCAAACACATTGATCTAGAGAACAGAGTAGTGGTTACCAGAGGGGAAGGGGTAGTCAGGCTGGGGGTGTCAAAATGGGTAAACGGGATCGACTTTACGGTGATGGATGGAAAGTAAATTATTGGCAGTGCACACGTTGTAGGATACACAGAAGTAGAACTATAATGTCGTACACATGAAACATATAATGTTATAAATCAGCATTACCTCAGTTAAAAAAATGAGTCTCAAAGGGGTTAAGTAGTGTCCCCAGGGTCACACAAATACTTAATGGAATCAGGACTAGAAGCTCGTTCTCCAGGACCACTCAGTCTAAAGTTTTTCCTGTCATCACAAAATATTGCTTTCATGAAGAGTAAAGTGAAATCCATGTGTACTTGCTTCAACCATTGACAAAGCTAGTTCAAGGAGCAAACGTGGTATTGGCTGCCCTGCCTCTTTTTGCAATGTTTGCTTTCTTTCAACCAGGTTCCGGGGCCCCAAGCTCTCTCCTGATTGCCCAGAATCGGCCCTCTGCAGTTTGTCCTCTGGGCTTACCTCACTTACCCCTTCAGCACCATTCTGGTCTCCTTCCCTCTGCCCTTTTCTGTGCCTGGCTACTCTGAACAAGGAGCGATCCCTACCAATATTACACTGTTGGGTGGACGGCCCACTGCACTAACACATCCCCTACCTGCACTGGTGGTCTTCAACCCCCACTGCACTAACACATCCCCTACCTGCACTGGTGGTCTTCAACCCTCTCTGCACTAACACATCCCCTACCTGCACTGGTGGTCTTCAACCCTCTCTGCACTAACACATCCCCTACCTGCACTGGTGGTCTTCAACCCCCACTGCACTAACACATCCCCTACCTGCACTGGTGGTCTTCAACCCTCTCTGCACTAACACATCCCCTACCTGCACTGGTGGTCTTCAACCCCCACTGCACTAACACATCCCCTACCTGCACTGGTGGTCTTCAACCCTCTCTGCACTAACACATCCCCTACCTGCACTGGTGGTCTTCAACCCCCACTGCACTAACACATCCCCTACCTGCACTGGTGGTCTTCAACCCTCTCTGCACTAACACATCCCCTACCTGCACTGGTGGTCTTCAACCCCCACTGCACTAACACATCCCCTACCTGCACTGGTGGTCTTCAACCCTCTCTGCACTAACACATCCCCTACCTGCACTGGTGGTCTTCAACCCCCACTGCACTAACACATCCCCTACCACTTGACACCGAACCTCCTCCCCTACCATCATGGACCGGGACCAGCTGATTGGGCCTTCTCCCGTTCTCCTTCCCTTCACTATCATATAATGTAAGGGCAGTATCCAAAATGCAAACACACACAAAAAGAAATCATATAGTGTGATAGAGAAGGACAAGACGGAGGTCGTCCACTAATAGAATAACCTAACCCTGGAAAATAAAGAATAGGCTATAATTCTCACTCTCCTCTTGAGCTCATTTCCAAGTGACTGATCTCCTGTACACTCGGTAAAGGCAGTGACAGTGAATCTGGAGACACCAAGAAGACTTTCACACCCACACTTTCATGTCAGGGAGAAAGAGGCATCTGGACTTCTGGTCACCTGGGGTCTTGATACTCAACATGAATCCAGACTGCGTTTCCCAGGTGCCTCCTGACAGGCCCCTGCTCCGCCTTCACGGGCACGACCTCACTGCAGGATGATCACAGTGCCTGACTCCACGCAGCCTGGACGACGGGAGCAGAAAGCGGTCTGCCCGTGGCATTCAGAGCTCCTCCACCAGCCGCCCCAGAGCTCTGGAGAGACCTGATCTCCTGCCGTCTCTGGCCTCAGGCAGCTACCCACTGCTTTCAGATGGACTCATGGGTTGGAGTAACTGAATGCAAACATCCCTTTAACTTTAACATCCTAAGACTCTCTGATTCCATTTTTTGCAGAGCTGGGGCCCCTGACATTCTCGAAGGAGTTTCCCTGAGTTGGGTCCACTAGGCCCTAGAGAATCCCTCACTGGCCCAAAGAATCACTCCTTTCTTCTCCTCACCTTAGTTCCCAAATCCTGGCAGCTGGGCGAGAGAGGAGAAAACATGCACGTGTTTGTGAGGGGACCCCCCTGAAAGGGACAGCTCGCCACCACTGACTAGAACATACTGGGGACCAGGCTGGTCGCTGGTCCTTTCTGAGTGCCGCAGAGACCCTCATCACTCCCTCAATCCTCCCCAGAGAGGCAGGTTCAGAGATTATGCTGCCTCCAGACCCTTCCACGCCTGTGCAGCCTGACAAGTTACTTAACCTCTTGCGGACCCAGTGGAGTCTAAACGAAGGAGGACAGTTAAACGTAACTCACAGGGCTCTTTGCAAAGAGTAATGGAGAAAGTATGTGTAACTCTCTTAGCACAGTGCCTGGTACACAGGACGCAAACAGTATGAGCTGCTACCATTCACCAGCGGGGCTCACAGAAGCTGAGTAATCTTGGAAGTATTATTAGATGGGTCCAAAGCCATCTTACCTAGAGTTTTCTCAGTTAAGCTGAAAACACTACCATCTATAAGTGTCCATTCAGCCTAATTCCCTTTCCAGAGCAGGCCCTCAGACTTGGGTTGTGTTTCACACACTAGTTCCGTAAGTCTGGTGTAAAGCGTCCTTCCCTTTCCTTTCCTATATTTTTCTTTTTCTAGCCCTTTGGATACTCAACAGAGCCTCATCTAAAACTGACTTCTGTGATCCCAAAGCTCGTAATGACTTACATCAAAAGTTTCCCCTCACCTTCTCTCGTGAACCGCAGCCTCCCTTCTGACAGCTCATTGGCCCTCGAGAGGCAGGGGGGCCTATAAGTCATCTCAGGTATAGAAGCTAACGAGGGGCCACATCACCCGGCCCCAGTGACAGGGAAACAACTCCCACGATGAACATTTTACAGCTGAGCTGAAGAAATGTGGCTTCTGCTCTGGAAATGAATTTGATAAGTGGGTTTTCTTACTAGGATTCTCACCAGCTACCCTGATGCTTCTTGTCATAAGACACATATTCAGTATCCATTGATCCTGAGTCAGTTAAATTCAAGGAATCCCAAAATAAGGTTGCTGAATCCTTGGGTGAAAAATGTACTTAGAGGCAGTGTCACGTTTATGGAATAGAAATTCTATTTTCAAAATCATTTCAACTCAACACATATTTACTGAGTACCCTGTGTGCAAGGCTCGAAACAGGCATCTTCGTGTACATTTTCTTGTTTAATCCTCATACTCCCCCATAAGCAGATTTTCTTCTGTTTCAGTGAGTATTTCATGAAGGCAAAAGTGAACGGCAGTACAGGGCAGCACCAGAGGCAAAAAAAAAAAAAGAAAAAAAAACTGAATTGTTATCAGTTCAGTATAGCATTCATACCTTTCTCAACTTACGTGATCTATGGGGAAAAAAGTTTCATTAGTGGCACTAATATTCCACATAGTTTTATGTAAAAACGGTTGATTAAGGTGGTTTTATTCTGAGCAGACAAATTTATGATAAGCCTTTAGTTACTATTTTATTTGCATTATCTTTTAAGAAGGCAGATGGGTAGTAGAAACTCAGAGAGCTCCTCTGCGTCACCGAGATTTTCAGATTTTAATAGTCTGCTCAGTGTGACCAAGACACAGCAGGGCCCAGGAGGGGGTCTCACTGGAGTGACTGTTAGACACGACTGAAAGCAGGACACACACGAATCCCTCCATCCCTCCAGGGGGTCTGTGTGGAGGCTGACTGTGACCCTGGGGTGCCAAGTGGCGACACCGAGTTGTGAAATCCTAGATAGACCCGGGGTGGGTGGACAGCTGCTGTCAATTAAAAACAGCCCAAGGAAATGATCGTTCTTATTGCTGGGTAATTTACAGCGCTCTCTCTGATCTTCTGCCCTGGGAACCATGTGCTTCAAGACATCTTGCACTGGGATGAGAACACCCGGCTGCAATAAGGCCTTATTTGGGTTACTGTTTATTGAGATGACTGGAGGCCTCCCCAGCCTGGGTAGGCGGATTTCAGCAGGGTTTTGACCATGTTGGGAAAGCCAGTTCTCGGGTCTTGCCGTGTAAATAAAGCCACATTTCTGTACCATCCAGTTGTGGGTTAGCCCCTTGCTGACACTCAGCTGAACTCTTGGGGGCTCAGGATCCATCGCTGGCTCCCCCTCCTTCCACCCAACAACATTCTCATTTATTATTCATCCCTGTTATCGAGCTTTGCGTCCCCATATTGTGTATGCTAATTTTGGATATTAAGCTGAATAAGGCATCAGCAGAAGGCAGATCTCCTGGTACAGATGGACCAAATGAAAGATAATAATTTCTGTCTTTTGCAGGGATTAGGCCATTCCTTAGGCCTGCCAACCGTGCTGTGGTGGAAAGCTGCCTGTGAATAAGGATGTATGTTTCAACTTACCTGGGGTGCTATTCCTGACGTGTGGATGCAGCAGGGCCTGTGGCCTTTGGAGGAGGTGTCCGGGAGTGTGTCCTCCTCGGTGGCTGCCGAAGCAGAGGAAGGCAGTCCTTCCTGTGTCTGTGCGCGTCTGGCGATCCTCTGCTTCCCAGTGGATTCTCCTGCATATTTGCTGACGGCAGAAAAAGGCAGTATTATTTCTCACCGTAAATGGCAATTTCAACTCCCTGGTTTCTAATCTGCCTCTTGAGAGTGCAGTCAGGCTCCCTTTAGGTGATCAACTCTGGGATTATGTTGATGCCTCAGGAAGAGGATAAGCCTTATTCCTTGCCCTGGAGGTCCTGTCTGAGCTGTTGGTCAGTATCCTAATGTCTGGTGGTTTGACATCAAGGTCTGAGTCAGCCTGAAGTAACCACCATCCTCCATACAGACCTGAGCTAGTCCAACAGACCAGACATTGCATGTTTGACAAACGCCATCTTTTTCCAACTGATAAGTGCTTGCTCATCAAGCACTTATCACTTATCAGTGCTCTTCGAGCACTTATCAGCTCAAGTGTTAACCTCCTCCGAGAAGCCTTCTTGGGCTGTCAGGCAAAGTCTGGCATTTGCTTCGCCACAATCCCATAGCACTGCACGTGTCATTAGCACGTATTGCTCTCTGTTGCAAAGTCTACATAATCAATTCTCTTCTAAAATATAAGATATTATGAATGAGAGTCAGACTTCTTTATGTCTGTGCCCCAGGGCCTACATAAAGACTGGCACATTGCTTGTCCTCAACTAATTAACGTTTAAGTGTAGGGGTTTTTAAACAGGGATGAATGGTTGGATCTTCTGGGGAAATTTTTCAAAATGCAGAGACCTTGGCCCTTCCCAGGACCTAATAGATCCAATCTCTGGGGCTGCATTGGGTAACTGTGTTCTGGAGATGCCTCCTCAGATGAGTCAGATGCTACCCATGATTAAAAGCCTCTGCTCCTGAGATCTGCTCCAGATTTCTTGCACTCACACTACTGACATCACTCGTGGTGTCTGGAAGCAGGACGTCACCGTGAAGAGCCCAGGTTCCAGAGCCAGAGGGATCTGGATTCAATTCGTAGCCTTAGTCTATGAGTCTATTGCCAACCAACCACGGGAACTTGGGCAAGTTCCTAAACCTCTCTGAGCCTTGACTCAAAGTTTGTAAAAATTAAATGAGACTATGCATAATACATAGTAGACACTCAAGCTGGTACTGATCGTGTCTGTAACAAATCAAAGTCTCGGGCATGTTCTTTCCATTCAATCCTATCTATCATAATAATGACGATCTTTCATATATTTGCAAAGCTTATTATTCTTCTCACAAAATGTTCACGTCACTGATATCGTTTAAGCATCTTAGTTACTCTGAGGAAAAAAAGGTAGAGAATGTATTCTCTACTCACTTTATACATGAGGGAATTTCATTTCATGGAAGTGTAAAGATTAGTGTAACATTAGCTGTAAAGATTGGCTTTTCATTGGGGAGAATGAAAAGGTAGAGAAAGAAGACCTGATTACGATCAAATCAATGTAGACTTTTAAAGACTATTATTTAGTATATGTGGAAACCTACTGGCCCCGTAATTCAAAGACATCTTTCACTAAGCATCTTTATAAGGAGAAGGATGGTTGGTAAGAATGACTCATGTTTACTTTCATCCTTGCTTTACAGGTAAGGAAGTATTCACAGATGTTATAAGGATGTTCCTTCCATCTGTCAAGCCCATCATTTGGTCTCATGGGACTGATGCCTTACACTTCACAGAGAGCTAATAGGTAATGGCTCAAAGCAAAGAGATCGCAGGGAGGACAGGCATCCAGGCTGTGCTTGTGCTGATCCTCCTTCATCTTCGGAAGCCACGCTTTCTAGAAGATACTTGGCAATAAAAAATAGAAGAATAAAGATCGGGAGAGTTTAGGAGAGGCATCAAGACTGAAAACAGAACTGAAATACTTCAGCTATCTTTGATAAAGACCAGAAATCTCAAAGCATAAAACATTTTCAAAGTTGCAACTGAAATGGAAAAAAAAAATGAACAGTAAGAAATGAAAGCGTGCCCAAAGCATTGCCTCAGCTGTCTTGGTGTCCTCCCGAAACAGCATTGAAAGTCTCTGTGCTGAGAGAAAAGCCGCATCTGGGCGCTTTGGAGGCGTCCCTAATGACCTCATGCTCCTTCACTGAGCTCATCTTGGACGGCTTCATGAATAAGCAAGTCATCTTTCATGTGCTGCTTTTAATATCTGTCCTTGTTTTCTAGCTTCTCTTGTATAACCTCCAGAATGATGTCAGTTCCAAACTTCCCTGAAAGACTATTTCTGGGGAGCTCTCATTTTGCCATTCCGATTGTCTATCAGTAGACTCTGCTGAAGTCACCCCTTTGGTGAGTTTTTCCATGTCATGCTCCTCACGGGTAGCTGTGATGGAGACTGGCTGGTTGATCTTCCAGCTGCGTCCCCTTCCCTCCTGGGCATCCAGCTACTCCATTTCCCAACATTAGGGGCACCCATGTGACTGAGTTCCAGGCAAAGGATGTGGGCAGAATGATGGACGCTATTTCCATTCTGGCCCATGAAATCCTCCCAATGCAATATGAGTTCTGCTTCAGTCTTGTTGAGTTTGAGGTGCCAGTGAGACATCCAGAGCTGTGTGGTTGGAGTTCAGGAGAAAAGTCTGAACTTGAGATCAAATCATTGACAGAGATGTGATTGTCCAGAAGCTGGAGAATGGTACCTCCAGAAGACCACCAGCACTTAATAAGTAAGGCTACCCCAAAAAGCCAGAGATGTATTCTAAGAAGGAAAGAGAAAAAGAAGAACAAGGTGAACTTTTCATGGAAATGAAGGAAGGAGAGAGTTTCCAAGAGGCAGTAATCAATAGTGACAACTTTCACTGAAGGTTGAATAAAATGAGGGGGAAAAAGGGTCCGTTAGATTTGCCAGTGCCAAGGTCTTTGACAGCATTGCCAGCTTCTGTGGGGGCTGGGGAGTGGGGGCTTGGGGTGTAGAATACAGCCTTCAAGAGTTTCAGAACTGAAGGAGAAGACAGAGTGTAGACGGGGAGCGTAGATTCTTGATGTTTATGAGGAAAGGAAGACAGAAGGAACATAGTACGGAGAAAGGTATTTTAGTGGGAAGACAAAGTAAACTGGAAAATTGATCTGCATCATCATCCCAATTTTGTATGTGGGGAACAGGGTGGATAAAGAGAGTGAGAAAGGGCACACATACACAAAAATTCAAACAATAATATACAAAAATATTAAAGGTGATTATCTTCTAGTGGTAAGTTGATTCGTGGGTTTTATTTTCCTTCTTTGGACTTTTCTATATTTTCCAAGTTTTCTACAGTGACTACTGTATTACATTGGTACCAGTAACAGGTTTTGGTTTTGATTTTTAGTGACTCAAGCATGATTAAAAGCAAAGATCGAAGAGAAAGTGGTAAGAAGAAAAAGTGGGGAAGAAGAAGTTTGTGAAGCAAAATTGTGAGGGAGGTGGGAGAGCAGCAATTCAGCTTAGTGGAGAATGTTCTCGTCTGATACTTTATTTTCTCAAGGCTGTGTCTGAGGAAGAAACGGGAAGGCATGGGCTGAAGAGTTCAGAGCTGGGAATTGACAAGAACATGGAAACACGTGATCAGCACTCTACCACGCACCCACCACCAAGAATTAGTGCCTTCCTGCCAGCAGCTTCTGATCTAGATTGTCCTACCTTGTCTCCTGGACAGACTTCTTGGGGCAGTGCTCCTCACTTGTTAGCTGTCCTCCTCCCTTCCCTCTACCAAAAAGTAATTTTCCTGTTCATCCCTATGTGGCCCTCCTCCAAGCTGACAACATTACCTAGCACTCCATGAATTAATTCACCATGTGAAGCTGACAGTGAATAATGACTAATACTATTCCTTCCTACTGATGAGAAGTTGCATTTTAATAGAAGACATTTAGAGCCACGTGTTTTAATCAAGAGGTGGGCATTTCCATCTCTGTGGTACTTGGGCAAGAGAGCCTTTTTTTTATTCCAAAGGAAGGGGAATGGTGGTTCCAGTTTTCTCTAAACCCACCATCTAGGTAAAGGTGCAACTTGTTTCCAAGTGCGGACAGCCACACTGATAGGTGGATTCTAAATACTCATCTGTTACAGACCACTTTAACTAACGGAAAGACAAATAATTGCATAAGAAAAGAAGATTGTATCCATCACACATGTCTTTCAAGGACCAGGATAAAATAAAGATCTTTTAAGAAAAACAAACCCTGAGAGAGTTTGCTAGCAGCAGAGCCTTACTAAAGGAAATCCTTAAGCATCTATTTCAGGAAAAAAGGATATTATTCCAGATAGAAAGAATGAGATACAGAAAGAAAAACAAAGAAAGGGGAACATATGTGGGTAAATCTGGAAAAACACTGATATATAAAATAAGAAGAATGAGATAATAATAATAATGTTCTTGGGGAGTAATTTAAAAAATAGAAATAAAATACACAATAACAATACCACAATGTTAGAAGGAGTGATTGAAACTGAAGTATTTTAAGGGCTTCATGTTATCTGGAAAGAGGGTTTAGTGTTGATTAACTTTACATTTTGATAAATTATGTATATTAAGTTTCTATAGTAGTCATGAAAAGAATAGAAATAGAATGCATAACTCTTAAACTACCATAGAAAACAATGAAATGAGAAAAACTAACCGATCAATCCAAAATAAGAAAGGAGAGAGAAAGGAACATGGAAATGATAGAACAAGTAGAAATTACAAAATAATATAAAATATGGGCGTTATAACACAAAATTTCAGTAATCACAATAAGTGTGAGCAGATTAATTTCTCCAGTTAAAGACAATAATTAACAGACTTTTTAAAAAGAAACACATTAAAAACAAATGGAGGGCTTCCCTGGTGGCGCAGTGGTTGAGAGTCCGCCTGCCGATGCAGGGGACGCGGGTTCGTGCCCCTGTCCGGGAGGATCCCACGTGCCGCAGAGCGGCTGGGCCCGTGAGCCATGGCCGCTGAGCCTGCGCGTCTGGAACCTGTGCTCCGCAACGGGAGAGGCCACAACAGTGAGAGGTCCACATACTGCCAAAAAAAAAAAAAAAGTGGATACAGAAACATTAAAAGGAAAAGGGTAAAAATATATATGCAGATGAATACCAGTCAAAAGAAAACTATTGTGGTTATGGAAATTTTAGGAAAAAAATGGACTTTAAAGCAAACAGCATTGCTATAGGTATCGGGACACTACTTAATGATAAAAGACTTAATTTGATAGTAAGTTAAAATAATTCTAAACTATTATGCACCTAATCACAAGGCCTCAAATACATAAAGCAAAAGTTGACAGAAAATATAAAAATAGATAACTCTACCACCATTGCAATAGATTTTCATATCATACTCTCAGAAATTATGAGTCCAAGCATTCAAAAAATCAGCAAAGACATAGAAGATGTGAAAATAAAACAATTAAAAAGTTTAACCTACTAAACGGATAGAATATTGTACCTAATAGCTACTGAGAGTATTTATAAAATCTGACCATATAGTGTTGCATTATGCAAGTTTCAACACATTTAAAAGAATTGGTATCATACAGAACACATTTTATAACAATGCTATCAATAAAAATTACTAACAAGGGGCTTCCCTGGTGGCGCAGTGGTTGAGAGTCCGCCTGCTGATGCAGGGGACACGGGTTCATGCCCCGGTCCGGGAAGATCCCACATGCCGCGGAGCGGCTGGGCCTGTGAGCCATGGCCGCTGAGCCTGCGTGTCCGGAGCCTGTGCTCCGCAACGGGAGAGGCCACAGCAGTGAGAGGCCCGCATACCGCAAAAAAAAAAAAGTTACTAACAAGGACATCACTAAAACTGCCATATACTTGAAATTAAGAAACACTTCTAAGTAATTTATAGATCAAAAATAATCAGAATGAACACTGAAAATATTTTAACTGAATGGTAATGAAAATACTTCATATCAAAGCTTTCAGGATGCAGCTAAAGCAGAACTTAAATGGAAATTCATGGCCTTAAACATTTAGATTAGTGAAAAAGAAAAGCCCAAAATTAATGATATAAGCATACATCTCCAGAAGCTAGAAAAAGAACTGCAAAATAAATTCAAATTCAGTAGAAAGAAGAAAACAAAGATCAGAAGAAAAATTATGAAACTAAAAAGAAATATACAAGAGAGAAGAACAAAGTAAGTCCTTTGGAAAGACTAATAAAATGGCAAACTTTGAATACAACTGATAAAGAAAAAAATAGAAATTATAAACACAATCAGGACATAAAACACATAACAGAATATTAGGAAGAAAGTTTAGGAACAAAGTTGTACAAATAAAATGTATAACATAAATGAAATCATCAAATTTCTAGAAAAATATAACTTAACAAAACAGAGTTAAGAAAAAATGAAAAACCTTAATAGTCTAGTAAGCATTAATGAAATTCTAAGCATTAATCAACAGCTGTTTCCAGGAACAGATAATTTACATTTTTGTACAAACTATTCTAGAATTCAGAAAATAAGGGAATGCCTCCTAAGTCATTTTGTGAAGTCGGTATAACACAGATAGATGAAAGAGAGAGGGAGAAAAAAGAGTGAGAGAAGATTAACAATATAGAGTGTGATTAAGAATAAGGTGTCTTACAGATGGCCAACAAATGCATGAAAAGATGCTCAACATCACTAATTATTAGAGAAATGCAAATCAAAACTACAATGAGGTATCACCTCACACTGGTCAGAATGGGCGTCATCAGAAAATCTACTAACAACAAATGCTGGAGAGGGTGTGAAGAAAAGGGAACCCTCTTGCACTGTTGGTGGGAATGTAAATTGACACAGCCACTATGGAGAACAGTATGGAGGTTCCTTAAAAAACTGAAAATAGAACTACCATATGACCCAGCAATCCCACTACTGGGCATATACCCTGAGAAAACCATAATTCAAAAAGAGTCATGTACCACAATGTTCATTGCAGCACTATTTACAATAGCCAGGACATGGAAGCAACCTAAGTGTCCATTGACAGATGAATGGATAAAGAAGATGTGGCACGTATACACAATGGAATATTACTCAGCCATAAAAAGGAACGAAACTGAGTTATTTGTAGTGAGGTGGATGGACCTAGAATCTGTCATAGAGAGTGAAGTAAGTCAGAAAGAGAAAAACAAATAACATATGCTAACGCATATATATGGAATTTTAAAAAGCGGTACTGATGAACCTAGTGGCCGGGCAGGAATAAAGATGCAGACGTGGAGAATGGACTTGAGGACACGGGGAGGGGTAAGGGTAAGCCGGGATGAAGTGAGAGAGTGGCATGGACATATATACACTACCAAATGTAAAACAGATAGCTAGTGGGAAGCTGCTGCATAGCACAGGGAGATCGGCTCGGTGCTTTGTGACCACCTAGAGAGGTGGGATAGGGAGGGTGGGAGGGAGGCTCAAGAGGGAGGGGATATGGGGATATATGTGTACATGTAGCTGATTCACTTTGTTGTACAGCAGAAACTAACACAACATTGTAAAGCATTTATACTCCAATAAAGATGTGGAAAAAAATAAAAAGAATAAGGTGTCTGTCACAGATACAGAGAACACACTAGTGGTTACCAGTAGAGAGATGGAAAGGGGGGGGGCACACTAGGGGTAGAGGATTAAGAGGTACAAACTATTACGTATAAAATAAGCTACAAGGACATATTGTACAACACAGGAAATATAGCCAATATTTTATTTTTTTAATATTTATTTATTTATTTTGGCTGCACCAGGTCTTAGTTGTGGCATGCAGACTCATAGTTGCAGCATGTGGACTTCTTAGTTGCGGCATGCATGCAGGATCTAGTTCCCCGACCAGGGATCAAACCCGGGCCTCCTGCATTGGGAGCGCAGAGTCCCACTACTGCACCACCAGTGACAGCGACGTCCCTAGCCAATATTTTATAATAACTATAAATGAATTATAATCTTTAAAAATTGTGAATCACTATACTGTGCACCTGTAACTTATATAATATTGTATATCCACTATACTTGAAAGAAAGAAAGAGAGAGAGAGAGAGAGAGAGAGAGAGGGAGGGAGGGAGGGAGGGAGGGAGGGAGGGAGGAAGGAAGGAAGGAAGGAAGGAAGAAAGAGTAGGAAATAAAGATCCTTTATAAACTGTGCTTATTGAACAAACTGGAGTATTTGAAACTGTAGCTGTACCTGTTGTCCTCCCTCAGCAGTGATTTCAGCAAGAAATTTCAAACCCTAAAATCGGATGCAAATGTATGCAATTCCAAGGGGGACTGGAAAGTTGGAGGGTCCTCTGTTCCACTCAAGTTATCACTAAGACATCTGCTTTTCCCCTACATATGGCCCCCTGGCTCTTGGTGTCATATTTGGGACACAGTCATTTTTTTAACAAGGCTCAGAATACCTGTCCTGTCTACTCCTACTTCTCCAAAATAAACTACTTCTTTCCTCAACCCTTTTCCTCTCTCTTGTTCTTGCTATGGTAGATATTAATGGCCTGCTACATGCAGTTTCTTAACCAATCCTACCAAAAACGCAAGTTACCTTAACCTCAAGGACAAAGAGAATTTAATTTTTTTAAATCCCCTAGGAGGGAGAAGAGAAATTTTTATGTTCCATCCTCCTAGTGCATCAAAGGATGAAGAGAAAAATAAAACTGTTTCATTTCTTATGGACACAGTCCAGGCATTCATTTGCTATCACACTTCAATCGCAAATATTTATTGAAATCAGTGGTGTGGGAGCCACGGGGCAATTGTGCCCTCCTGCTGGTTGTGATGGGGCGACTGGGGAGGGCGTGCTGTTCGAATGCTTGAGACGGGAACATCTCCATCCTGTCACTGTGAAGGAAGCCTGGGAAGGCAAGTGGGCAAAGGACGGACTCCACAAAAGTCACACTAAACAGTTGTGTAGACTTTGTTCCACTTAAAATGCACTGTTGACATTCTCTTATCATTAAAGAATATTCAATCTTACTTGTAATGGTGGCTTAGTCATCCGTACACGTACATAACCTCATTTTGACAAAACAAGCCCTTATTGTTAGATATTTGCTTTGTTTCTTATTTCTGGTTATTGTATGTAATGCTTCAGTGATCATCCTTGTAAAGAAATATGGCTTGTACCCTTGATATTCCATTTGGATGCATTCCTAGAGGTAAAATTGCCGGGCCAAAGGATGTAAGCCTTTTCTTTAAAAACACCGATAAACGTGACAAAAATGCCCTTCAAAGGCTTGTGTCAATTTACATTCCCACTGTCACTAGAGCATGTTAGACCAAAATCCTCAAAGGCGGATGTCTTTGTGCTCACGAACTCAACCGCAGTCTAACAAGATTTTCCTTGCAACCATCTCTTAATCGGTTTTCACCACAGCATTACATGCTTTCAAATGCCAATGGTTTCTTCTTTTCCAGATGACAATACTCTGGGTAAACAATTTCTGAATTTGATAAATGGTAATCAACTGATATATACTGTGCATCTGAATTCAAATGAATAATAAAAGCTAACCTGTAAGTATCAAATACTTCATACCAGGGCTCGTTCTAAGCGCTATACGTGTGGCTATATAAATCTTCACAATTCAATCAAGCAGGTGCTACTACTTTTTGCAGATGAGGCAACTGAGACACAAACTATAAAACCTGACACCACACACACACACACACACACACACACACACACACACCCCAAGATTTTTGTATTCTAGCTCGTAGGAAAACCCCTCAAAATACCTGACTGTCAAAGTTTCTTCTGTTCTCACTTTAGTCAGCCCCTTCCCAGGTGGGGGCTGTGATGTCATCTCTAACTGAGCTCCCTTCTCCCGGTAGCCACCTGGTCCGCACCATCCCGAGCATTGCCTTGCCCCAGATCACTGGCCCCCTCACAGGGGTGATTTCCTGGAGACCGCTCTGCGCAGAATCGGGGTGAGGTCACCCACCGCCCTTGGCCTGAGGTTGTTTCCACGTTCGTGTCATCTGTGGATATTTTTTCTCATTCGACTGGAGATTTTCCTTTTTCTTGGTATGATGAGTGATTTTCTACTGAATCCTGGAGATTTTGGGCATCACGTCACCGAGGGCATGTGATCTTGGAAACGCCTGAAGGTATTAAGCAGTGCCCATGCCACACTTCCCGTGGAAGACTGCTTTCAGATGCCACTGATTTACCATGGCTCTCACGGGGACAGACCTATCCATCTTCTCGCAAGATTTTCAAAGATGGAAGATCACAAGATAAAGATAGTTCGTTCTTTCCCTCCAATGGGTGTCAATTATTATAAGGAAAAGAATCTAAGAAAAAAGAACTTTAAATGCTCTCAAAATTATCAAGTTTGAAACACATTCCTCAAAGGAAAGGAAGCCTCCTGTTTCTTGTTTCCATACCTCCGACCTATAAAGGAGGGAAAACGCAGAGTCTGCCAGACCTTTTGCTAAGAGTTATGCACTATGACAAAGCCAGTTGTCACTGCCCACATGAAGTCATCTGGGCCTGAGCATGTTAGGCGCCTGGCTTCGAAGGGCGTGTCATTCCTTGAGCTATGGAATATTGTTTTGGCAAAAAGCAACTGGCTGTCTGCTCTCACCCTTAGGAAACCATCCAATGCCTCCCCTCCTCCAGTTCATTGTAAGCACGCCTTCGCCTTAGAATCGCTCCCCTTGCCCTGGACATCCTCTGCCGAAACGTTCTTCTCCTGGGAGGGGGAGGGGTGCTCCTGATGGAGCAGAAAGGTGTCGAGGTGACTGGCCCCTGATGAAGAAGCCTCCGTCCGTGCAGCAAGATGCAGTAGGTCTACAGCCCCAGCTGGCAACCTTCAGAAGAGCCGTTGGTGAAAGGGATGAATACAAGGTGCTCTCAAGAGGGGCCAGGACTCCGAAGCCTTCCTCGAGCAGGAGGGCCTGCGTGCATCCTGCCAGCTCGTACTTTTTCAGCTAATTCTACTTGAGAGCAAATTTGCCAGAGAAAATGGAAAAGCACATCTTAGAGATAAATCAACATCTGTTCCAAGGTCCTGTTTCAATTGTTTTGCTTTGTGGTCTGCCCTTGGTCGTGATCGTATTGCAATGACCTACTGCTGCTCTTCTGGGCGCAAGGATGAGGTCTGCCCTCGAGCGTTAACTTTCCACCTGGGTGGTCTGTCATAAAGTAGGTCCCCTTTTAGAGAATCACAGACTTTTAGAGCTGGAAGGAATCTTCGAGATCAACTACTCCAACACACTGCTTTTATTGAGGAAAAGTTGAGGCCCAGAGACATTAAGTCACTAGCACACGCTTACACAGCAATGCAGTCGCAGAGGCAGGAATGGTGCAAGGGTCTCCAGAAGGTGCAGGATCCTTCTACCTCAACATGGTAGATCCCTAGACTCTCTACAGTGTTTGGTTGAACCTATTTCAAATTTGGTTCCAAATGTTTTCCTTTTAAATGGAGATACCTAAAAATAATTCCAACCTCCGTGCACCTGCCTGAACTTCTCTACTTCTTTGGAGCAGATAATAGACCACTTAGAATTTAAGATAATAGAATACTTTAGAATTTAAGCCATCAAAATGTGAAGCGTGCCTATCCTAGCCCTCTTCAACTGAACCAAAGGATTTCAGACTTTTGAGATATCTGGAACTGATTTCAGGTCAATTTCTGGTTTGAGTTTAGCATCATAAGCAAACATTTCACGCCTGTCCTCTCCTTTGACGTGTTTGGAGCCTGGGATTTGTAGCCATAAACATTCACCCAGCGTGTCATCCTTATAACAAGCATCACGCTAACCATCATGGTAAAGATGGGATCAGTATGTTGGATACACTGAGGACATTCTAGGCCAATAACAGAAAGCCAAGAAAGCAGTTTCTAGATAGGACACATGCTCAACCTAATGTAGAACATTCTCAAATAACACACTGGATCTTGTACATTTTCCATAAAGCAATAATTGGTCCATACCTGTACTAACAGAGAGATAGCTTTCATGTTTCTTAAAAAAATATGTTCTCTAGATAAAGGGCAATTGCTCATTGCATAAAATCTTTCACTGAATGTATATTTTGCAGACACTATTTGTCCCAGACTTGCTATCTAAGACTTTGATGTCTGTAGTGGGATGAAGGATGGCCCCCCAAAGAGATGTCCACCCAGAACCTGTGAATGTGACCTTATTTGGTAAAAGTTTCCTTGCAGATGTGATTAAATGAAAGATCTCAAGCTGAAGAGACAATCACCAGTTATCTGGATGGGTCCTCACTCCAGTGATGTAGTCTTATGAGAGGAGAAGAAGACACAGACGTGAGGGAGAATACACAGAGGAGAAGCTGGTGGGAAGATGGTGGTGGAGACTGGAGTCATGCTGCCACAAGTTAAGGAATGCTTGGAACCACCAGAAGCTAAGGGGCAAGGAAGAAATCCCCCCTAGAGGTCACAGGGAATGTGGCCCTGCAGATATCTTGATTTTGGCCCAGTGATACTGATTTCAGACTTCTGACCCCAGACCTGTGAGAGAATCAATTCCCTTGGCTTGTGGCCACATCACTCCAGTCTCTGCCTCATTGTCACATCATCTTCTCTGTGTGGATGTCTAATCTTCCTCTGCCCCTCTCTTACGAGCACACTTACCATGGCATTTAAGACTCACCCAGATAATCCAAGACAATGTCCTCATCTCAAGATTCTTAATCAATCACACCTGCAAAGACCCTTTTTCCATTTACAGGTTCAGGGATTAGGACCTAATATCTTGGGGGCGGGGGAGGGGTGGCAATTAATCTGTCTACCATAGCTCCCAAATCTCATTGGCTTAACACAGCAAAGACCAAGGTGGATAAGTACCTTCCTCCATCTTGTGGTATGCCAGCTGGGACACTTGGCTGCCAAGGTCATAGCAGCAAGGAAAGAAAAGAGATAAGAAAGGATTCCAGGCTTTTAATTACCTTCACCTGAAACTGACTCACATCAATTCCACTCACAGTCCATTGGCCAGAACTAGTCATAAGGCCCCAACTTAACTGTAAGGAACGCTGATGAAACGGAGCAGGACCTTATGGGCCTTCCCCACCCCCGCCCCCATGTGCTCCGCCTGCCTTTTGTCTGTGGAAAAACTTTAGCCAAGTTTAATCAGAGAAATGAGAAAATGCAGTAACAAAGGAAAACAGTCCAACAAGACTACATAATAATCGTTTTGTCATTAAGCAGAGTCAAGGACCATTAATTCCTCCTCAAGGGCTATAGATAATATTCTGAGCCACATCCTGTGAGCTGTCTTGTAGATACTGAAACGCCCACCAGGTGGAAGAAGTTAACTACATGATGACCAGACTGTAGCCGTGACATAAGCTGCCACAATTCCAAAAACTGGCCTCAAGAAAATGGGAAAAAACCGACCCTGGAACTGAAGACTACCTGTACTTAAAACAATCAAGATGACACCCTTCAGAGCGCCACATGACCAATTTCAAGATGACTGTGCTGACTGTGCTGTTTCTGCATGTAGCCCCCTCCTTCTGCCTATAAAAGCTCTTGGCCCATGATTGTCAGGGTAGGGGGGAGTCAGCCTCTGGACAGGCGTCTGCCCTCCCCCCACCCAGTTGCCAACTTCCAAAATAAAGCAAACTTTCCTTTGCACCAACCTTGCCTCTTTACTGGCTTTTGAGAGGTGAGCAGGCAGACCCCACTTTCAGTTCCACTGACATATGTAAGGGGGCAAATGGATATTTGGTGGATGCTAACGGTCTTTGCAACATGCTGAGGTCAGAAAATTATACAGAATTTGTGCCGTGGGAGACAACTACTGCTTCTGTCACCCAACATAGTTCACTGCTCCCTCCGCTACAGCAACCCCCTCCTTTGCAGAACTGCTCCTCCTTATGCCATGTGGTTCCGGTTTCAAAGGTGGCAACATTACCCAGTCTGTCCAACCAAAGTCTTAGTGTGGAATTTTCCATTTCCATGCTGGAAGTTGCACTAAAGTTGGTACAATGCAATTTTGACACTAAGTGCCCAGAGGTAGGTCAAATTTCATAGGTTAAAGGCACAGTCCTCTACAGATCACCCCCACTTCAGGCACCAGCTGCAAGTTGGGGGTCCCCAAGCCACCCATACTTCTGACCCTCTGCTACAAATACAGGGTTCCCACCACCTCCTCAGGTTCGATAATTCACTAGGACAACTCATAGAACTCAGGAAAACACTATACAGCTTTATTATAGCAAAAGGATACCAACCAAGGCCAGCCAAATGATGAGACACATAGGGCGTTATCTTGGAAGGTTTCAAATGCAAAGCTCTTGTGTCCTTGGGATGTGTCAGTCTTCCAGGACATTGACATGCTTACCAGAGTTTTTATTGGGGTTTCATTTTATAGGTATGTGATGGGGTCATTAGCTATACGATAGAACTCAATCTCCACCCTCTTTCCCCCACGGGAAGTTGGGCTGATATCACCTGGCTCATAGCCTCAACCCTCTAATCTCATGGTTGGCCCTTCTGGCACAGCCAGCCCCCATCTTAAAACTGTCTAGGGGCCAACCATGAGTCACTTCATTAGTATAAACTCAGGTGTGGTCCAAGAACCTACAGATGAATTACAAAGACACTCCTATCACTCAGGAAATTCCAAGAGTTTTGAGACCTTCTTCCAGGAACCAGGGACAAAGGCCAGCCAAATTCATCATACAACAGCTGGGATGATAAAAGTCTGTAGCTGCTGCTACCAGGTCACCTGCTTTCCACTCATTCCCTCTGCCCACCCCTGTCATCTACCACACAGAGGAAAACTCCTGTAATAAGACAGAATAAAACCAACACAAAGAGGGAAGATGAGATGAGATACAGAGAGTGAGAGCAAGCCCTGACAACATAGTTTGATCTCCTCATTGCAGCCCTGTCTTTCCCCCTTACAGGAGTCAGTAAATCTCAACTCTTACTTAAGCCACAAGGAGTTGAATTCCCATCACTTGAAACCCAAAGAAATTAATATCCCTTCAGGAACATACCATATGATTGAAGGGTGACATATACAAATGAAAATTTACATAATAATTTTCAACAGTTTAAAAATAATCATACCTTCATTTATGAGTAAGTACTGGAAGAGGAAGACAGAACTATTCTTTCCAAGGAAGGTCCAGGAGCTATGACATTTACCTTTATTCTAATTCTCACTTTATTCAACAAGATGCCAGTACTTGAAATGGCAGGACAACATTACTATGAAACATATTTAAAGGCAGGAGGAACACAAGGAACAGAATTGGATCTTATTTTATACACCAAGGTGTTTCCCATCATCCTCAAGGGAGGGGAGTCTGTTGGAAGTACAGTGGAGTCATAAAATTCTGAAAATACATATTGCTTTTAAAAATATTGTGTATCGGGCTTCCCTCGTGGCGCAGTGGTTGAGAGTCCGCCTGCCGACGCAGGGGACGTGGGTTCGTGCCCCGGTCTGGGGGGATCCCGCATGCCACGGAGCGGCTGGGCCTGTGTGTGAGCCATGGCCGCTGCGTCCAGAGAGGCCACAACAGTGAGAGGCCCACATACCGCAAAAAAAAAAAAAAAAAAAAAAAATATTGTGTATCTTTCAAAGTCGATTAAAAAGTATATATATTTCATTGGAAGAAAGGTGGAGAGCAACAATGACAAATCACACAAGTAACAACATCTTCCTCTTGCAAAACACTGGGAATCACTACTTTACACAATAGGGGTGTTTCTGAGAATCTCTGTGACGCTCCTTGATTTGGGTCCTGTTTTACCACTGATTACCATGATTATTTCAGATCGACAGGCTGCTGCATTCAAACTGGCAATCAGCTGCGTGTCGTCTCCCCACCAGCCCTGGCTGGGCCAGTAAGTGAAGCAAAAGCGAGTACTGACCAGGCATCGCTCCTCCAGCAAGTATGTTTCGTGACCCCAGCAGAATCCTAAGTTCGTAGTGGGCGTGATGAGTGTCGACAGGCTGGCAGAGCCCCACTTTGGGCATGTCTCATCAACGTCACCCAGAAAGCCTCCTGCCATGAGGATGAAGCTGTCGGCTTCAATGTGAATCGGCAAGGTTCTTGGAGACAGGCTCCACCTCCAGCATCAGACCATAGAGTCTGACAGGGAGCTTTGGTCCTAAGGATGTCCTTGAACCTGAGAAAGCTGGACAGGATCTGAAGCGTCTGGAGGGTGGGTGAGAGTGTGATTATTAACAGTTGATAGGCTCAGAGACTGACATTTAGTGTCTGGCGAAATTATCTGTTGAATGAATCCCGCCAACTACACTCTGCGACATCCTTTGTAGTGCAAAGGATCCTTTTACTAAAATGACATCACCTCCATGGGTCTGTAATTTTGGTAAATTCTGAATCCTGGGAATAACATACCTCAAACCTGAACTTTCCATGATGACCAAGTGCTTTCAGCACTGTGGTTTAGAAAACTGGAACTTCAGAACGTATACCAACAGCACCTGGGAATGCCAGCCAAGGACAGTCTGCCCAGAGGTGGGACTGGCAGAGACTTGAGAAATGAGGATGGTAACTACCATTTATTTGTGCTCACCACGTGCTGTGTTAAGAATTGTCTAAATATTAATTCTCACAATGACCTAACGTGGTAAATATTGTTATCCTCACTTTATAGATGAGGAAACTGAGGCTCAGAGCTGTCATCTACTGATAAATAGTGGAACTAGGTTGTGATCGCTTGTTCAGCTCCAAAACGCACATTCCAAACACCTACTCCCAGGTAGCCAACACTGCTAATTGCCCTCCAACTGCCATGACCCACCTCTTTAATACTTGCAGAACCCCAATTGTATACTAATTTTATATGAGCCAGCACCCCTTCTCCCCATGATTCAAGTAAAGTATCATCGGTCTAAGCCAGCGCTGTCCAAGAGAAATGAACGTGAGCCACAAATGCAAGCCACATATGTCATTTTAAATTTTCTAGCAGGCGCACTGAAAGAAGTAATATAATAGAAACAATTAGTTTTTATAATCTGTTTTAACTAGCCCAATATATTCAAAATATTATCTTTTCAATATGTGATCAATTTTTAATTATAAATGGAATCCTATAAAACTATAAATATAAGGTCAATAAAGAAATGAAAACCAAGCACATGGATAAGAGTGATGCGGTGAGGGGGGTGCTGCCTCAAGGTGGTCAGCACAAACTTCGAGCAGACACAGAAGGAAGTGAGGAATGAGCCATGGGAATTCTGGGATAAACATCTGAAGTCGAGGGAAAACCAAGTGCAAAGATCGAAGGTGGGACTTCTGGGGTGGTGGGAGTCTGAGGAGTATCAGGAAGGCTGCTGTCATCTGAAAGAAATAAATGAAGGGAAAGCATAAGGGCTGAAGTAGGAGAGATGGGGTCTGAATGAGGTAGGGCCTTCCAGGCTGCTGTAGAGATGCTGGCTTTTATTATTATTTATTTATTTAGGCTGCACCAGGTCTTCGTTTCTTCATGCGGGATCTAGTTCCCCAACCAGGGATCGAACCCAGGCCCCCTGCATTGGGAACGCCTAGTTTTACCCACTGGACCACCAGGGAAGTCCCAGGATGCTGGCTTTCAATCTGAGCAAGATGAGAAGCCACTCGAGGGTTCTGAGAAGATAAATGGTATGATGTGTGATACCTTTTAACACTCTCATTACTAAAGTGGGGCAGGACTGAGCGGGGCAGGGTACAATCAGAGACCAATTAGGACGCTCTCTAGCTAGGCAATATCCCAGGTGAGAACTGATCATAGCTTGAACTGGGGTGATGAGAAGCTGTCAGAATCCAGGTATAATTTGAAGATTGTTAGTGCTTGGGAGATATCAGAGAAAGAGTGGAGGAGAAGCCCAAGATTTGTGGGTAGAAGAAGTGAAAGAATGGAGTTGCCATTTACTGAGATGGGACACCTAGAGGAAGGGCAGGTTTGGGGCAAAGAAGAAATCAAGAACTCACTTTTGATGCGTTAAGTTTGAGGTGCCAGTCAGACATTCCATAACCAAGCTGGATTTGCGGATTTACAAGGTGGATCTATGAGTCTGGAGCTCGGTGGAGAGGTCCAACGTGGAGGTCTAATGGGGAAGTCATTAGCACATGAATGATGTTCAAAGCCGTGAGACAGGATGAGATCACCAAGAAACACAACAAACAGAGAAGAAAGCTTTGAGGACTGGCCCCAGGGTGTTTCAGTATTTGAAGTCCAGAAAACCAGAAGAATCCCAAAGAGAGACTGAGAATCAATGTCAGTGCTACAGGAGCGGAACAGGAGAAGCCAAGAAAAAAGCGTTTCAGGGCAAAAGGACTGATCAAGTACATCAAATGCTGCTGATGAGTGAAGAAAGGAAAATTATCCACTGGGTCTGTCAGCACATCAGGAAGCTTGATAAGAGTAGTTTCCGTGGAGTAAAGGGCAGGAAGTCTGATTGTGCTCAGCATCAGGAAAATGAAGCTCAAAACCACAGTGAGATATCACCTCATACCTGTTAGAATGGCTATTATCAAAAAGACAAGAAATAATAAATGTCGGCGAGGATGTGGATAAAAGAGGACCCTTGTGCACTGTTGGTTGGTATGTAAATTGGTGCAGCCACTATGAAAAACAGTATGGAGATTTCTCAAAAAATTAAAAAGGAAACCATCATATGACCCAGCAATTCCACTCCTGGGCATTTACCCAAAGAAAACAAAAACACTAACTCAAAAAGATACATGCACCAAGAACCTACTGTAGAGCACAGGGAACTCTACTCAGTGCTCTGTGGTGACCTAAATGAGAAGGAAATCCAAAAAAGAGGGGATATATGTATACATATAGCTGATTCACTTTGCTGTACAGTATAAACTAACACAATATTGTAACGCAACTATACTCCAATTTAAAAAATTGTTAGTGACCAAAAAAATATCTAACGTAACTTAAGAAAAAACAAAAAGATACATGCGCCGCCCCCCCCTCCCCATGTTCATTGAAGCACTATTTACAACAGCCAAGACACGGAAGCAACCTAAGTGTCCATCCGTGCATGAATGGAGTGTTTTTATATGTGGTATATATATACAATGCAATATTAGCCATAAAAAAGAAGAAAATCTTGCCATTTGCAACAAAATGGTTGGACCTTGAGGGTGCTATGCTAAGTGACGTAAGTCAGACAAATAGCGGATGACCTCATTTATGTGTGGAACCTAAGACAAAACAAAACAAAGAAAAGCCCAAGCTCATAGACAGAACAGATTGGCGGCTGCCAGAGGCGGGGGTGAGGGGGTGAGCGAAATGGGTGAAGGGAATCAAAGAGTACAAGCTTCCAGTTATAAAATAAATGTCACGGGGATATAATGTCCAGCACGGTGACTACAGTTAATAATACTGTATTGTACACTTGAAAATTGTTAGAGAGTAAATCTTAGAAGTTCTCATCACAAGAAAAATATTCGTAGCTATGTGTGATGACAGAGGTTAACGAAATTTATTGTGGTGATCATTTATCAATATATACAAATATCGAATCATGTTGTACACCTGATACTAATATGATATTAAATGTCAGTTATAGCTCAGTATTTTTTAAAACCTGATTGGGGAAGATTCAAAAAGAAAATTGAAGGAATAGAAAGAGAGTTAGTGAGTCAGGGTAACCATTTGAAGGAGTTTTTCTATTAAAAAAAAAAAAAAGAGGACTTCCCTGGTGGCGCAGTGGTTAAGAATCCTCCTGCCAATGCAGGGGTTCGAGCTCTGGTCCGGTAAGATCCCGCATGCTGCAGAGCAACTACGCCCGTGCGCCACAGCTACTGAAGTCCGCACGCCTAGAGCCCGTGCTCCGCAACAAGAGAAGCCACCGCAATGAGAAGCTCGCGCACCACAGCCAAGAGTAGCTCCCGCTCGCTGCAACTAGAGAAAGTCCGCGTGCAGCAATGAAGACCAACGCAAGCAAAAATAAATAAATAAAATAAGTAAATCTATTTTTTAAAACTCAATTGAATTTTTAAAAAAATAAGAGAAAATTCTTTTAGGGTAGAGGTTTCAGGGCTTTTAAAAAAATATTTATTTATTTGCACTGGGTCTTAGTTGTGGCAGGTGGGCTCCTTAGTTGCAGCTCGACAGCTCCATAGTTGTGGCATGCAAACTCTTAGTTGCAGCATGCATGTGGGATCTAGTTCCCTGACCAGGGATCAAACCCGGGGCCCCTGCATTGGGAGCATGTAGTCTTATCCACTGAACCACCGGGCAAGTCACTGTTTCAGGGCTTTTGTATGTGCTTCTTTGTGTGTGTATCATTCAGTAGAATGGAAATATGACTTTGAAGAAAGGGAAGAGTGAAAAAGACACAAGTGAAATCTTTAGATAGACATGATGGGGGAGCACCAGTGCACAATTTGGAAGAGTGAGATTTAGGCAGGAACACAAACAGCTCACCCATGATCTCTCGTTATGTAAACGGATAAATTGTGCTGTTTAAAACATTTTATTTGATTTTTCTATCTACAGGCTGAACACCATCCTAGTAGAAACATTTCACTAAGAGACCCTAAAGGATTTTACCAAGTGACTTATATGATCAGTAAAGACATGGACTTGGAAAACCAATAGACCCACAGGCAAAGCAGAGATGCAGGATCTTCAGAACAATGAAAGTCTCATCTGCCCTGGGAAGCCACCAGATTGAAGCCCAAAACAAGAGGGTTTCAAATGCTTTAAGAATGTATAATTTAACTCTGTTACCAATTTGTCCTACCCTAATGACTCTCAATAAAAACAAAGGGCTGAACCTCTCCCAGCAAGTACATTCATCCTGTTCTGAGGTCATTCCCCTTGAGTAAGAAGCTCCCTTGGAAGTGGGTGTGTTTTTTGGCAGGAGACAGCAGGAAAGAGTCCCTCATTCATTTCAGTAGAAGTCCCCTGACTCCAACCTAAATTCAGTGGGGTTTCCCGGAGGTGAGAAAGGGAAGTCAGTTTTAAGGATAGAGAAATGAAATGGCGTAAGGGATGGGGACTTCCCTGGTAGTCCAGTGGTTAAGACTCGGCGTTTCCAATGCAGGGGACAAAAGTTCGATCCCTGGCCGGGGAACTAAGATCCCACGTGCTGCGGCGAAAAAAAAAAAAAGAAGAAATGACATAGGGAAATTAAGAGCTCTGCACCCACATCTCCAACGTGGAGGGTGGGGTTTCCCCACACTGCCAAGCGATGCTCCGTAACACCAACTGGATGTCCCACAATTCAGCTCCATTCTGACACCATCTACCTGGAGAGAGCATCAGATTCCACAGGTAAAGGGTTCAGTCCTACAAAACTGCCCTCCACTTCAGATGCCAAGCACTAGCCCAGGTTGCTACCCGTGCCTCTGACTGACTGGTTACAAACTGGAGGTTCGAACGATCCCCTCTAACTCAGGTTGCCAATACAAGTCCAAGTTGTTACCTATACTTCTGAACAACTCGCTATAAGTCAGAGGTTCCCATGACCCACTTTTTGGGTTCTATTACTTGGCTAGAGTAGCTCAGGAAACTCAGGAAACCTATTTACTCCCTAGATTACCTGTTTATTACAAAGGGTATTAAAGGATATGAATCAACAGGCAGATGAAGAGATACGTAGGACAAGGTCCTGAACAAAGGTGCTTCTGTCATTGTAGAGCTTAGATCCTAGCCTGGTAGTACTTGGAAGCATTCTGTTTCCCCAGTCTGGAAGTTTGCTGAACCCCCTTCTTTTGGGGGTTTTATGGAGGCTTCATTACATAGGCATGATTGATGAACTTATTGACCCTTGGTGACTGATTCAACCTCTAGTCCCTCTCCCCTCCCCGGAAATCAGCCCCAGCCTCTAGTCAAGGCACTTTGGAAGACAGTTTGGTCATTTCTTAGAAAACTAAACATACGGTTACCATACAATCCAGCAATTGCACTTTTAAATATTTACCCAAATGAACTAAAAACTTATCTCCATATAAAAACCTGCACTTATATGTTCATAGCAACTTTATGCATAATTGTCAAAGCTTGGAAGCAACCAAAATGCCCCTCAGTAGGTGAATGGATAAACAAACTGTGGTATATCCAGGCAATGGAATATTATTCAGTACTGAAAAGAAATGAGCCATTAAGCCATGAAAAGACAGAGAAGAAACTTCAAAGCATATGACTACGTGAAAAAAGGCAACTGAAAATGCTACCTAACTATATGATGTTCAGAAAAAGGCAAAACGCTGGAAACAAGGTAAGGGTCAGTGATTGCCAGGGATTGGTGGAGGCTGAACAGGCAGAGCACAGAGGAACTACACTACACGATGCTGTAATGGTGGATACGTGTCATTATACATTTGTCACAACCTGTAGAACGTATACAACACCAAGAACGAAGCCCAATGTAAACTATGGACTTCGGTTAATGATAAGGTGTCGATTGTAACACGCATACCACTGGGGGGCTGGGGAGTGGTGATAGTTGGGGAAGTTCTGAGTTGGGGGGCAGTTGGGTATATGGGAAACTATGCATTCTGCTCAATTTTTCTGTGAATCTAACACTACTCTAAAAAATAAAATCTATTAAATTAAAAAAAAAAAAGAAAAGTTCAGTTTGCTTCAGTTCAGGGAAGTTTTCTTTTATTGTTAGTATAATAGTTGCCTCTCTTTTTTCTCTTTCTGCCCCTACTATTCACAATTCAAGGTTTTAGAATCTATCCTCCAAGTTTCTTACCATTTGCTGTCTATCTCTTTTTCTCTTTGCCCTAATATATCAAGACATTTCTTACCTTTGATTTTCCGGGATGCTAATTCAGATCTCCACGGTGACTCTCCTCTCCTTCAATTAACCTACTGAATTGTATTTAG
Source organism: Grampus griseus (assembly GCF_964374135.1). Lineage (NCBI taxonomy): Eukaryota > Metazoa > Chordata > Mammalia > Artiodactyla > Delphinidae > Grampus > Grampus griseus. The sequence continues at coordinate 80,682,860 of NC_139007.1, forward strand.
TTAGGAAATTACGATTTTCAGCTCCGGGATGTCTTTTTTGTGCTATATTTAAATCTCCTTCCATGCCTTTTTTTTTCATTCAAATTGTTTTGTCTCTTCCAAGAGCTCTGTTTCTCTTGCCTCATCTTCCTCTCTCTAGTGCAAGGTCTTTAGGGAGCGCTTGCTTTTCTTCAGTGGCTCCTGGTTTCACACAACCACGATGGCAGCTGCCGCAAAGGCAGAGGACTCTCGCCTGTGTGGTCAAGGTCACAGAAGCAGAGGCTTTCAGTCCATGTCCAGCTTCAAGGGCAGGAAAGACCCAATCCACCCATTTGGTCGCCTCTTGGCCTCTTCAGGTCCAGGGAGCCCAGGCCCGCTCACAGAGAACTCACATCAACCTTCCCCCAGAGAATCCCGCAGAACCCAAAGTCCCCTTGCACCCAGCTCTCCACTAAGCCCAGCAGTTGCTTGCCTCAGAGGAAGTGCAAAGAAGCTAGAGCAGAGGCAGAGGGGAGGGGAGCTGTGTTCACTGGGGTGACTTCCCAGGGTCCCAGCATGAACCCTTAGACAAACCATGACTTCAAATACGAGTCCAGGCAGGAGCAGCTTCAGGAAGTCCTCGAGCCGTCCGGTGGTATACACTGTTCTCCCTTTGTTGTTGATGGTATTTTGTTGTATCATGATAGCCTTTCAGGGCCCTTTTCTTGTAGATAAGCCAGTAGGTCCACATCCAAGTACTGCACGCCATGAGGCACCCCTCAGATCATCCTGTCCAGTGGAGTCAGCAGGCTTTCCAAATCCATATCCCTCAACTCTAGGCTGTGCGTTTAGATTTTATCTTCAAAATATCTCTCGGATCCACCCACCTCTCCTCATCTCTGCCTCTATGATCTTAATGCAAGCCACCATCATCTCACCTCTGTCCTGGTCCCTACACTGGCCTGCTAAATAGCCCCCTACAATTATTCTTTCTTCTTGCGACCCATTCTGTGCCCCTGATTAAAACACTGCTACAGCACTGTCCCCTTGTTGAGCTGGCCTGGAGTGAGGAAGGCAATGCCTGCCTGATGCCCACCTGGTGACACATCCTCATTCCTTCCTCCAAGCCCGACTCCCAGGGTTCCCAATGTCCTTTTCTTTCAGAACCACAGCCTAGGTCTAAACAGATACAACCATGCTTTAGCAGTATTTTACGATAACCAGGATATTTCCATTTAGACAGTATTCTATACACTAGTTCTGTGATCTTTATAAGGAAAGAAATATGTCAGGATTATGTGGGACTTATTTTCTAACTACTTTTATTCAACCTTCTTATCATGAGCATATGTTTTATAATTTTTTTTTAATGTGCACTAAGACAAGGAATTGTATTGCCAAGGCTTCCCTCTCACCTGTGCGTTAAACATTACCCCATCTCCTCGTCTTCGGTTTGTTCCAGAAATCACACCTCCCACATCCCCCCACCACCACCATCTCTGCCTGAGCCTCACTTTCCTGCAGAACCTTCCTAACAGCTCTGCGCACGCTAACCCTGCCCCCCAGTCCTACGCTCTCATGACGCAGTGCGTGTCTCTTTGCCGCAGACACTGATTTGGGTCCTGTTGCGTTGACATGATGAATATCTACCATCCCTACAGAGAGTGAGTTACAAGAAGGCACTATACTCCCACCACCAGGCACAGAAGAGGTAACTGGTCAAGAGGTGTTGAATACATGAAATAAAGATGAAACGCACATCTGAATAGTTCTCTGCGGTTTACGAAGTGCTTTGGTACAGAGCATGTGACCTTCACAGCTTCACTTTGAAGACGACATCAGCACCCCTTTCTACAGAGGACAGAACGGTTTTCTTTGATTTAGTTCTGTTTTACTCCCCTGTGATTCCCCTGTGGTTTTTTTTAAATGCTATTTTATTATTCCCACTCTAATCTTTATTATTTCTGTTCTTATCTTTTTTGAATTTGCTCAATTGCTCTTTTCCTCACTTCTTAAGTTGAAATTCAGCTCACTGACTTATTAAACATTTTTAGGGACATTTAAAGCCAAAAGTTGCCCTCCATATATTGCCTTAGCTACATCCCACAAACTGGGGTAATGTTTTTGGTATTATTCAGTTCAAAATATTTAAATTCCCCATTATGATATTTTCTTCGACCTAGGAATCATTTAGAAGTACCTGTTTAATTTTTAAAATACTTATATCACAAAAACTTTTTTTGGATATCTTTTTAGTTGTTGCTCTCAAAATTCTGCTGTATTTTGGTCAGACTTTTTATTACTGATTCTTTGGGTTTTTTTAATTTTATTTTTATTTTTTGCGGTACGCAGGCCTCTCACTGTTGTGGCCTCTCCCATTGCAGAGCACAGGCTCCAGACGCGCAGGCTCAGCGGCCATGGCTCACGGGCCCATCCGCTCCGCGGCATGTGGGATCTTCCCGGACCGGGGCGCGAACCCGTGTCCCCTGCATCGGCAGGCGGACTCTCAACCACTGCGCCACCAGGGAAGCCCCTCTTTGGTTTTTCTGAGATTTCTTTTATGGTCAAGTATATGACCAATTACTTTTAAATGCCGCATGAGTGCTTAAGGCCTGGAGTTTACTTAGGGTGACCCACTTGGGTAGAGGGCTCTGGGACTCAGAGTTCACCTGATATTCCTCTTGAGAAACAGGTTTATAAAAGGGTTTTTTTTTTCTTCCTTTTTAAAATTTATTTTATTGAAGTATAGTTGATTTGCAATGTTATATTAATTTCTACTGTACAGCAAAGTGACTCAGTTATACATAAATATACATTCTTATTCATATTCTTTTCCATTATGGTTTATTATAGGATATTGAATATAGTTCCTGTGCTATACAGTAGGACCTTGTTGTTTATCCATTCTATGTATAACAGTTTGCATCTGCTAACCCCAAACTCCCAATCCATCCCTCCCCTAGCCCCTCTCCCCCCTTGGCAACCACAAGTCTCTTCTCTGTGTCTGTGAGTCTGTTTCGTAGATAAGTTCATGTGTCATATTTTAGATTCCACATATAAGTGATATCATATGGTATTTGTCCTTCTCTTTCTGACATACTTCACTTAGTATGATAATCTCTAGGTCCATCTATGTTGCTTTTGCTTCCTTTCTAATAACACTGTAATAAAATGGAATAAGTGTTTCTGCTGATACTAGTACCTTGTTTGAGTCATTTGTGCCATTTGTGTAATTAGATGCTTTACAAACATAATCTTAGTTAACTCTTACCAAACCCTTAGAGGGTATATTTTTATTAATGTACTCATTTTACGGACGAGCATACATGGCACACAGAGGTTAATCAACTTTCCCAAGTCAACTCCGTGATACAGCTTGTTCTCATCTGGGCTTCTACGACTCTCGTATCTGCGCTTTTAAGTACAGCCTACAGGACCATCCAAAGGAGCGAGCTGCCAGGTCTGCTGGGGCTGGCGCTGTGGGAATTAGGTAATCCCCTCACCTCCAACTAAATGAATCTGAGCCCTTTTAGGCTGTGGACAGCTCAGAAAAAAAGATAACACATGATTCCAGCAGGGTCTGTTTTCCCGTTTTGTTTTACAACAGCAAATTATCTTCTCCTAATCATTTTCATTTGGGATTAAATCAAGTTTCAATTGCTCATTAAAATCCGAAGGGCTTCCCTGGAGGCGCAGTGGTTGAGAGTCCGCCTGCCGATGCAGGCGACGCGGGTTCGTGCCCCTGTCCGGGAGGATCCCACGTGCCGCAGAGAGGCTGGGCCCGTGAGCCATGGCCGCTGAGCCTGCGCGTCTGGAACCTGTGCTCCGCAACGGGAGAGGCCACAACAGTGAGAGGCCCACGTACCACAAAAAAAAAAAAAAAAAAAAATCAGAAGCAGTGTGGGTGTTGGGATGAGAGCAGCTGAGCAAGAGGCCCTTGGGGCTCCAGGCCTGGACTGCCCCTCACTGTCCCAGGTGACTCCTTCACCTTCCAAGCAAGGGGGGCTTGCGTGTGCAGTAACACGCATCTTCTCTATTTTAAAATTTATACAAGCCAGGGTTGCATATAATGAAATATAGATACAATAATACCATTAAGACAGAAACAGGAAGCAAAGGAAAAGAGAAAAATCAGTACACCAAAAACCTGAGTTAATATGCTCACTTTACGTGAGTTTCAAATTCACTATGAGCTTTCTGGTAACTTTGTCAAAAAAAAAAATTAAATAAATAAATAAATAATTGCATACATACATATATATATGTATACACGGTGGGCTCTGTAATTTGAAATAACTGAAAAACGAACGCATACCAGTTCAACAAGAGAGACTTTTTTTCTGATAGATGACCGCTAAGATCCCTTCTGGCTACGGATTTTACTTTTATTTTATTTTTTTACATCTTTACTGGAGTATAATTGCTTTACAATGTTGCGTTAGTTTCTGCTGTACAGCAAAGTGAATCAGCTATATGTACACATAGATCGCCCTATTCCCCTCCCTCTTGAGCCTCCCTCCCACCCTCCCTATCCCACCCCTCTAGGTCATCACAAAGCACTGAGCTGATCTCCCTGTGCTATGCCTGGCTGTGGATTTTATAAGTGCTCCAAGCAAATGAAATTATCTCTTCTCATTTGGTTGGACTTGTTCAGATTGCTTATCTATTATTGACTATAAACATCACCTAACGCAGATATTAAACTAACCCATGTAGAAATAATCAGCCTTACAAATAGCTAAGAAACTCAAAGCAAAGCGGCTCTGAGCCGAGGCTCTATAGTGAAGGGTGGTGTCAAAATTACAGGCTTCGTAGTCAGAAAGGTCTGGGACTGTTATGAATATCAAATACATCTAAAGAGGTTACTGTAGAGCCTGGTATATAGTCCGTTCTCCGTAACCTATTATTTTTACGTAATGGTGCACTTACCTTTCACTTTGGACATGCTGTAATACAACCCAACGATCCCACCATCTGTCTCATAATCCACAGACTGAGCGTACTTTAAACCCAGACTGCCTGGCTGCAAGCCTCGGCTCTACCATCTACCAGCTGTTTGTCCTCAGGCAAGTTCTTAACCTCTCTGGGCCTCCATCTGGGCCTCAATTTCCTTACATGTGAGATGGAGACAGGAATGATATCTACCTCACAGGATTGTTATGGTGATTAAATGAGGAAATATATGTAAAGTACTGAAGGCAACGCCTGGCACGCCATAAGAGCTATATAGATATTAGCGACTATTATGGTTATTTCCCAACAAAAAATAACATACATATCCAAAACACTATATATTTTGGAAGATCTTTCCTAAGGGAAAAAGAGCCAGGAATTGAGATGGGAACTTGAATGATATTTATGTTTTCAATGGAGTTCTTGGTGGGCCATATAAGATGCCCATATTCCAAAAGCTGAGAGTTTGTGTTCTGAAGGTGAAACTATTCCCATATGTGAATAATTCTTGAAATAACCTTGGAATCCTATGTGAACATACAGAACTTTTTTCCGTCATTAATTCACAGAGACAATGTGGTCATGTGGAAATCAACTATTTTTTTCCAAATAACTTACCTGCCACAATTTAATCTAGAAGCTGGCCAGTTAGATAGCACTCACGTGGTTAGTGGTTAATCAATGAGATTTAATTTGCCACCTTCCCTAGAGCGGACCCACCCTACCCTGGAGACCACTGGAATGCAATGCAACCGTCAATATGTTTTTTAATCTTTCTGCCTCTGTTTCTCCTTCTATATAACTGAAGGGCCACTTACATGATGAAATGAGATCACACAGGAGTTAGATTCCTCCCAGCACAGTGCCTGGCCCTGAGCAGACCCTTGAGAGCTAGGTTTCCATCTCTTCCTTTTCCTCACAGGATGTGGTCTCTGTGAGGAACTGAGTCTTGAGCTGGTCAACCACCCTTGACCCAGTGAGGGTCTGCAGTCAGGGCGAGAGCTTAGGAGGCCGCAGGGCTTGACTAAGCTCAGACCCCTACAGATGCCTGAGTGGAGCGGCAGCCTGTTGGGTGGGTTTGTGGGACCCGGGAGGGCCCACGTGGAAGGCGGCAACACAGGAGAAGGTGGTCTGAGCCCCTCCCGGGAGGATCTGCATCGCAGGGTGGGCGCGTGGGCAGTGAGGTGGGTCTGAGGCAGCAGAGGCTCCTCAGGGAAGTTCCGAAACGTTGTCTAGTGACAAAATCGCCCATCCCACGGCATCCTTACTCTTGTTTCTAATTAATTCCATGAATCCGTCAGGGTCGCTGAGGTCACTTTGAAAGGAAGCGTGGAGAAGTGGGCGGCTTTCCTCTCTCACTGTTGGGTGACTGATAAAGCAATCTTGTTTTGTTTTCTGGCGTGGGACTCTGTGAATATTTAAAGAAAGAATAGAGACCTTTTCATACAACCCAAGGCCTCTGTTTTCAGACTCTGGAACTCCCGGGAGGACGGTACCTCCACAGCTCTTTCCCATCCAAGTGAGAAAACAAGAACGCTGCTGGACGCAAGCTTCCAGGTACCATGGAGGCGCTGACTTCATTCGTGATTTTTAAAGCATGATCTGAAAACTCCTCCGAAAATGGAGCTAACGGCCCATGTGTTCACCTTGGTCACTGGACGAAAACAGAAAAGGAGCCTCTTTCGTTGAAATGAAATCCTTTGAGCCTTGGGTGTTTCGCAGTATGGGAGCCCTGCTGTGGTGGGTCCTGCAGCAAGAGCTGTGGTAACTCAACAGACCCAGGAAATCACCAAAGTCAGGAGGAAACTCCAGCGTAGACGAAGGTGAAGTGTGGCCCAAGTACATTAGCTCCAGGCTGGGGGGGCTTTCAAAAGCTGAGCAGGGCTGAGGCAGCATTGCCTGAGCTCCCAGAACTTTCCTTACCCTCCTGTTTGGGGTACAGAGCATAATTTGTGGGTCTGGAAAAAGACACATGCTCACGTCACAGTGAGAATTCCATTCAGAGCTACAGTAACCTCGCGATTGCTAAAAACAGGGTTCAAATCAAGCGAAACTACTCCTGCTGAAACCGCTATCTTCCAGCTGAAATATTCGTTTTTTCATGGTCGGTTTCTAATTCATCATTACTTCTTCTCGAATTTATCATTCAAAATCACTTAAATCAGAAGTTTGATTTTGACCAATCAACAACTTCTAAAGGAAGTACGGTCTTCATCATTCCCTTATTTTCCAAAAACGCCATCACACACCCAACGTATCATTCAAGCAACAAATATGTATGCTCGCATCTAGAACATTTCCTAGGAGACCGAGGCAAGAACAGAGTCATGTAAACAAGACACTAGCACACGACAAGTTCAATAACAAGGCTAAACAACGAACACTGCATGTACAATGAGAAATCTATGTTTAATTCGGAAATAGTACTAAGATACAGCCTGATTTCAGTGCAGAGAATCAGCAATGATGCCTGGAGTGGGCCGGAAGTCTTGTGAGAGAGATGAATATTGATTTGGGCCTTTAAAAATAAGGAGAAGTTGGAAAATCAGAGAGGCTAGAAGAAGACATTCCAGAACAGAAAAATTATGTGAATAAAGGCAAGAAGTCTGAGCAGCGTTGATAAAGTTTCGTAAAGGAAAGTTTTGTAGCCTGATACCAGAACCAACCAGGGATGGAATTAATAGGGAGAATGTATCCCTACCTCCCCTCCTCTGCTGCTTTGCTGCTGCCCCAGGTCCTGGCACACGGGGCCAGCTACATAATGTGCAGAACCCAATGCCAAATGAAAATGCACAGCCCAGTGGGGTGGGGAAGTGAACCTCCCCTTCCCTCGGGCCCATCTCCCCACCACACAAAAGATGGGAGACCCCCAAGGGATTGCAACCTCTGTGTGGGACATGCTGTGTACCTGAACCAGGAGTGGGTGAGAGGCCACTGCCTTGCCCTGTCCCAGATGCCACGGGGCCTGCACTTGACTCTGATCCTCCTGCACCTACAAACAGGCCCCGCCAGGAGTAGGAAATGGCAGCGGAAATGGAGCATGGACCTCCCCCACCAACGCCCCAGGGCAGAGGGCAGCAGGGATCCCAGGCAGAGGTGTGGGGAAGGGGGAGTGGGGCAGGACCCAGGCCCCAAGAGGCTGGGTGCAGGCAGCTAAAAGCCCAGAAGAAGAAATTGCAGGACAGTCAGGCAATTGTGAAGGGTCAAGTTATGCTTTGAATGACAACATAGGTGATGAGTTCTAGTTATTCCCCTCCACCCCAGAGACCACCAGGACAGTGACTCTCTCAGCCTGGCTGACCTCATCCTGTCACTCTTTAGAAAAACCATCTACCAGTTAAGAGGTGATGAACAAAATCAAATCCTTTCATTCATCATCAAGTGATTCAATGTGCAAAGCCCAAAATAACTTTAAACCTCAGGTCTTCCTGTTGTAGTTTATGTAACTTTAAGAATTTTCCCATTTTTGCACCCCTCCTTTTATTTAGTCTACCAGGAAAAATGGTCAACTATCATATTTGCAACGAAAAGTCCTTAAGAGACATGAGTATCAATCTTTTTGAGCTCCTTCTGTCATATCCTTCCATTATTGGTGCATTGCTTAATTTTTAGATCATTTCATACCTTCCAAAAGAAATTCTGTTAATTTTTATTCACCACACCTGAGAACATTCTGGGTGATTCTAGCTAAAGATTTGTCAATTTTGTTTATCTTTTCAATGAATCAGCTCTAAATATCATTTCATTGATATTTTCTTTTGTCTTTTTAGTCTCTATTTCTTTTATTTCCGCCTTAGTTTTTGTTATTTCCTTCCTTCTACTAACTCTGGACTTTGTTCTTCCTCTTCTAGTTCCTTGAGGTGTAAAGTTAGGTTGTTATTGAAGATTTGTCTTGTTTCCTGATGGAAGCACTTATTGTTATGAACTTCCCTCTTTCTTTTATTTTTAAAATTTATCTTATTGAAGTATAGTTGCTTTACCACGTTGTGTTAATTTCTGCTATACAGCAAAGTGATTCAGTTATACATATATATATATATACATTCTTTTTAATATTCTTTTCAATTATAGTTTATCACAGGATATTGAATATAGTTCCCTGTGCTATACGGTAGGACCTTGTTGTTTATCCATCCTATACATAATGGTTTGCATTTGCTAATCCCCAAACTCCCAATCCAACCCTCTCCTTTCCCCCAACCCTCGGCAACCACAAGTCTGATGAACTTCCCTCTTAGAACTGCTTTTGCTGCATTCCATAAGAGAATTCTAGAATTTCACTCTTTGTTTCAGTTGTCCAGAGAGAACCAGAGGCCCAGTAGCTTCCTGAAAGTGGGACAGGGCTTAAACACAAACAGAAAAGTCTTGGTTCGTGGGTTTGGGGTCACCTGACACAATTCCAGGAGGAGCATCTGGAAACACACCTGAAGTTCTACAGAGAACGGTCCCTCTGTGAAAGGCTCAGAGGGGTGAGGGTCCCAGGGGGACAACACAGAATGCTATTCACCCATGAAAACTACATCTCAGGTTTCCACAGCAGAAATAAAACATATGTGGCATGCTAATCTTGCCCTGTTTTGTTGCAAAGACCTCTGACTGACCTTAAAGATACATAAAATAGACATGTTGGCCATCAGATGCATCATATTCCTGAATGAACCAAATACTCTACTGTCAATTATCTGATACAATCAGGCTGTCAGTCCTTCAGGCCTACAACACAAAATTTCTCTTAAGGCAATTTGAAATCATACAGTATTTTCTTTGGCTGATTTTTTCCCCCAACTTTTTATTTTGAAAAATTTCAAACGTAGAGTAAGATGACAGAATGGTACGATGAATACGCATACCCCCTTCACCTAGATGCACCAACCATTAACACTTTGTCATATTTGCTTGATCAAGCAGAATTTAACCTTAGAGGCACATGGGATGACCCTTGAGAAGGGTGAAAAGAACCTCACACAGACCAGGACACTCTGATGCCAAAATGTGACCTCTCAGTCGTCAGGTGTGTTGAGATGTCTTTGGGCCTCTCCTTGGATGAGGCTTGACTGCTCATTCTGGATTAAGAAACAGGGGAGATTAATTGAGGAAAAGTGTGAATCGTGCTTACGCAAATGTATTTGAGGAAATGTCAATAAATTCAGTAAATATAAAGTTTATTTTCGCTTACTGGTGTCCATATTTAAAGCAAAACACTTTTTCAACATTTGCATATATCATACATTCACTCACCAAATATATATGAAGCTCCCACTCTAGCTGTGCCCAGCACTGTTCTGGACACAGGACATGGCAACGTGGTGAGCTCAGACCTCATGACCTTCACCATAGAGGGACTGGGACCAATGACGAGCTAGTACAGAAATGCCACATCGGGATATGTGATCTGGAGGAAATGAAGCAATACTCGGGGTGAGGTTAGTGACTCCAACTCATTCCTTCAGGGTCATAGGCCCAGTGAGTGGAAAGAGTCAGCAACCCTGTTCCAGAAACAAACAGGAGGAACAGAGGTGGGGGTAGGAGGTGAGACCAGAAATCATCAGGGCCAGATGTGTAAGGCCTCATTGCGCCTGCCATAGAGCTTGGATTTCATCATAAATTCAGAGGAAAATCAAAAGAGGTTTTTATGCAGAGAAAGGGCACAATCTGACTTAAGTTGCAAAGGTTCCTCTGGCCGTTGTGCATAAAAAGTGATTATAGGACGTGTATTAGCTTCTTCAGCCTGCCATAGTAAAGTACCACAAACTGGGCAGCTTAAGACGACAGAAATTTATTGTCTCACAGTTCTGGAGGCTAGAAGTCCAAAATCAAGGTGTTGAGGGAATTCCCTGGCAGTCCAGTGGTTAGGGCTCCGTGCTTCCACTGCAGGGGGCACAGGTTCAATCCCTGGTCAGGGAACTAAAATCCCACATGCTGTGTGGCCGAAAACAGAAAAAAGATCAAAGGTCTCGCTCCCTCCAAAGTCTCTAGGGGAGGAGGATTCCTTGCCTTTTCCAGCTCCTGGTGTCCCCAGGCAGCCCTGGGCTTGTGGCAGCATCGCTCCACTCTCCACCTCCATCCTCACATGGCTGTCTTCCCTGTGTGTGTGTGTTTCCATGTCTCTTCTCCTTATAAGAACACCAGTCAGATTGGATTAGGGCTCACCCTAAAGATTTCGTCTTCAATTAACTGCACCTGCAAAAACCCTATTTCTAAATAAGGTCACATTTAAAATTTCCAGGGGGTAGGACTTCAACATACCTTTTAGGGCGATGCAGTTCAACCCATGGCAGGGGCACAGTAAGAAGCAGGCGACTGTCCGGGGCTCCTGCAGTGTACAGGTAGGAGGAGAGGAGCTGCGATGCCTGGGGAATGAAGAGGGGAAAAAGAGGTAAGATACGAGTTACCTTTTGTAAGTCTACCCACAAGACTAGTGGAGTGTGAGGGCAAAGAGCAATCAGGAGTGCCTTCTAGAATTTTGGATTACACAACTAGGAAGACAGTGGGGCCATTTATGAGATGAAAAAGTTAAGAGAAGGATCAAGTTTGGAGAACAAATCAATAGCTGTATTTGAAGTATGTTCAACTTGAGAGGCCTTTTAGATGCGCCCATGGACCTGTCAAAGAAGCACTTGAATCTACTTGTCCGGATCTCAGGGGAGAAGTCAGGATTAGAGCCCACGAGCCACAACCACTGAGCCTGCGCTCTAGAGCCCACGAGCCACAACCACTGAGCCTGCACTCTAGAGCCCATGAGCCACAACTACTGAAGCCCGTGCACCTAGACCCCGTGCTCCGCAACAAGAGCAGCCACCGTAATGAGAAGCCCGCGCATGACAACGAAGAGTAGCCTCCGCTCGCCGCAACTAGAGAAAGCCCGCGCACAGCAACGAAGACCCAATACAGCCAAAAATAAATAAACAAACAAACATTTTTCAAAAATCCAAAATAATCCTATAAGAAAGGATCCAGCTCTGTTTTTTGATGTTTGACTGCTGACAGCTCTTTTTTTTTTTTTTTTTTTTTTGCAGTACACGGGCCTCTCACTGTTGTGGCCTCTCTCATTGCGGAGCACAGGCATGGCATGCGGGATCCTCCCAGACCGGGAACCGAACCCGTGTCCCCTGCATCGGCAGGCGGACTCCCAACCACTGCACCACCAGGGAAGCCCGACTACTAGCAGCTTTTAAGCCTCATCCCTCCTGCTGCCCCTTCCACCCAGATCGAATAAAAAAGCCCGAGTGCTCCCTCTTTTGGTCCAGAGGGAGAGTCAGACCACGGAAGCCTTCTTCCATGCCCAGAACCAAGCCTGTCTCTCTTCCTTTCTCTCTCAAGACATTTTTGGACCAGCTTGGGAAGCCTATTCTGCCCTCCCCAAAAGCCTCGTTATGTGGGTAATAAACTTTTCATACACCCTCCTGGTGTGAGTCTGGCATCATCAGTCTCAACTGATGAGACTCAACATGTTGAGACATCGTCAGTCTCAACATCAAAAGTTTTGGGTGGGAGGGAGTCCATCTCACTCGTTCAAAGTGGCTAAAACAAAACCCAGGAATCAATCATAAACTATTGTTTAGAGAAGAAAAGAAACATTTAGCACTCCAATAGAAAAGACAGAAAGCAGCTGGGAACACTAATGAAACAGTGTCCAATAAAATAGCTGAATCCACAAGACAGGAACCCCACAAGCCTGGGACCACTCAGACCCCGACCCCCTTTGCAGAGGGAACGCAGAGCCGCACCAGCAAAGCTCGGATTAAGAGCTGGCTGGTAGCTAGCCGTGTTCCAATTCTACAAATCAAAATGTAAATTTGAAAGAGAAATGTTAGTAAATTATAGAAATTTGCCTTACGTGTTTGGGGGCCAGAGGATGGGCGGGGAGGCCCAAGAGATGGAGACAGGGTTATGAAGCACAGAGTATGAGGTAAAAAATCACATCCTCCCACTTGTGGAATAAGACGAATGATTTTATTACCTGGAAAGCATCTGTCGCTGTGGTTTAAATCATGTTTTTCCTAAACCACTTACAGTTTTCAGGCTAAGCTTTCTCGGAATCAGTAATCTCTAAACATGTGTGATATCTTGATTTTACGCCCTGCTTTTTGTACTCGTTTGGAGGAAATATGCACCAGATTACAGGAAGGCTCATCCAGGCCAGGGGTGGGGAGAGGGGGTCTGGTATAAAGGTCTCCACGGAGGACATGAGAAAACACAGCCCTTGTGCTGGTGCAAAAAAGGGGGGGAGGGGCAATCAAGGAACTTGGAGTTATGCTGTAGGAAGGATGAGAGAGCTGAGTTCCAGCCCTGCTTTTCCATAACTGACCTTAGGAAACTCATTCAACATCTCACTTGCTCAATTTCTCCTCCAGAAAGCAATGAGGTTCAAGTGGATGGTCTCTAAGGTCTGAAATCACTACAGTTCTGTAATTCATGGTCTCTAAGCCAAAAGCATCAGGCTTAAAAAATTACAAAGAGAGGAGACGTGGCCAGATTCAATCCCCTTCCAGCACGACTTTTTTTTTTAACTTGTGAATCCGTCTCAGTGAGATTCCAAGTCTCAGACCCTACAAGGTCCCCCAGTAAGTCCTGGGGGACCAGCAGCCCCTGTTATTTCCGGGGCTGGAGTCGATGTGTACCAGCCTCCCATCTCTGCCTCACACCTCTTTGGAAACCACACCAGTCATGAGATGAACGGGAAATAGCTCAGCCCTTCCAGCTCCTGCAGATGTTGTACGGGGTTTCTCCACAGGAGCCCCTCTCTGTAGCTGCAAGTGGCCGCTCTCGAAGAGACCCAACCAGAGGAGGGATGCAGTGAGGCCAGCCCCAATGCACAGAGCAACCGTAGCCAAAGCTGACTTAACCCACAGAATGTGGACCAGGAAAAGGCTTGTTTGCTCTCCATTGTGAAGGCATGAGAGAAGCTCCTGAGAACCAAGGAGTCAAGCTCAGGATGCCCTGAAGAATCTATATTTTAATATTTTCTACATCACGCTGTTGACCAGCCAGCCGCCTGGCACATCTGTTTCTAGCTACGAAACCATTCACGGAAAACACTCTAGCAAATGCCCTGCTCTCGCCTCCGCTTGAATCCCCGCCTCAGGTCACTCCTTCTCCTCCAGGACCCCAGAAAAACCAAGACAAATGTGGCTGCTCCGTGGTGAAGGTGAACTGAGCTAGGTCCTATTGACTCAAGGTAAGACTCTGCAAAAGTCACCACTCATTTACATCTAAGCTGCATCCAGTTATACCAGGAAATAGAGTCAGGCTTTGCCTCCTGACATTATGGCTTTTTCCCTCTTGTGCCAAATCACGAGTCGTGATCTTCCTCCTCACGATGGATATGTTGTGATGGAATTAGCTCCTCCCTCTTCCCTGAAAATGGAGAGATCTTCCCCCCAGTTTTTAAGCCCTTTTACCCCTCCTCTTGTCTACGAAGGTCTTCACCCACATGGAGAGGGTGGCGGGCCTGCGAAGCTGAGGGACATCATGCCTGGCCAAAAGAAAGAGGACTTTCACTTTCGATTGCAAGATACACCCACAGGATTAGTGTTGCCCTCATGCTATTTACATAATTCGAAAAGCCAATCAAATATGAAAGGTGCATTCAGTCTTTGGGGAACTAGGATTAAGAGTGAGAGATGTCCCTCTGGCTTAAGAAGAGCCCATGGTTAGCAGGCCACCTCTGATGAGAAGTTCCTAGTCCAGAAACACTGCCCCCCTGCACACACACACACACACACACACACACACACACACACTCTCACACACAGCACTCAGGAGAACAAGCCCATGATTTGCACATGAACGACAGCATCAGGACTTTCGACAAATAACAACAGTTACTCCCGCTTGTCCTGGGCGTTGCCAGGTACTGTGCTGGCCATTCTCGTCTCTGGTCCAAGATTCTTCACCTTGGTCCCCTCTTTGCTGCCCCTCTTTCCCCAGCCCTGACACCCACATCCACAAGTCCCCTCTGATAGGTGTCAGTGCATTTCCATTCAAAAAGATGGATAGAGTGACTGGGTATTCGTCATATTTGGACTACAAATTTTCTAGGAAAATACTGGTCATAGGAAAATGTATCCCTAAAATCCCAAGAACAAAAAAATTGGTGAACAATACCATTTAGGCATGTGAATTAGTGAAAAATAAAATAAAATAATAAAATACGACACAAATGCGAATTCCCTGGAGGTCCAGGGCTTAGGACTTGGCGCTTTCACTGTCTAAGGTTCAATCCCTGGTCAGGGAACTAAGATCCTGCAAGCCATGCAGCACAGCCAATAAATAAATTAAATAATAAATAAATAAAATATGGCACAAATGAACATACCTCAGAAACAGAAACAGACTCACAGACATAGAGAACGGACTTGCCAAGGGTAGAGGGGAGGCTCAGGGGGAGGGAAGGATTGAGAGTTTGGGATTAGCAGGTGCAAAATACTGTATAGAGGGTGGATAAACAACAACCTCCTACTGCACAGCACAAGGAACTAGATTCAATATCCTGAGATAAACCATAATGGAAAAGAATATGGAAAAGAATATATAGGTGTATAACTGAAGCACGTTGCTGTACACCAGAAACTAACAACATTGTAAATCAAAAAAATCATAATAAATTTTTTTAAAATGTCTGACGTGACTTTTAAGTTCTGTGCTGTAGTACTAGGGTTAAAATTGACATAAGTGGTTTTTCTTTGTTTGCTTGTTTGTTTGTTTTTGCGGTACGCGGGCCTCTCACTGTTGTGGCCTTTCCCATTGCGGAGCACAGGCTCCGGACGCGCAGGCTCAGCGGCCATGGCTCACGGGCCCAGCCGCTCCGCGGCATGTGGGATCCTCCCGGACCGGGGCACGAACCCGTGTCGCCTGCATCGGCAGGTGGACTCTCAACCACTGCGCCACCAGGGAAGCCCGACGTAAGTGTTTTAAATATTTCAAATGTTACTCATTTTCTTCCTTCTGTCAGATCTCATCTGGCTTTCCAATCCTGATCACCCCTGATGATACACACCTGATCCTGTCAAACAGGGTATCTTGGTCCTTTCTGGTGTAAGATTCAGTCTGTTTCACATTATAACTACCCCTTTCCAAGTCCTTCCTCACAGCCTATTTCTCCTCAGCTTCTCCCCAGGGGTATCTCAGGCCTGACTTCATGACCGTGTGCGTGTGTGTGTGTGTGTGTGTGTGTGTGTGTGTGTGTGTGTGTGTGTTCAGTTGATGAAAATGCCTGTTCTGGTCCTCACAGCTGCTATGCTGACATCTTGAGGACATGCCTCTGCATCTACTGCCAGGGTCTCAGAGTGTTTAATGCTCTGATGTGTATTGTGAAATCTAGCACTTGACAAAAGTGCTCATTGGCTGGGGCACTGCTGGTCCTGCGCATCAAGTGCTCTCCTCTTTAACGCGGCTAATAAGCCTCCTTGGAAGCCCGACATTGTTTTCAGAGTCATTAAAGACCATGCATGAAATATCAGCCTCTGGCAAAACTAACTCCAAATAGTTCCCTATTAATAACTATGGTGTAACAATCCCACTGGCAAGGGATGAAACTAACTGCCTGTAAATGACTAACTGGTCTCAGTGTAACTGCGACCTTGTGCAGCTGAGCCCTGAAGAACACGAGGTGCTTTCTAGCTGGAACACTTCAGAACTTAGAGACTGTCCTTGCTGTTGAATTATAAAGAGCTCGTCTCACTGGATTAATGTCCCCCGTGTTCCACACTCAAATGTAGTCTTAGCTAGAAACCTCAGTTTAGACACCCATTGCCCTGCAAGCCCAGAATGATAATGTATTGCCAAAAACCTGGTTGGGTTTTCCAGAAAGAGCCAATTTGCAGATTTGGGGATGCCTTATCTTCCTCTGATTGCCTCCTAGCTTCTTCCCCATTCTACTCCACCAGATCCTTCCAAAAAGGAGGAAATGAAAGCTCTTACAGTCCAACAGAGCAAGCCTTCTGATGCCTTTCGCATCTCAGGTCTGCCGTAAATATTTGTGGCTAAGAAAGATGCTGAAAACTGCTGCCCTGGACTAATCTCAGCCTCATCAGAACCAGGTGAAGAAAAAGGGAAGGGAAAGGGTACTAATTTTAACGTGTGCAAGCAGTGCTGGGCAGTAGCGTAGTGTAACTTGTTTGTTTATTATCTCTGTGTTACACATGAGAACATGCAGGCTCAGAGAGGCTATTAAACGTGTGCGTGATCACAGCAGTAGGAAGGCTATGATTTGAACTCGTGTTTCTGACCCAGAAACTTGTGCTATTTCCACCAGATCCATTGCTCTGTGTGGTACTTGACTACAAGGCAAATGAAAACAGAAGAGGTTTTTTAATAGACACCTTTATCAGACTGAAGAAGTTTCCTTCTCTTCCTAGTTAATTGACAGATTTTATCATAAATGGACATTGAATTTATCAAATGCTTTCTCTCAGTCTACTGAGATGAAATTATGTTTTGTTTTTGTGTGTATATGTGTTGTTTTAGTTTGTTAACATGGTGAATTACATAGATTGATTTCCAAATTTTAAAACAACTTTGCATTCCTGGAATAAATTATTATATTCCTGGCCATAATATATAATTCTGTTTATATGTTTTATGATACCGTTTGCTAAAATTTTGTCAAGACTTTTTACAACTATTCTCGTGATAATATTCTTTCCTTATAGTCTCTTTTTATCATTTTATTACTGTTTACTATTTATTAAAAGGTAATGTTAAATAACATTGTAAATCAACTATACTTCAATAAAATTGTTTAAAGAAACTTTTTTAAAAAGGTAAGGTTAGCCTCATAAGGTGACTTATGAAGGATTCCCTTTACTTCAATTGTCTGGAAGAGTTTAGGTAGAACTGATATAATTTTTTCTGCAAATGTTTGTTATGATTCATCAGTAAAGCATCTGGGCCTGTAGTTTTCTTTGTGGGAAGGTTTATAACTACAAATTCAATTTCTTTACTAGACTTAGGACTATCTAGGTCATCTATCTCTTTTTGAGTGAGCTTTGGTAGCTTGTATTTTTCAAGGACTGTATCCATTTCATCTAAGTTGTCAAATTTATTGGAATAAGATTGTTCAGAATAGGCCTTTATTATCCTTTAATATCTGTAGGGTCTGTAATGATGCCACATCTTTCATTTTTTTATATTGGCAATTTGTGTCTGCTCTCTTTTCTTCCTGATCAGTATAGCTAAGGTTTATCAATTTTATTGATTTTCTCAAAGAAGAAGGTTTTGGCTTATTAATATTCTCTATTAATCTTCAAGTTAATCTCATTAATTTCTATATTGTTTCATTTCTTCTTCTTACTTTAAGTTTAGTTTGCTCTTTTGATTATTTGTTTGTTTCCTAAGTAGGAAGCTGAAATCATTGACTTGAGACCTTTCTTCTTTACTAATATAGGTATTTAGTGCCCTAAATTTCCCACTAAGTACTGAATTAGTGGCATGTCACAAATTTTTATATGCTGCATTTTAATTTTAGTTTAGTGGAAAGCACTTTCCAAATTTCTCTTTTGAATTCTTCTTTGATCCCTGAGTTTTTTTTTATAAGTGTGTTGTTTAATTGCCAAACATCTGGGAATTTTCCAGAGATCTTTCTGTTATTGATATCTAATATAATTCCATTACGATCAGATGGCATATGTTGTATAATTAGAATTCTCTTCAATGTATTGAGACTTCTTTTATGGCCCCATATATGGTTGATCTTAGTAATTGTTCTATGTGCACTTGAAAAGAATGTCTACACTGTTGTGGTTATGTGAAATGTCAGTTAGGTCAAGTTGGTTAACAGTGCTGTTCAGGTCCTCTTCTATATCCTTGCCAACTTTTTTGTCTACTTGTTCTATTCATTATTGAGAGAAGGACATTGAAATCTCTGACATGATTGTAGCTTGGCTACTGATCTTTGTAGCTCTACCAGTTTTTGCACTATACATAGTTAAGCTCTGTGATTAGGTGCATAAACGTTTATGATTATAATGACCTCTTGATGAACTGACATCTATATCATTATGAAATGACCTTCTTTTTTTTAATTTACTTTATTCTGAAATCTACTTTGTCTGATATTAATGTAGTCGCCCCAGCTTTCTTTTGATTGATGTTAGCATGATATATCTTTCTTCATAGCTTTACTTTTAACCTATTTGTAAATTTATAATTAAAGTGTGTTTCTTGCAGATAGCGTAAAGTTGTGTCTCACGTTTTATCCAATCCAACAATCTATTCTACTTAATTGAAGTATGTATCAGTTTGCTAGGGCTGCTGTGACAAAGAACCACAAAGCAGGTGGCTTAAACAACAGCAATTTACCGTCTTACCATTTTGAAGGCTAGCAATCCAAAATCAAGGTCTCAGACAAGGTGGGCTCTTTCTGAAGGCTGTGAGGGAAGGATCTATTGTTTAATTTTGCATGGTTTCTATTTCTGTGCCTTCAGTCTTTTCACTAAACTGTTCTTCTGTAACGTCTAGTTTGTTGTCAGTCCCATCCAGTATATTTTTCATCTGAGACATTGTAGTTTTCATCTCTAGAAGCTCTACTGTAGTCTTTTTTATAACTTCCATGTCTCTAACTTTCAAACATCTATATAGAAAACAGTAGTATTAATAATATTTATCTTTTAATGTGTTTGTTCATTCTAATCTGACTATAGTCAGTTCTGGGTTTTTTGGGGTTTTTTTCTTGCGGTATGTGGGCCTCTCACTGTTGTGGCCGCTCCCGTTGCAGAGCACAGGCTCCGGACGCGCAGGCTCAGCGGCCATGGCTCACGGGCCCAGCCGCTCCGCGGCATGTGGGATCTTCCCGGACCAGGGCACAAACCCGCGTCCCCTGCATCAGCAGGCGGACTCTCAACCACTGCGCCACCAGGGAAGCCCCATTTCTGGGTTATTTTTAATTGACTGACTTTTCATCATGAGTTGTGTTTCCCTTTTTCTTTGCATGCCTGGTAATTAGGTGTCACATTTTAATTAGGTGTCACATATTTTGAGTTCTAATCTGTTAGGTAATGTATATTTTTGCATGCCCATAAATATTCTTGAAGTTTGTTCTGGGACGCAGTTAAGTTTCTTAGAATCTGCTTGATCGTTTTGGGTCTTGCATTTAAGCTTTGTCAGGCAGGACCAGAACAGTGTTTAGTCTAGAATTAATTATTCCCCACTATTGTAATCAAATCCTTCAGAGTACTCTATTCAATTCTCCATGAGTTATGAGCTTTTTCAGTCTGGCCAGAGGGAAGAGGCATTATTCTTGGCCCCATGTGGACACTGCGTACTATTTCCTCTAATCCCTTCAGACAGTTCTTTCCCGATCTCAGGCATCACCCATCCCTGGCCTTAGCTACATGGGATAGTGTGAAGGCAGGAGACCCCTCAGACTCTTCCCAGCCTCATGAAGCTTTGTATCTGTTGGCCTGGCATGTCTGGTATCACCCCATAAGTCGACAGAACTTCTCCTGCCACAGTTAGACCATTTGACCTATGAACCCCACCCCACCCTCTATCCTATTTGCTTCTGGGTCCTCACCTTCAGCTGGACAAACCCCTCTCAGTTCCTTGTTTGCTCTCACTCTTGTTTCACTCTCCCAAGCGATGATGGTGGCGTGCCTAACGGGGCAGTACCCAACGGTGAGGTCGGGAGTGGGGTGGGGCCCCCTTCCCGGAAGCTGACTGATGATCCTGAGATTGGTTCGTCTGTGAGTGGAGCCATGTCTAAATGGCCCCTGCTTCGGATCCAACATGAGAAAGAGAGTGGAGCTCAGTGAGGTCAAGAGGCTGGTGGAGAAGACAGAGGGGGAACTCCCTGGCGGTCCAGTGGTTAGGACTCCGTGCTCTCACTGCCGAGGCCATGGGTTCCATCCCTGGTCAGGGAACTAAGATCCCTAAGCTGCGCGGCACCGCCATCAATTTTTAAAAACTTAAAAAAGAGAGAGAGAGAGAGAGAGAGAGAGAGAGAGGGACCAAGGTGCCCCTGAGACAGTGAGTTAATAACAACAGACACTTACCTTTCGATCTCAAAGAAGCTAGAAGTACCATCCAGAAGTAGACACTCTTCCGATATTGCCATTAGCCGACCCTTCTCCTGGGGCCCTCTCCAGATACTCATCAAACTGTGGGGACACAAGTGCCCTGCTGGCCGTGGCTCCAGACCTCCCTCCTCCCACTGAGGCTAACTTTCTGCTGCATCTACTTCTACGCACATCTGTATGGCCACAGCCTTGACTTCATCTTGAAGTGGGCGCTCACTCTCACTGTCACCAAACAAACTAGCGGAAATAGAGATGGAACCAACCCTACCCGCCCAACCCACTCGACCCCAACAAGAGTACTTGTCCCAGCCTTTGGCATGGCCTTAGTAAGGCTCTGCTGACAACTAGCTTTCAGACCAGCATCACCCCCTGCAGACCAGAGATCAGACTGGTAGCCCCAGGCCAGGTCTGCTCTTCAGAGGTATTTACTGGACCACATACTGTATTTACATCTTTAATTTCCAAACCTTTAAATGTCAGGAGGGTTTTTGTTTGTTTTTTGGGTTTTTTAATAAATTTATTTATTTTTGTCTGCGTTGGGTCTTCATTGCTGTGCACTGGCTTTTCTCTAGTTGCGGCGAGTGGGGGCTACTCTTCACTGTGGTGCACAAGCTTCTTATTGCGGTGGCTTCTCTTGTTGAGGAGCACGGGCTCTAGGCCCGCGGGTTTCAGTAGTCGTGGCACGAGGGCTCAGTAGTTGTGGCTCGTGGGCTCTAGAGTGCAGGCTCTGTAGTTGTGGCACATGGGCTTAGTTGCTCTGCAGCATGTGGGATCTTCCCGGACCAGGGCTCGAACCCATGTCCCCTGCATTGGCAGGCGGGTTCCCTGCACGAGCAGGGAAGTCCTGTTAGGAGGTTTTTACATTAAAATATTAATTTGCAACCTATCTTGAAAAATTAAAAGTTATGGCAACAATGGATTGACCTATGTCAATGACAACTTCCTTTAAATAAGCACTTATGTCCAGGTGGTCACATTCTCCACCTGCTGGCTTCACTCATGTAATTTACCTGTTTGGTCCCCATAGGCATTGGAGATTGCTACCTCTGCCACAGGTGGAATCTTGTACAGGATAAACATAGGCAGACGCTTTTTTCTTCTCTTTGTGGGTGTCACAAATATAATGTCCAGATGTAAGACTCTTTTTTAAGGGAGCAAGGGCACAGAGCAGTCATACTAAATTATAAACTAAAGACAAAACTCATAATTTAGCATCAAGAAGTACTACTTTTAGGCTTTTCCTCTGGGCGCCTCACCTGCTTCAATTCTCAGAACTATGGTCTGCCTTTTGTCCTTTTCTTTCTTCTTCAAGATTTTTATTCTTAAAAGATTTATTTTAAAACACTTATATACGGACACACAAGTTTTGGGCCACAGCATTGTCATTCTCTGCTTTGAAATGAAAACGGTATGGAAAACACATCACAAGCAAATTTTGAACCTTAAGAAAATGCTTATTTTAGCGCATGTTTTCAATTATAGTGGAATGAATTCGAAGCTATGGAGACCCAGCTTGGCACAGTGAACAACTGGCCTGTGATCATCCCCACAACTTTCATCGTCTGATACAAACCAGCCTTCCAAACAGAGCCTTCTGAGGTCAGCTTCCAAGTGTCATCTGGCCAAACCCAAACCTTTGACGAAAAGAGGAAAATATGTATTATCCAGCCCTCAAGCTCATACAGCAGAGAATTAACTCAGGACATGAGATTCAGCCACTTCATTTCTCCTGCACATGGCATCTCAGAAGCACCAGCCTGCCTTTCTAGCATCTTTTGAAACAGGAAAGCCAATTAGAGTACAACTTTGTTTTTATACATGTGTTGGCTTAGAGAGATGGTTTGCTTTTAACACCTATCCAAGTTGAGTGAGTGTCTTTCCTGAGTTAAAGATGGCACAGTGTTATTTTATGGCCAAATGTATTATTTCTTTGAATGTATTATAGGCTGGAGGATTCCAGAGGCCAACACTAGTCTCAAAGCATATTTGACAAGCCCAGGAGGAGTCAAATTAGCGTGTACCAGGTAGACTCCAAAGGGTCACTGGTTTCAGTGACTTCCCAACCATTCTTTAAGAGGCTGGCAGTTCCACAGAAGTTCTCCTGCGCTGCTTCAAGAAGGAAAAACCAAGAGTAAGGACTCAGTTCCCAACCCAGGCTTCAACTAGGGCAGCTCTGGGTTTTTGGGGGGTTTTTTGTTGTTGTTTTTTGGATATTTATTTAATTATTTGGCTGTGCCAGGTCTTAGTTGCGGCACGCGGGGTCTTCGTTGCAGCACGCAGATCTTTTTTAGTTACGGCATGCGGGATCTAGTTCCCTGACCAGGGATTGAACCCAGACCCCCTGCATTGGAAGCGAGGAGCCTTAGCCACTGAACCACCAGGGGAGTCCCGGCAGCTCTGTTTTAATATTAGCCTACTTTGAGTAACATTTCATTTAAGGAAAAATCTGATGGATAAAGAGTTTGAAAACCACTGCTTCAGGATATATACCATTTGGGCAACCTCCCCTCTTAAAAAAATGTTTTTTTAATAAGTAGCACACATGACCTAATATAACTATCCCTTGCTATCTAGTGCTATTTGCTTCCTGAATTTAGTTACAGGAATCCAGACAGACACATCAGGCTGCTTCTATTGCGAAACTGCTACTAGGCTCACATCGGCAAGTTCATATTGAATCTTCAATTCATCATGTCATTTTGAGCTTTTCCCATTTTAATCACTAAGCTTCAATCATAAAACTTAGGAAGGATTACTGACACCCAGAAAGAGGATCTGACAAAAGACTCAACCCATCTGACTAATCCTCAAGTCACATCTAATACTCAAACCCCCGTCCAATCATCATTCTAACAAAGAAAATGTTTTAAAAGTTTTCATGTATTTGGATTTCTGCTCATGTATGGAGCACACAATCGGAAACACAAAAACACTTGGTTACCCTTCAGCTGAGAAACTGAGAAACGTGAATCCTCCTGCAAGCGGACACAATAAACCATTCTCGACTACAGCACCTTAGGTAACTGGGCTAAGCAAAAAGCCACGCTCAGGGTCTAAAGGGAATGGGACACCTCAGGGCAATGGGACCCCACCGGAAGCCCTATATCCCTGTTCCTCAAATCTAAAGCTAGAAATCCTGACCAAACACGTTCAAATATGCTTTGGGGAATATTTACACTGAATATTCAAAACAGGACCAGCTTGGAATGCCCTGATTATACACTTGGCAGAGTCTTAAGTCCCTATGGGAAGTGTGGAGACCCAGAAGGGAAGCCTAGATGTTAGGAGGAGCCCGGGAGGTGGCCTCACCATTGTCTGTCGTGAGCCCTGAGCTTCACAGCTGTTTATCACATGTGGTCCCTGGACAGGTGTTGGCTGAGACGGAAGAATGCCCTGCGATGCTCAGGGACACGGTCAAGAACTTGTATTTGGAACCAGTTCCTAAAACTCTTATTCCACAACCAGAAAGTCCTGCGTGGCTTTTCTTTTGAAAACAAAATCAACATTTCTCACTTTGCATTCCTTTTTGCCAAAACATGCAGGTTTCTTTTGAACATTTTCCATCTGACCCAACCTCAGTTAATTCTGTACATATTTTCAGACCAACTGTAGCAGACACTCCCCATTCACCAAGAAGAAGACATAAAGTGCACGTGAGGTAGGTCAAGAGGAGGAGCGAATACATAAGAGCCCAGGATAAGCTGAAGGACAGAGACCCAGACGGTGACCACTGCCAGGGTGACAGTGGCTAGAAGGCAGAGGCTATAAGCGAAGAAAAGCCTCAGAGGTATGCCTTTCCCAAACCTCAGCTAATCATCAAATTTCAACTTGTGTTTAAGGTTGTTCGTGTTCTCATAATTATAAAAGATGACTGAGGAAAGTTTACAGCCTTGACTCCTGTTAAATCCGCCCTCTGTGAGCTTAGTTTCTCCATCCAGGACTGGACACAGACACACCAGCACCTACTTCTGGGAGTGCAGTATAGATGTCTGTGTTTAACAAGAGAACAGTCATGTAGGGTGACTTTCTCAAATCATTACATAGAATTATGGAAACTTTGGCACTAAGGAAACTAAGTTTTTGGTGAAAGTCCAAGAGAGAAAAGATATCGATGTAAAGTTCCATTTTTCCTTTATTCTCCCATTTCATGAAATCATTTGTTTTCCTTCTTTTTGTCTTTCTTCAATGACTATTTAATCACCATAGCTCCCAGTGGGGAAGGCAGGAGACTTCCAGCTTCAGAATGAGGGTGGGAATTGACATATAATTTCCAGATATCCATACTGGTCCAAAAGGGCAGCCGGGATGCCTAATTGCCCCATAAGTCACATATGTGAAGGCCTGAATCCTTGTTTCCTGGATCTCGAAAGTGAATTTTGTCAAGAAATTCTTTCCAATACCATACGGAGGTCCCTTCTCCAGTTCAGCCCAACAGTAGGCTCACAAGGTGAAGGAGTGAGTCTCAGGGACTGGAGAGAACTGAAGGAAAGAAGTTGAAAATTGGCAGAAGGAAAGTTGAACGTTCTCAGTGACCCCGGGCTCTCAGGTGCACAGGTATTAAGTCACAAAGGGGACACAGGTGAGCATTGTTCATGGTCAAAGGGCAGAGCAGAGGAAGTGAAATTCAAGGAACCAAAGTATTAGCACTTGATTCTATCCCATCAAACTTAGGAAATATTATATATTTCCTGATTTCACTAAATAAAATGCTTCTAGAGCTAATGTTGCATTTGGTTTCTTCATTTCTTTTTTCCTATTGATATTTCAATTCTCGATTGGATGCCAGAAAATGTTAAATATTAGTTCCCATCTTCATAAATATTAGCATCTTAATATTAAAATATGAAAGGTAGAGAAGGAGAAAAGCTTTCCTGAGAGCACTAGCTCCAGAGGGAAATTCAGGGATGAGAGATAGCTCTAGGGCGTTTTGTTTTCCCTGCATCCTCCCTTCCAGGGTCAAGCAGCCAACTGCTCAATGGGATCCTTTATCCACCCAGGCAGGGCCAGTGCATTTCGTCCAGAGTAGCATCTTCTCTCAGGAATAATGTCTCAGTGCAAAAAACAAAACAAAACAAATAAACAAACAATGACTTTTTATCCTTTCAAAATGTGGACAAAGAAAAATACAGGGTGGAGATGGAGGCTTTGCAAATGAAAGCCAGGTTTCTGCATCTTTTGTTAAGAGTTTTTAAAAGATGCTATGCTCTCAAGATTATGTATTAGCAATCACATAGCAATCAGTATTATTTCCATTCTTATAATATAAAGACAGCCCCAGACCTGTGAGCCTCTGATCCCAGTGGGGTTGTGGAGTTATTACCTTCCGGCAGGAAATCCTCATGTCTGTAGACTAAATAATAAATAAATAGATATATGTACCACTTTTTCTAATGTTTGCCCGTGCTTTATAAATAATAAAATGCAAGCTTGTAGAAACATTACTAAATTCGTATCAGCTTTCACGGTTATATTTTTTGCACTGATTTGACATAAAAAATACACATAACTGCCATAAAGCAGATTAACTGGAAATGTCAGATTTCTTTCTTTTCTTTTAATCAACTTAATTTCGATTCTGAGTTCCCATCGCTCTTGGATAGGCAGGAAATTCAAGCTATTCTTCTCCGGGTTCCCCTCACCCACAAGCAGCACTAGGGCTATGTCGTCAATTCTCATCCATTCTCCACGGTGATTTTGTTAAGTGTGTAAATCTTCAGTGAGTTTAGGTACCACCAGGTGCTTGGGATCCAGTCCCACTGGGTACAGCTCACAGCTGCTGAGGGCTGGCACCTGTCAGGACCAGGACCCCAGACCTCTCTCCGCTCTGGGCCTCAAAGAAGAAGTAAAATATGTAGGAGAACAAACAATATTTCTAGCAATTATTCTACTATCACCTTGTATCAGCATCTAACTAGAAGACATTTCTATCAATTATTCTACTATCACCTTGTATCAGCATCTAACTAGAAGACATTTCTATCAATTATTCTACTATCACCTTGTATCAGCATCTAACTAGAAGACATTTCTATCAATTATTCTACTATCACCTTGTATCAGCATCTAACTAGAAGACATTTCTATCAATTATTCTACTATCACCTTGCATCAGCATCTAACTAGAAGACAGAAACCACACTAATTTTAACAGGAAGACTTTATTATAAAGAACTATTGACTATAACAGAAGATTGGCTATAAAGGGATGGAGGAGAACGCCTAATGAAAGAACAACTTGAAAAGGAGAGCACCCGCCTCCCGAAGGCTGGGATTCAGATCTCATTGGAAAAAGTGAGTTTGCAGCCCACTGAATGGTGGAGAGATTCTCTGGGCTCCCCTGAGCCAGAGTTGACCCACAGGGGCTGGGCAAAAGTTAGAAGACAGGGTAACATGGCCTGGGATTGGCAAGCTGGGAGCCTCCCAGTGGGGTGCTGCTGTACTAAGCTACAGACTAGGAACTGCAGCTGGACTGGCAAGCAGGAAACACCCCACCAGGAAGAAGGAGCCTCGAGGCTAAGAAGCCAACCACTAGGCTGCCTGCTAGACCTACCAGCAGGGATGCCACTGAAACTCAGTGGAGGTGAGCACCTGGATTCCCTCCTTGTGCCAACTGACTGCCACAGTGTGATTTAAAAAAGGAATCACACCAGAACAAGGATGTGCTGCCCATCCTCCTTTACTGTCAGTCTAGCACTCTACTGACAGAGCTTAGCGATGCGCCAGCCATGAAGGGGGAGGTGCTTACAAGGCCAAGCTCCATGTTCACAGAGCAAGCAATGAAGTGTGAATTTAGCACTGAGTAGCAATAAAGAGACGACTAGCACACATATGAAGAGTGCTGAAAATGTTTATGTTACAACAAGACCTCATGTTCACAGTGATTGGGAACTCACGATCAACATTAAACGATAGTAAGTTGCCTTCCATTTGTTACC
The DNA here is from genome assembly GCF_964374135.1 of Grampus griseus. Taxonomy (NCBI): domain Eukaryota; kingdom Metazoa; phylum Chordata; class Mammalia; order Artiodactyla; family Delphinidae; genus Grampus; species Grampus griseus. The sequence goes on from NC_139007.1 coordinate 80,710,722, forward strand.
TGTTTCTAAGACCAGGATTCCACCTCTGGTAGATGTCAGCTCCATGCACCTCAGTTCCCCACCTTCCAGAAGGACCTGGAGCAGAGACTCCTGTTTTCTTTTCCAGGACCCAGTCCTTGCCTCACCCTTCCCCCAGGGTCCATCCTTGTTACCTAATGCCCAAGAACCTGACACATTTAACAAATCTCCCGTGTGAGGATTACACTTACTGCAAAGCCTATTTGCGGATTAAAAGGCAAAGACTAAAAAAATTCATATATATATCACCTAATCAAATTTTCCGTGAATTTTTTATTAAACCTCTTTTTTGGTACGGTTGCATATATGACAGAACTTCCAAAAGTAGTTCACATGCTGGAATATATGCTTCTCTGACAAGAAATAAAAATTAATTATGTTGAACCACTGCAGCCATCTACAAAGAACATGCTTCACTGTTACAAATTGTACACCGGCCTGCCCAAATGTATCAGATTAGCTCTGATGGAAAGAAAGTAAATTTGGGCACATTTTATAATTTGGAATTAAAAGTCTTCCCTGGGGCTTCCCTGGTGGCACAGTGGTTGAGAGTCTGCCTGCCGATGCAGGGGACACGGGTTCGTGCCCTGGTCCGGGAAGATCCCACATGCCGCAGAGCGGCTGGGCCCGTGAGCCATGGCCGCTGAGCCTGCGCGTCCGGAGCCTGTGCTCCGCCATGGGAGAGGCCACAACAGTGAGAGGCCTGCGTACCGCAAAAACAAAACAAAAAAAGTCTTCACTGGGTTACAAAATGCTTATGAATTTTACTGAGAGAAATAAATATTGTAAATAATGAGAAAAAAACATCATTTGCAAACAACATAACCCTATATCATGAGGAGTAAAATTTCAGATTAAAGAATTAGAATTGATGAAGGTTTTCAATGAAGTGATCAGAAGCGAGAAAATGTTTTTTCCCATACACCAGCAAAAATGTATATAATAAAAGGGAAAAAGACATTCCACTAGGAAAGTATCAACAATGGTAAGTACTTCAGAATAAAGAATCAAGAATTTCTATACCTTTCTGAAGAATGACTAGTGTCTAAAGAACGTAATCAAAGACCTTCTTGTAAGATTTAGGTCAGTGTCTAACACACAGGAGGCTCTCAAACATATTTACTGAATTGACCGGCATTGAAACCCTAACACATTTTGGTAAACTGACTTTGGTTTACCCAATCATATTTGAAGATACACACAGTTATATGTCACGTCTGAGTTTTATCCACAGGGTTCTAAGCTTGATGATTTTGTTATCTAATGGCTTTGGCTTGAGAAAACCCCCAGGGCATGTGATTGGAATAGCACATTTGTGTAATAGGCAGAGTGGCGTGTCCAGTGGAATGTCCCTCCAAAGTGCAGCAAGGCTGGGGCAATTGTCTGGGCAGAGAACTAAGCTTGGGGAACGTTATGAAAAGCTGGTCCGAAGCCCATGTAATCAACACCTGCACACACTCACAGGCAGCGAGGTGAGGGGCAGGGCCTGCTCCTCATCTGGACTAAAAACGCATCTAGACACAGAGTGTACAGCTGGCATAGTTAGAATATGGGTAAAACCCTAGGTCCCTCAAAGCTTCCCCATCTATGGGGACAGACGAGGTCACATCGATTGTAAGAATTACTGCACTGGTTCTGGCCTGTCTTTGCCGATTTGAGACCCCTAGTCCTCCAGCCCTGCCCCACGCCCCCCCATCTTTAGTCCCCCTCACCCCTCAGTCTCGGTATTTCTTCCACCCCCTCCATCTCCACCATGAGCTGCGGGACCCTGCCCCAGCTGCAGTTGGGCTCTCCTGGTGCCCAAGCTGTTCTGAGGCAAAAGAAAGCAGGATGCCTCATCACCCACTTGAGTTGCATGCGGGTGAGATTACTGGAGAGATTCCATGGTGAAACCTGGAAGTACATCTCCCCTCCAGTGACAGAGACTTTCCGACCCTGCCCGGCCCCTCTGCAGATGGGCAAACACACTCGCCTCCACCTCTCCCATCATCTGTTTGCCAACAAGCCCAAACTCCAGCATGGTCAACATTCAAATCTCAGGAGCCTCCTCATGGGTGGGGCTTCCAAGAAGGGTTGAAAGGATCGACCTTCCTTCCCCAGCCCACAATCAGCGCAGCAGCCCTCTTCCATAGTCTCTGGTAAGTAAGAGAAATATCAACTCAATCTTGTATAAAATACTCTGCAAATGCAGCTGTAAGGCAAGTCCCTGGCCTTATGCCCTTGTACCTTGATGCCCATCTTAGACCCTCCCATATGAAATCCTGGCATCTCTGCCTCCAAGGATTCCCCCCACCAGACAGGCTTCAGTGGGGCCTGTCCAACTCCAGTGATAGATTTAGGGGAACATTCTCAATTCCTCAGAGATTCACACCAGGACCCTCAGCACCTCCAGCCTAATGTCCTGCCATGAACAGCAGGGAAGCAGGAAAGCCGTTCTCTCCCAAACACTCTCTCCTTCCCCATGCAGTTTCCAAGGTGCACTTTCTAATAAGAATTATATTTAATAAAGTACTCGAGAACAATGGATATTTAAAGAACAAGAATTTTGAAACAGTTGCTCATATCTGAATTTCCATTTGGCATTTGGAGCAAGGCAAATTACGGTTGTCTGACTTTTTGATCCAAAAGGAGGACCTGAATTATTTGGAGAGGTTTTTGGTTAGATTTGAGGGAGTTTGGGTTGGTTGTTCATTTGCGGGGGGAGTGAGTTTGTTAGCTCAGTCGTTGGTTGGAATTTTAAATGATGGAGGCTAATTTAGCTTTGACAGAGCAAATTTGCCCATAGGTTCTGATTTGAGGGAAAAAAAAAAGAACATGCAAACAAATGCAGTGACTCAGGACTCAAGAGACTGGGAGGGAATATAAAACTACCCAGGGAAGACACTTGAAAGACGTGCCGTGAAATTTCTTCTGCACAAGTTTATTCTACCTATTTACCCATGGAAATATTTTCTCCCACGGGCCATTAACATGTTTTGAAAGGATGATAAAGGAAAGAAAACAATAATGTATAAGTTGAAACAAGATATATAACATGGAAATGCCAATATTTCATACTCTCGTACCAAAAAATGCATTATTATGTATAGATAAAACAATATTGTGACACCACTTCCTCCCCACTGACCAGATTTGGGGTGCAATATTTTCTATTTAAGGTCCCCAAGGTAATTTACCATCAGATTGTCAAGGTCTCCACCAGCCTGCCATGGGGAGTTTACTACTCTACATTCCAAAGGGCATTGGGACATCTTGCAAGCCGATAACAGAACACCATGAGGAGTGTAGCATTGACAAGGAAGCGCCTTAGACATCACGTCACTGCTGCTCAGAGCCTCTGCCTCCTGCTGCCTCTTCAAACAGTCCTCTTTCTCCTCTTCGTAAATATTCACAGCAATTAACCCAAAATATGAAAGATGTGCATGCATACCTCCAACTTTACAGTGTTTACAATAGAAAAATGAAACAACCTGAATACCCAAAAGTTGAAGAATGCTTAAATTATGGTATCCCAACCCAACAGACTACTACGAAGACATTTTAAATGATGAAGATTACTGAAAATGGAAAAATCAGGGCACCTCACATCTTTCTTTTTCTTTCTTTTTTTTTTTTTTTGCGTACACGGGCCTCTCACTGTTGTGGCCTCTCCCCTTGCAGAGCACAGGCTCCGGACGCGTAGGCTCAGCGGCCATGGCTCACGAGCCCAGCCGCTCCGCGGCATGTGGGATCTTCCCAGACCGGGGCACGAACACACGTCCCCTGCATCGGCAGGCGGACTCTTACCCACTGCGCCACAAGGGAAGCCCAGGGCACCTCACATCTTGAGCTACAGGGTGGCCATAAGGTCTGGATCCATAGGCAAATGAACGTAGGAAATGATTTATTGACATTACGTTACAATGTGTGATGTATGAAATGACATCACATGTTATATTCAACGTCTTCCTCTCAGGGCAGTGCACAGGAAAGTTGCGATGGACACAGTGCATTGAGGCAGCATTTCCTCCAGCCCCTGTGCCTGCATCTGTGATGATCTGTGCCTCCAATTTTCACTAACTAAACTTGTGCTTTTAGCAGATCCCAGAAGAAGTGATCAAGGGTGTTCAGACCTAGCAAGCATGTAGCCTTCTCCCACTGGCCACATCATCCACTCTGGTTTGGGAAATGAATCTGCTAACCACTCTGGAGTAATGGGGTGACGTGTTCTCACTCAGTGATCCTCCCCAGCCCTTCAAGTGCAGGCATTAATTATCGGTCACTTAAAAGTAGTCAAATATGTCAGACAGTTGCCTATGTAAGCAGACTTTATGGGCACTCTGTCTATGGACCCAAGGTTTCTGACATATCTGGACACGGCTTGAACACTCTTCAAGTACTGACCAAAAGTACCAAAAGCCTCCTGGAAAATGACTCATCTTTAAGAAAAAAGGAATCAGGGACTTCACTGGTGGTCCAGTGGTTAAGAATCCACCTTCCAATGCAGGGGATGTGGGTTTGATCCCTGGTCGGGGAACTAAGATCCCACATGCTGCGGGGCAACTAAGCCCGCACGCTCTAGAGCCCGCACGCCACAACTAGAGAGAAGCCCACACAGCGCAACAAAGATCCTGCATGCTGCAACTAAGATCCGAAGCAGCCAAATAAATAAATGAAAATAAATTTTTTTTTTTTTTAAAAAAGAGAAGAACAAAGGTACCAGTGTTTAGAAGCTTGGTCCAAGAAAAACTCTTTTTTTGGGCTAAACTCTTTTGGGCTAAAAATCTCTTTTGGGCTAAACTCTTCTGAAGACAGTTTATCTCTCTGGTTGTCCCCAGAAAAGCTCTCCAACAGCAAGATTTCCTGCATCCTAGAGAGAGCAGGGCTGTGAATAAAACTGACCGAGATATATAACAATCCTGGGAAGACACTGCGACACAGCTGTGCTATCTTAAAATCATGCAGCGTGGTGTAGCCTGATTATAATGCCACCGAGACCATATAGCTATGGCCCCAAACACCCTTGGGTAATGAAAATTAAGAAACACAAAGACCATTTGACTGGCAGAACCTTAGGAGAATCATATTATGAGCATCAAGAAATATTTGAGGGCTTCCCTGGTGGCGCAGTGGTTGAGAGTCTGCCTGCCGATGCAGGGGACACGGGTTCGCGCCCCGGTCCGGGAAGATCCCACATGCCGCAGAGCGGCTGGGCCCATGAGCCGTGGCCGCTGAGCCTGTGCGTCTGGAGACTGTGCTCCGTGATGGGAGAGGCCACAACAGTGAGAGGTCCACGTACCGCAAAAAAAAAAAGAAAAAAAGAAATATTTGAGACTTTCCTACATAATTTATGAACTCCAAAATTACAATAACTTCTTACCCCTTCTTACACATATTTTACCCTCATCTCAGTGTACACTGTGGGTCTAGTATGACTGGCAGGTGTAAGGAAGTGGACAGAACCTTCTAAATAGGATGACTGTAAAATTTATCACCCAAATCAGGAAACTGCTGAGGATTTAAAAAAAGCACTGTCAGAATTATGCCAGGACGTCAGGTATAAGCCAGGACTGTCCCAGGCAAACTGGTACATCTGATCACCCTATAAGTCTGCGAGTCATGGGAAAGAACGCTTGTGTTTCTAACTTTAGCCTTTTGTTCTAATCGGGTTTTCATCCCATCACATGCTATTGCTCTTTCAGATACATCTTTAATCACCCAGAACAAAATCCAGGCTTTCACAGACACCTTGATGAACCCTGCCAAAACGAGAAAATCCAAAATAATAATCCAATATACAAAGATTTTTGACCTTTCCACCTGCACCCTTACTCCACAGAGATTCAGGGAGGCATGTTTTCTAACCAAAAGGAGGCAGGTAGTTCAAAACCATCCCACCTCAGAGGGCTGCCTCTTCTTCATTCAAAAAAACAGTTATTAAATGCCAGGCATCCCCTGAAGTGTTCAGTGGTGCAGTTTTTAAAGAGTCAGGACCATCACCTGACTCACTGAGTCTTACTTACATTCAGAGATGAATAAGGAATCAAACATATCATGTGGACGACCATGAACCAACAGAGTCTACTTCAGTAAGAGAGCGCAGGAAAGACATCTCTGAGAAGGCGACGTTTGATCTGACTGCAGGACAGACACTGGCCAGGGTGACAAGCCCCTTTCACAGGTCAAGTTAAATTTGTTTCCAGCCCTACACCAGCTTTTCCTGTTTCCTCCCAGTTTGCATAGATCACACATGTTAAGGGCAGTGGCAGTGACCCCGCGATGGTTTTCTCACGAAATCGAATGAATACAGATGACGAGGAAAAGGTTTTCATTGCACATTTGGGACGACCAAGGAGGTTGGAATTATCACCACCAAGGAGCGTGGCTTTCATCACCACGCTCCTCGGCAGCCCTTGGCTTAGGGAGAGTAAGTGAAGTCTGCACCCGGTGGAATGCCGAGGACAGGCAGGTGCTCGCAGGACTTATGACCACAGTCCTTTCCCAGGGCAGCTTTTTTTTTTTTTTTTTTTTTGCGGTACGCGGGCCTCTCACTGTCGCGGCCTCTCCCGTTGCGGAGCACAGGCTCCGGACGCGCAGGCTCAGCGGCCATGGCTCACCGGCCCAGCCGCTCCGCGGCATGTGGGATCTTCCCGGACCGGGGCACGAACCCGTGTCCCCTGCATCGGCAGGCGGACTCTCAACCACTGCGCCACCAAGGAAGCCCCCCAGGGCAGCTTTGAGCTCATGTCTGTGCTACAGCTGACCGGAGGGGTGGTTGTCTGAACCCGTAATATTCCCAGCATCATAGTCTCCACTGGCCACCATCCCACTGACCCATTCATTCTTGTGGTTGGATTATTCCTGGTGTCTAATATCTATTCGCCCTGCTGGCGGTTTTACACTGAGATTTCTTATTCCGCTGTTCAGGACTAATTAGAATAATCGAAGCCTCTCTCTTCCAAACATGAGCCCCAGGTCGTTAAATCAGCATCAATCTGGTTTGGGTCCTCATCATCAGCTTTCCACATTCCTCTTTTTTCCAAACTTTAGGTCGAGATTGCTGCTCTCCTTTCTGCAATATGTGATTTTTGGAAATGTAACAAAAAACAAAGTCTGAATAGCCTTCTTTAGCTGCAGCCCAGAGCAGCCCAGAAGGAAATGGGATAATGAAGCATGTTCTTCTAGTCAGCCCGGGTTTGTTACCAGGTCCAAATGTGGCTTTTGCCTTTTATAATACTTAGATCATATCATTGACTCAAGTTCCGTAGCTTAGCCCACACTCCACTTTCTCTCTGTGAATCTTCCATCCAAAGCCAGTTATCTATAATGGCATATTATATTGGGCCATTGTTCACAGATAATTTACCCAATTGTTCTTTATTAACTCTCCTTAGATTGTTTTCAAATGTTTTCTCCTAGTTGCCAACATAGGTAATATATTTTTCATTCCTCTTCTACATATTAAAATACTGTTGGGACTCCACCGGCGGTCCAGTGGTTAAAAATCCACGTTTCCACTGCAGGGGAGGTGGGTTCAATCCCTGGTCAGGGAACAAAGATCCCACATGCCGTGCAGCGCGGCCAAATAAATATATAAAATATTGTTATTTGCCATACTATTTGAATCCTAAATAGTTTTTTCCAGGTATTCTTATCACTGAACATTCAAGTAATGCCCCATAATACTAGCAAACTCTAAAATAGCACTTATTATATGTTCCAGGCACTGTTCTAAGGACTTTACATTTGTTAACTCATCAAATCCCCTGACAACCCTCTAAATTAGGTATTATTATTACACTTCACAGATGAAGAAACTGAAGCACAGACAAGTTAAGTAACTTGCCCAGTGTCACACAGCTAATAGTGCTGGGCCCATAGCAGATCTAATGCATTTGCTCTCAGCACTTAAACTTAATAATAAAATTTCACATACTTTTTGTCCGTGTTTAGTGATCATCAAATTCCCTACTTATCTCTTTTCTGAAACAGGAGAAATAGATCATACCCCCCCAAAATCATAAACATAGTACAAACGTCACCCCCTTTGGATTTACTGATTAAATTGGATTGGCTGTACCTCTGCTATGCCAAGAGAACAGGTAGCTCCCTTGCAGATAAACGACTTAGATACATTAGCTTTTCCAGGCCACCAGCCTACTATTTAACTCATTAACATTTAGGAGATATTTTTATCCAAATTTTCTAGCTTGGTGCACCAAACTTTTAAGTCTACCTCCAGCTTCCCTTTCTTTTCTCATCCCTTAATCTTCCCTATGTGTCACCAACCTCCTGTGGCCTCTTGTGTTCATGCCATTAGCCTAGAATGCCCTCCCCCCTCCCCCAACTTTTCCTTCTTTTTAAATTAATTTTTATTTTTCTCAAAGTTAGACCTGTATGTAATTTTTTAAGAAAAATAGTTCTATAAAGCTTACAATAAAGAAAAACAGCAGTCCCCTACCCCATTTCCCCCAACCCAAGTCTTAACTACTTTCAACTCTTTTAACTGTCTTCTCCATATTTCTAAAGAGTATGTTTGTTAAATGGATTAGGATTATATTCATTTTCACATAACAGAAAACCTTTCTACAGTGATACACAAGTAAGGAATTTAATTCACGCAAAAAGAAGCCCAGGTGTAGACATTCCAAGGCAGGAATAATCGCAAAACTTTCTTCAGAAACCAGGCTCCCACCTCTCCATTTCACCATCCTTGCTGGTGACTTTCATCTACATGGTCAAAAGATGGCTGCTGTACCTCCAGCCATTGTGTCCACATTCCAGGAAAGAAAGAATGGGGAAGAACAAAGAACTCTTTCCTAGTAAGGCTTTGCCTTTTATTTGAAAAGGGATATCCTCTGCAAGAACTTCTGCCTATGTCTTCTTTAGTGTTCTCAAAATTATCAGTTATTAATGCTTGGGGGAAGGGGGAGTTTTCTGCTCTTCATATAGTGTCTCTATTTCCCCCAAGTTCCTTTTTTCTGTTTATGTGTTTGTCATTTGTTTGTTACTGATATGTCTTTAATGTTGGAAACTTTCCCCTAAGTCTTGTAATCTTCGTCTCCTCTTCCTATTTAAGAGTAAATCTCAAATGAAGTGGTTGGAATATCTGTGTATGGGCAGGACTCGTGGACAGGGCACTCCACAACAGAGAAGCTGGAGTGTAGTTTTAATTTGACACATATGGTTGTCAGTATATGAACATGTTTTCTCTTGGGCTGCTTAGTTTCCCCAGAGAGAACTCCTCCAATACCCTGTTTAGGGCATATAAGCTTGGTTGCCAGCATCCTGAACATGGGTGGAGAAGGTTCTAAGGCATCTCACTGTCTAGCATGTAACCCCCAGCCTTAACTGTGTCCTGAGTCCAGAGCGCGTGTGATCCAACATCTTCTGCGATGGCATGGATTGGGGAAGGAACTTAAATACCCCTGCAGATGTTCAAACAGCCCTCCCATCCCAGCCCCACCTGCATCCTCAGAAGTTCCTGGTCTCCAGATCCTGAGACTTTCAGGGGCCCTGCTGCACAGAGGACCCCTGGCCTTCCTTCTCTGTCTGCTTAGGTTTCAGCTGTGTCTCTCTGCAGGTCAGTTCCCACTCACACAGATGTTTTTTTGGCTTCCAGAATATATCAGGTTCCTCTCTTGTGTTTTCTTTACCAGTTACAATTTTTTTAAGTTTTTAAATCACTACATGGTAGTTTGAATGAAGATTCCTGAGAAAGCACAGGCCAAGCCAGAGTCAGTTTTTAGGTATCAAGAATGCAGAGTCCAGCTCGGTGCTTTGTGACCACCTAGAGGGGTGGGTTAGGGGAGGTGGGAGGAAGACGCAAGAGGGAGGAGATATGAGGTATATGTATATGTATAGCCGATTCACTCTGCTATAAAGCAGAAACTAACACACCATTGTAAAGCAATTAGACTCTAATAAAGATGTTAAAAAAAAAAAAAGGAATGCAGAGTCGTTTACTCATGTATTACCTGAGGAAAAGTTAGAAACAGCCTAGATTTCTAATAATAGACCAATGGTTATAAATACATGATGGGATATTAAGTAATGGTAATAAATGGGGTTTTCAAGAATTTGAATGCCATGGGGAAATGGTCAACATAAACCACTAAGTAAAAAAGCATTATGTTCCCAAATATGTAACACATTTGTTGGAGAAAAAAACAACTAGAAATATCTCACCTAAAAATATCTTAGAAATGGTTGTTAATGGTTGTCTTTTTGTCTTTGTTTATTTTTTAAAATCATCTAAAATCAGGATATTTTTATGACCAGAATATCTATTATTTTTAAAACCTACCTCCTTTTAGCTGTATAGCACAGGGAACTATATTCAATTTCTTATAACAATCTATAATGCAAAAGAATCTGAAAAATATATATATATGTATAACTGAATCACTTTGCTGTATACCTGAAATTAACACAATATTGTAAATCAACTATACTTCAATTTTAAAAAGCTAAAAGAAAGAAATAAAAAAGAATGCAGTCTTTCCCTCAAGGCCAAGTTCACATGTCTGCTCCTCTGTGAAGCCGTCCCCAACTTCCTGTCTGTTTTACCCCACCCAATAAATTAGCCACTTCCTCTCTTTTATTTCCATAGCACTCTGCACTTACTTCTGTCATCCCTCTTATCACTCCACATCATGATTATGGTCAACAACTTGAGTCATTAGGTAAAGGCTAATTAAAATCAAAAGAGATGCCACTATACACTAAGTTAAAATGCTTGACCATGTCAGGTGCTGGTGATGTGTGAAACAGCTGCTGGTGGGACATTTCTTTAAGAGTTGAAAACACATCTACAATAAGACCCAGACCGTCCACTCCTAGGTATTTATTTACCCAAGAGAAATGGAAACATGTCCATACAAACTTGCATGCAAATATTGATATCAGCATTCTTTGGGACAGCTAAAACCTGGAAACAATCCAAATGGAAATCACTGAATGGATCAACAAACTGTGGAATATCCGTACCATGCGATAGCGCTCAGTAATAAAAATGAGCGAACGCTTGATACGCACAGCCGCGTGAAGGAATCTCAAAATGATTATGCCAAGTGGAATAAATTATACAAAAGAGTACATGCTGTGTGATTCGTTGATACAAGTTTCTAGAAAATGCAAACTAATCTATAGTGATGGAGAGCAGATCAATGGTGGCCTGTGGATGCGGAGTCAGAGAGGGACAAAGGAAGGGTTGTCAAGGGCCACAGTGAAACTTTTGCGGGGATTGTATGACCATTGTCTTGAGCGCAGTGATGGCTTCATGAGTGTATAGGTCAGACTTTTGAAATTAAAAACTAAACGCATGCAGTGTACTGTATGTTAATCACACCTCAATAAAACCCATTTAAAAAACATTTTGGTGTTGGTGCAAGAATTGATAAAAAGACCAATGAATCAGAATAGAGAGCCCAGAAATTGACCTGTATTTATATGGGAACTTGGTATATAATAAAGATGCCATTACCAACCAGTGGAGAACTGATGAACCACCCAATAAATAGTAATAGGGCAGTAGACTTTCCATACGGAAAAGTTAAATTAGATGCATATGCCTAAAACCTATACCGGATTGATCTAAGAGTCAGATACAACAAGAAGAAAATGGCTTAAAATTATTAGTAAAAAGTATAAAAGAATATATTTATGACTTTGGGATAGGCAGGAATCTCTTAAATAAGACATAAAAAGCATAAACAATAAAGGAGAATATCGATGTTTGACTCCATCAAATGTAAAACTTCAATTCTTCAGGAGATACCATAAATAGAATTAAAAGAGAAGTCACAGACTGGGAAAAAGTCTTTGTCCTACATAGAAAAAACTGAGGATTAATATCCAATCTATGCTTCTTTAAAACTTACATTTCTCAAATATGACCCAGCAATTCCACTCCTGGGTATGTATCCGAGAAAAAACAAAAACACTAATTCGAAAAGATACATGTACCCTAATGTTCTTAGTAGCATTATTTACAATAGCCAAGATATGGAATCAACCTCAGTGTCTATCAACAGATGAACGGATAAAGAAGAAGTGGCGCACACACACACACACACACACACACACACACACACGCACACACACAGTGGATTACTACTCAGCCATAAAAGAAGAATGAAGTTTTGCCATTTGCAGCAACATGGATAGAATTGTAGGGTATTATGCCATTTGAAATGAGTCAGACAAAGACAAATACTGTATGACATCACTTATATATGGAATCTAAAAAAATACAACCAACTAGTGAATATGACAAAAAAGAAGCAGACTCACAGATATAGAGAACAAACTAGTGGTTGGTTACCAGTGGGGAGAGGGAAGGGGGGAGGGACAATAAAGGTAGAGGATCCCAAACTATTATCTATAAAATAAGCCACAATGATACATTGTACAATACAGGGAATATAGCCAACATTCTATAATAACTATAAATGGAGCATAACTTTTAAAAACTGTGAATCACTATGTTGTATACCTGTAACTTATAGAATATTATACATCAACTTTACTTCAATTTAAAAAAGAGCTTACGAATCAGTAAGAAAAAAGCAAACACCCAATAAAAACATGCAAAGGCAATGACTAGGCAATCCCTAGAGGATCCTTCCAAACCTCCAATAAACAAAGAAAAAACAAAAAGCTCAACTCCACTGGTAATTACAAGAGTCCAAATCAAACCTAGGACATAGCACCTCACCATGAAACTAGCAAAAATTTAAGAAGCGAAAATAGCTAGAGTTGGAAAGGATATGGACAAATAAAAATTCTCATCCCATCCTGAGGGTAAATTTTGAACAACTGCACTGGAGAGGGAGTTGGCACTATCTAATAAAACTGAAAATATGTTTATCCTCCAACCCAGTTATTTTATTTGGCTGAGGTGGGGTGGGGGATGGTGGTGACAATGACGGTCCAGTACGTTGGCACCATCTGTGTTCTCGGAAAGGTCTAGACTGTCTCCATAAGCTCTCAGTTACAGGTAACTCATCTTCCCACCAAGCTGAGGAAGGAGATGGGACCAGAATGAGGTTGCCCAGAAGATGAAAATGAAAGGACCATTTCGTTATTGCTCTAATTTCTGCTCTTTGCTTTTCCACGCTGCCTCTTTGGAATTTTGACACAGGAGATCCTCTTTTCCTGCCATACGCTGCCCCTCCCCACAATGAGGCAGCCTTCATTCCATGTACATGACTGTGGCCACAATCCTTCTCAGCCATCGGACAACCATCGGCCTGAGCGTCACGCCTGAATGGGCGAAACGAGGGGAGAGAGTTTCCACCCTCACCAGCAGAACTAAATAGCTTTACCACAAGAAAATAAACAATCCAACTTTTTCCATTTGTAGAAAAGAGCAAAGACAGCTTTCTCAGTCTGTGGTATCAAGTATGCTGGTCTCCTGTGAAAATTACCTCACTGACCCACCCTCATCACAGCTGAAAGTTGGAGAGGTTCCCTCGTTGGGCGGGGGGGGGGGCGGTGCCAGCGTAGCCACGCTTGTCACCCGCTGGCTCCTGGTGTGGCTTGATGTGGGTGTGGGATGGAGCAGAGCCCACAGCCCTGACCTCACCCGTGCCCTCCACGGTCCCCAGAGCCCACCAGCTCCAGACATCCCACTATTTCAAGGAGAGGGATGTCAACACGTCATCATCCTGTAATTACAACACAAAGTTACAGATGTCTGTGGGCATCCATCACCATCAAACAGATTGTCTTTAAGTGTTTGTTTGACATTTATTTATTGAGGCCAATATTCACTGATTGATCTTCTATCATTGTAAGTGTACGTGTAAACAGGTTTGTGACTAGTTCATTTCCACGGACCAACTCAGAGTCAGTGTTTTGCAGGGGGGAAATTGGCAAGTTTCCCACTTTTCTGCAGTTCTTTTTCTCTCTTTAGGTTTCTTTGGGGACTTTCAGATTTAGATGATTCCAGAAGGCAAACAGAAGAGATTTGATTTAGGATAATACAACCAGTTCTCAGTAAATAGAACAATGTGTGCAGCAGTTTCCACTGGCCTTGACTTAGGACACCCTCACATCACAAAAACACAGGGACGGTTGGTGTCATGGGGGTGTTGCCTCAGGCCCACACCACCACCTCCTTCCAGGCACTCTCCACCTGGGGGAGCAGGACCTATGTGTGTCCAGTGACGGAAGGACCCACACGTCCTTGGGATGACTCCCATTGCTGATTTATTCCAGCGGTGGTGCAGGGTGCTCTGTGAATCAGATTCCTGCCTGGCTCACCTATCCATAAATCAGCTCTTATTTCAGTCTGAACCTTCCAACCTCACCAGCTCAGACTCAAGCATGAGCAGGCAGGACTGCCAGAACGAGGGCCTCCAGGAGCATAGAAGTTGCCATGTGCAAATTTAAAAGGGTGCTCCTGCGGGTACACAAGGCTCAGGTCCGGACCCACCGAAAGGCTGATCTCAGCCCAGCTCACCTCCTCAGCCACGAACCTTCAGCCCGTGCAGAAAAGGTCATAGTTTTCCACGGTATCTCTGGCCAGAATCCCTCTTCTTTCACCTCAAGACCATCTACTAGCCCAGTTTTTCTTATCTTATCATTACCACCCTTCTCCCAAGAAGCCTTTTTAGACCTTTATTTTCCCCGAATTGCCCCCCTCCCATAAAATTTTAATACCTCATATATACTGTACCTCTACTCGTGGACTGAAGCCCTTTGGAAGGCCATAAACCATTGTAATAATCTAAGATTTTTTATTTCCCACGAACAAGTTTTTGTGATTTCCCCCCATTGAGAGTGCATGTAGTAACTGTTACTACAGTAGAGTCTGTCCTCTATCACCAGAGGAATCCACCTGTGCACAGGGAGGGAGACCCAAGTCATCAACAGCACTAAAATGACCAGTTCCTCACACTAGTCCCAGGCACCCTCCCTGCTTGGCTGCCCTGGACAGGGCACTGTCCCTGGCCCCTCAACCCACGCTCCATGACCACTTCCCATGCTCCTTCTGCCTTCACTAACCTCCACGCTTCCCCTGGTTTCCTTCTACTCCCGCAGGCTGTTTCCTGGTGTGCAGGAGAGAGAGATTCAGCTCGCAAGGAAATCTCATAATCTTTGAATGCTTCATGAAGCAAAACCTCCTAAGCCTTTAAGTTGGCAAGTTGATAAAGTAGTATATTTATTCATTCATTTATTTGTTGGTTCGGATAATCAATCAACAAACATAAGGAGATGGTTCTGTGAGCAGAATGAACAAGATGTAGCCCTTAAGCACAGGACATGGGGGTTGGGGATGCAGAGTGACTTCCAGAGGACCTGGTGCTTGACCAGGTCTCGAGGAGCAAACATGACCTGGTTTAGACAGTTGGAGGGACACCTGCGCAAAGACTGGGGGGACAGACGGAGCCTGACTGCTAAGATTGGGAAACTGCACCAGAGTCCAGTATGCTGAGTGCAGGGTGAGTGCAAGGAAACCAGGGCCCTTCTTTGTATTTTATTATAGACTCTTAAAGTCTACTTTGTCTGAGAGCATTCCTACCCCAGCTTTCTTTTCATTTCCATTTGCATAGAATATTTTTTTCCATCCTCTCACTTTCAGTCAGTGTATGTCTATAGCTCTGAAGTGAGTCTCTTGTAGACAGCAAATAGATGGGTCTTTTTTTTAATCCAATCAGCCACCCTATGTCTTTCTTTTTTTTTTGAATTTTTGAATTTTATTTTTTTATAAAGCAGCTCTTATTCGTCATCAATTTTATACACATCAGTGTATACATGTCAATCCCAATCTCCCAATTCATCACACCACCACCCCACCCCCGCTGCTTTTCCCCCCTTGGTGTCCATACATTTGTTCTCTACATTTGTGTCTCAACTTCTGCCCTGCAAACCAGTTCATCTGTACCACTTTTCTAGGTTCCACATACATGCGTTAATACACGATACTTGTTTTTCTCTTTCTGACTTACTTCACTCTGCATGACACTCTGTAGATCCATCCACGTCTCAACAAATGACCCAATTTCATTCCTTTTTATGGCTGAGTAGTATTCCATTGTATATATGTACCACAGCTTCTTTATCCATTCATCTGTCGATGGGCTTTTAGGTTGTTTCCATGACCTGGCTATTGTAAATAGTGCTGCAATGAACATTCGGGTGCATGTGTCTTTCTGAATTATGGTTTTCTCTGGGTATATGCCCAGTAGTGGGATTGCTGGATCATATGGTAATTCTATTTTCAGTTTTTTAAGTAACCTCCATACTGTTCTCCATAGTGGCTGTATCAATTTACATTCCCCCAACAGTGCAAGAGGGTTCCCTTTTCTCCACACCCTCTCCAGCACTTGTTGTTTGTAGATTTTCTTTTGATGCCCATTTTAACTGGTGTGAGGCGATACCTCATTGTAGTTTTGATTTGCATTTCTCTAATAATTAGTGATGTTGAGCAGCTTTTCATGTGCTTCTTGGCCATCTGCATGTCTTCTTTGGAGAAATGGCTATTTAGGTCTTCTGCCCATTTTTGGATTGGGTTGTTTGTTTCTTCAATATTGAGCTGCATGAGCTGTTGATATATTTTGGAGATTAATCCTTTGTCCGTTGATTCATTTGCAAATATTTTCTCCCATTCTGAGGGTTGTCTTTTTGTTT
The DNA here is from genome assembly GCF_964374135.1 of Grampus griseus. Lineage (NCBI taxonomy): Eukaryota > Metazoa > Chordata > Mammalia > Artiodactyla > Delphinidae > Grampus > Grampus griseus. Next base: position 80,727,357 of record NC_139007.1, read on the forward strand.
TGTTTATGGTTTCCTTTGCTGTGCAAAAGCTTTGAAGTTTCATTAGGTCCCATTTGTTTATTTTTGTTTTTATTTCCATTACTCTAGGAGGTGGATCAAAAAAGATCTTGCTGTGATTTATGTCAAAGAGTTCTTCCTACGTTTTCCTCTAAGAGTTTTATAGTGTCTAGCCTTACATTTAGGTCTCGAATCCATTTTGAGTTTATTTTTGTGTATGGTGTTAGGAAGTGTTCTAATTTCATTCTTTTACGTGTAGCTGTCCAGTGTTCACAGCACCACTTATTGAAGAGACTGTCTTTTCTCCATTGTATATCCTTGCCTCCTTTATCATTGATTAGTTGACCATAGGTGTGTGGGTTTATCTCTGGGCTTTCTATCTTCTTCCATTGATCTATGTTTCTGTTTTTGTGCTAGTACCATATTGTCTTGATTACTGTAGCTTTGTAGTATAGTCTGAAGTCAGGGAGCCTGATTCCTCCAGCTCCATTTTTTTCCCTCAAGACTGCTTTGGCTATTCGGGGTCTTTTGTGTCTCCATACAAATTTTAAGATTTTTTGTTCTAGTTCCGTAAAAAATGCCATTGGTAATCTGATAGGGATTGCATTAAATCTGTAGATTGCTTTGGGTAGTATAGTCATTTTGACAATATCAATTCTTCCAATCCAAGAACATGGTATATCTCTCCATCTGTTGGTATCATCTTTAATTTCTTTCATCAGTGTCTTATAGTTTTCTGCATACATGTCTTTTGTCTCCCTAGGCAGATTAATTCCTAGGTATTTTATTCATTTTGTTGCAATGGTAAATGGGAGTGTTTCCTTAATTTCTCTTTCATATTTTTCATCGTTAGTGTATAGGAATGCAAGAGATTTCTGTGCATTAATTTTGTATCCTGCAACTTTACCAAATTCATTGATTAGCTCTAGTAGTTTTCTGGTGGCATTTTTAGGATTCTCTATGTATAGTATCATGTCATCTACAAACAATGACAGTTTTACTTCTTCTTTTCCGATTTGGATTCCTTTTATTTCTTTTTCTTCTTTGATTGCCGTGGCTAGGACTTCCAAAACTATGTTGAATATTAGTGGAGAGAGTGGACATCCTTGTCTTGTTCCTGATCTTAGAGGAAATGCTTTCAGTTTTTCACCGTTGAGAGAATGATGTTTGCTGTGGGTTTGTCACATATGGCCTTCATTATGTTGAGGTAGGTTCTCTCTATGCCCACTGTTTGGAGAGTTTTTATCATAAATGGGTGTTGAATTTTGTCAGAAGCTTTTTCTGCATCTATTGAGATGATCATATGGTTTTTATTCTTCAATTTGTTAATATGGTGTATCACATTGATTGATTTGTGTATATTGAAGAATCCTTGCATCCCTGGGATAAATCCCACTTGCTCATGATGTATGATCCTTTTAATGTGTTGTTGGATTCTGTTTGCTAGTAGTTTGTTGAGGATTTTTGCATCTATATTCATGAGTGATATTGGTAATTTTCTTTTTTTGTAGTATCTTTGTCTGGTTTTGGTATCAGGGTGATGGTGGCCTCATAGAATGAGTTTGGGAGTTTCCTTCTTCTGCAATTTTTTGCAAGAATTTGAGAAGGATGGGTGCTAGCTCTTCTCTAAAGGTTTTATAGAATTCACCTGTGAAGCCATCTGGTCCTGGGCTTTTGTTTGTTGGAAGATTTTTAATCACAGTTTCAATTTCATTACTTGTGATTGGTCTGTTCATATTCTCTATTTCTTCCTGGTTCAGTCTTGGAAGGTTACACCTTTCTAAGAATTTGCCCATTTCTTCCAGGTTGTCCATTTTATTGGCATAGAGTTGCTTGTAGTAGTCTCTTAGGATGCTTTCTATTTCTGTGGTGTCTGTTGTAACGTCTCCTTTTTCATTTCTAATTTTATTGATTTGAGTCCTCTCCCTCTCTTTGTTGATGAGTCTGGCTAATGGTTTATCAACTTTGTTTATCTTCTCAAAGAACCAGCTTTTAGTTTTACTGATCTTTGTTATTGTTTTCTTTGTTTCTATTTCATTTATTTCTGCTCTGATCTTTATGATTTCTTTCCTTCTGCTAACTTTGGGTTTTGTTTGTTCTTCTTTCTCTAGTTCCTTTAGGTGTAAGGTTAGATTGTTTATTTGAGATTTTTTCTTCTTTCGTGAGGTGGGCTTGTATAGCTATAAACTTCCCTCTTAGAACTGCTTTTGCTGCATCCCATAGGTTTTGGATCGTCGTGTTTTCATTGTCATTTGTCTGTAGGTATTTTTTGATTTCTTCAGTGATCTCTTGGCTATTTAGTAACGTATTGTTTAGCCTCCATGTTTTTGTGTTTTTTACATTATTTTCCCTGTAATTGATTTCTAATCTCATAGCATTGTTGTCAGAAAAGATGCTTGATATGATTTCAATTTTCTTAAATTTACTGAGGCTTGATTTGTGACCCAAGTTGTGATCTATCCTGGAGAAGGTTCCATGTGCACTTGAGAAGAAAGTGTAATCTGCTGTTTTTGAATGGAATGTCCTATAAATATCTATTAAATCTATATGGTCTATTGTGTCATTTAAAGCTTGTGTTTCCTTATTTATTTTCAGTTTGGATGATCTGTCCATTGGTGTAAGTAAGGTGTTAAAGTCTCCCACTATTATTGTGTTACTGTCAATTTCCTCTTTTATAGCTATTAGCAGTCACCTTATGTATTGAGGTGCATGCACCTATGTTGGGTGCATATATATTTATAATTGTTACATCTTCTTCTTGGATTGATCCCTTGATCATTATGTAGTGTCCTTCCTTGTCTCTTGTAACATTCTTTATTTTAAAGTCTATTTTATCTGATATGAGTATTGCTACTCCAGCTTTCTTTTGATTTCCATTTGCATAGGATATCTTTTTCCATCCCCTCACTTTCAGTCTGTATGTGTCCCTAGGTCTGAAGTGGGTCTCATGTAGACAGCATATGTATGGGTCTTGTTTTTGTATCCATTCAGCAAGCCTGTGTCTTTTGGTTGGAGCATTTAATCCATTCCCATTTAAGGTAATTATCGATATGTATGTTCCTATGACCATTTTCTTAATTGTTTCGGGTTTGTTTTTGTAGGTCCTTTTCTTCTTTTGTGTTTCCCACTTAGAGAAGTTCCTTTAGCATTTGTTGTAGAGCTGGTTTTGTGGGGCTGACTTCTCTTAGCTTTTGCTTGTCTGTAAAGCTTTTGATTTCTCCATCGAATCTGAATGAGATCCTTGCCGGGTAGAGTAATCTTGGTTGTAGGTTCTTCCCTTTCATCACTTTAAGTATATCATGCCACTCCCTTCTGGCTTGTAGAGTTTCTGCTGAGAAATCAGCTGTTAACCTTATGGGAGCTCCGTTGTATGTCGTTTGTCGTTTTTCCCTTGCTGCTTTCAATAATTTTTCTTTGTCTTTAATTTTTGCCAATTTGATTACTATGTGTCTCGGCGTGTTTCTCCTTGGGGGTATCCTGTATGGGACTCGCTGCGCTTCCTGGACTTGGGTGGCTATTTCCTTTCCCATGTTACAGAAGATTTCAACTATAATCTCTTCAAATATTTTCTCTGGCCCTTTCTCTCTCTCTTCTCCTTCTGAGACCCCTATAATGCGAATGTTGTTGCATTTAATGTTGTCCCAGAGGTCTCTTAGGCTGTCTTCATTTCTCTTCATTCTTTTTTCTTTATTCTGTTCCACAGCAGTGAATTCCACCATTCTGTCTTCCAGGTCACTTGTCCATTCTTCTGCCTCAGTTATTCTGCTATTGATTCCTTCTACTGTAGTTTTCATTTCAGTTATTGTATTGTTCATCTCTGTTTGTTTGTTCTTTAATTCTTCTAGGTCTTTGCTAAACATTTCTTGCATCTTCTCGATCTTTGCCTCCATTCTTTTTCCGAGGTCCTGGACCATCTTCACTATCATTATTCTGAATTCTTTTTCTGGAAGGTTGCCTATCTCCACTTCATTTAGTTGTTTTTCTGGGGTTTTAGCTTGTTCCTTCATCTGGTACATAGCCCTCTGCCTTTTCATCTTGTCTATCTTTCTGTGAATGTGGTTTTTGTTCCGCAGGCTGCAGGATTGTAGTTCTTCTTGCTTCTGCTGTCTACCCTCTGGTCACCCTATGTCTTTTGCTTGGAGCATTTAGTTCACTGACATTTACAATAATTATTGATAGATATGTAATATTGCCATTTTACTACTTGTTTTCTGGTTGTTTTTTTGTAGTTCTTCCCTGTTCTTTTCTTCTTCTTTTAGTCTGTTCCCTTGTGGTTTGATGATTTTCTTTAGTGTTATGTTTGGCTCCTTTCTTTTTAATTCTTGTGAATCTATTGTAGATTTTTGACTTGTGGTTACCATGAAGTTTATGTATGTTGACCTACACTGTATTTACTTGTTTTAAGCTGATAGTCATTTAAGTTCAAACACATTCTAAAAGATCTACATTTTTACGCTCCCTCCCTCACATTTTGTGTTTTTGATGTCATATTTTACATTTCCATGCCTACCCTTAAATGTTCATTGTAGTTATTGATTTTACAAAGTTTGTCTTATAACTTTCGTACTTACTTATTTAAGTGGTTGATCCACTACCTTTACTGTATATTTGCCTTTACCAGTGAGATTTTTTTCCCTTTCTATTTTTTTCTTATTTCTTGTTAGAGTTTTTTCTTTTTCACATGATGAAGACCTTCTAACATTTCTTGTAAGGTCAGTTTAGTGGTGATGAACTCTTTACGTTTTTGCTTGTCTGGGAAACTCTTTATCTCTCCTTCAATTCTGCATGATAATCTTACTGGGTAGAGTATCTTAGGTTGTAGGTTTTCCCTGTCAGCACTTTAAACATATCATGCCACTCCCTTCTGGCCTGCAAAGTTTCTGCTGAGAAATCAGCTGATAGCCTTATGGGGGGGGGGGTTCCCTGGTATGTGACTCTTTGTTTTTCTCTTGCTGCCTTCAAAATTTTCTCTGTACCTTTAACTTTTGCCATTTTAATTATGATATATCTTGGTAGGGGTCTCTTCGGGTTCATTTTATTTGGTGTGCTTTCTGGACCTAAGTAACTGTTTCCTTCTTCAGGTTAGGGAAGTTTACAGCCATAATCTCATCAAATACATTTTCTGTGTCTTTCACTCTCTCTTCTCCTTCTGGGATGCCTATACTGCAAATGTTAGTACACTTGATATTGTCCCAGAGGTCCCTTAAACTATTCTCATTTTTTTAATTTGTTTTTCTTTTTACTTTTCTGATTGGGTGATTTCCACTAATCTATCTTGCAGGTCACTATGTGTTTTTCTGTATCACCTAATCTGGTGTTAATCCCTTCTAATGTATTTTTCATTTCAGTTATTATATTCCTCAGCTCTGACTGTTTGAAACATAGTCTTTTTTGAAATATAACCTTCCCTCTTCTCATTTTGTTTAACTTTCTATGTTTGTCTCTATGAAATTAGGCAAAACAGTTACATATCCTGGTTTGAAAGGTGTGTCCTTGTGTGGGAGCGTCTGTATGGAGTCTATGTGTGCCCAGTGGCTTTGATGGGAGTGCTGGAGCTGAAATGAACACAGGCTACATCTTCTCCCTGCGTGTGCTGGCAGCCTCCACGTTGGTGGGAGGTAAGGCTGGAGTTGGAGGGGCTAGAACTGGAGCCAGGTGTGAGCCTGGGCTTCTCCTATTGCAGGGTGGGGCTGGGGCCCAAGGGGCTAGAGCAGGAGCCCTAATGGAGTTGGGCTTCTCCCTGGTGTGATGGCAGTCTCCACCTGGGTTGGGGGCATGCTTGGGGTCCTGAGGGGTTGAAGCCACACTTCTGAGCTGGCTCCAGGTCTCCAAGCTGACTAGAGGTTCGAGCTCCTCACTCCTTAGGGAGGATCCCCGAGCCTGTGATATCCCCCTCCTCTTCTGGGTCACCCACTAGGGGTGTGGGTCCTGAATAGACTGCTTCTCCTCTCCTCCTACCAGACTCCATGTGGTTCTTTCTTTGCAGCCTTGGTTGTAGAAAAGCCATCTGCTAGTCTTCAGGTGATTCTCAGCAAGAGTTGCTCAATATGTAGCTGTGTTTGGGGGGTTTATTTATTTATTTATATTTTATTTTTGGCTGCACTGGGTCTTTGTTGCTGCACACAGGCTTTCTCTAGCTGCAGTGAGCGTGGGCTACTCTTCGTTGCGGTGTGCGGGCTTCTCATTGCAGTGGTTTCTCTTGCAGAGCATAGGCTCTAGGTGCGCGGGCTTCAGTAGCTGTGGCTCATGGGCTCTAGAGTGCAGGCTCAGTAGTTGTGGTACACAGGCTTAGTTGCTCCGCGGCATGTGGGATCTTCCCGGACCAGGGCTCGAACCCATGTCCCCTGCACTGGCAGGCTGATTCTTAACCACTGCGCCACCAGTGAAGTCCTGTAGCTGCAGTTTTGATGTGTTCATGGCAGGAGGTGAGCTCAGGGTCTTCCTACTCCTCCATCTTGATCCCTCCCAAATAACATAACATTTTGAGCTTATATTTTTGTACTCTACAATATGTCAACAAATTAAATAGTGATATTCACAATAAACATTGTATAACTGCAAGTACACACACGCAGCCTACTTACCATAATCTTAACTAGAAGGAAAAAAATCCCTGTTTGGGGAATGATGACACTTTACCAAAATTACTTTAACAGTATCTCCCTGTGGCAATGAAACTTAAATGCTTTGGGGTTAAGGTTTAGGATAAGATTTTAAAGGCCATTGTAATAACCATTAGGACCTAATAAAAAATAATGAGCAAAACTTGCGATAAACAGGCATTACACTGAGGATATCACAATGGCAAACACTCCATATAAGTAAATAGGCCTATTAGCTATGCTGCACTACAGCCAGGCATACATAACACCAAACATCTGGTTGAAAACTAAAAGTAATCAAATAAAAATGGGTGTCTCCAAGTAGTCATGGATTTGGAATATGAAATAAGATTTCACATTTTAAGTTCTCTATTTCATGGTCTTTCTGTAATACAGCTTTGCTCTTTATCAAAGTCAGAATTAAATTTAAAAACCAAATTTTAACATCTGTGTATTTTGCTACTTAAAAGCTAACATATTTTATTTGTAAACCACTAGAATTGCTCTATAAATAGAACTAGAAAATAAAACACAAAATTGAATTTGAAGTCCCTACACTTTTTGTTAACATGGGCATTTAAATATTGAGACTCTCATACATTTTCAAGATACAGATTCCATGTTAATTTCAAAATCTGATTTTGAAACATAAATGCATTTCAAATGTTCACAGATGTGAGAGTTCAAATACTCAAATTTAAGACACACATTCTCTGGCAGTAGTAAAGTGTATATTGTATTTTTGAAGAATTCACAGAACCCTTCAGAAGATGTTTGTGTAAAGTCAAGAAAAAAGTTAACTTGACACTGTAACTGAAGTCTGCTTCATGACTATTACAAAAGACCAAAAAGCAGATAACTAACCTGTTTATTATAATCTAAATAAACACCAATAAGTTTTAGATAAACTATCTGATGAATAGTCTAGAATATATCAAAATGATAAACACCATCTCCAAACAAAACTATCTGATGAATAGTCTAGAATATATCAAAATGATAAACACCATCTCCAAACAAAACTATCTGATGAATAGTCTAGAATATATCAAGATGATAAACACCATCTCCAAACAAAATTTTTAAATATTTGACTTAAGTGGAAAATAAAAAACAATAGTCCGGGCATTTGCCCAGGACATGCATTCTCAACTCTTTATTTATTTTACATAGTAACTTTCATCTCAAGAATTCCAACTTAATGTTAAAAATCTTGAAAATAACCAGAGGCAAACATTCTGCCTGATTCTCCTCAAAGATCTCTATAAGAGATTATGTACCCATCAAAATTTAAAGACCAGCTTAAACAATTATATTGGGTTGGCCAAAAAGTTCGTTCCGGTTTTTCCGAAACATCTTACCGGAAAACCCGAACGAACGTTTTGGCCAACCAACCCAATGCTTAACGAGTAACTCTTCTCTCTCTCTTTCTCTGTCTCTCGATCTCTCTCAATCTCCATCTCTCTCTCACACACACACACACACACACCACCCCTTCCAACACACACAAAAAGAAAACATACCAAATCGATTTTGGGGTCTAAATAAACAGGCAGTAAATAACTATTTAGCCTAATGTTTTTAAGTTACTGTCCTCTGATACATTTTTGGATACGCTCAAGTTTTGCTATACAATTAGTAAAAAATTTTTTCATTTCAGTAGTAATGCAAAAAATTTTAATGTAAGCGCTTTCTGGGCTATTGGGATGTCTGCTTTACGTCTGAGGATGCAAGATGATTTTATTTGCCATAATGTTTATTGATCACACGGTCAACGGGTAACAGAACTTACTGTTTGGTGAGCTTAGCAGAAATGGACTTAAGAGATAAAAAAGCCTTTTTTTTTGCGGTACGCGGGCCTCTCACTGTCGTGGCCTCTCCCGCTGCGGAGCACAGGCTCTGGACGCGCAGGCTCAGCAGCCATGGCTCACGGGCCCAGCCGCTCCGTGGCATGTGGGATCTTCCCGGACCGGGGCACGAACCCGTGTCCCCTGCATCGGCGGGCGGACTCTCAACCACTGCGCCACCAGGGAAGCCACCAAAAAGGCATTTTTAAGCCAGTAAAGGTAAAAGGTAAATTGCATTGCAGATGGCAGAAGGAATATATATTTTGCAATATTTTGAGAAAAGGAGAGTGTTGGGCGACACTCAGGGAATTGGATTAACTCAGAGAATGATGTGGAACCTGCCAAGCGAAAGACAGGAGCAGGGAGCAGGCAGTGAGATGTTCACAAGGGGAGGCGTGACCCAGGTTCACTGATGCTGTCCATTGGAATGGCATTGGCTTCATAATTGTGTTGGCACTAAATGATATATTTATTTGATTTTATAGTTGTATAAGATCTGCAAAAAATGAGATTTCTATATAGGTTTATATTTTTACATATTCATATTAAATATAAAAAATTTTAATATAAAAAAACTTAACTGAGGGCTTCCCTGGTGGCGCAGTGGTTGAGAGTTTGCCTGCCGATGCAGGGGACACGGGTTCATGCCCCGGTCCAGGAAGATCCCACATGCCACGCAGCAGCTGGGCACGTGAGCCATGGCTGCTGAGCCTGCGCGTCTGGACTCTGTGCTCCGCAACAGGAGGGGCCAAAACAGTGAGAGGCCCATGTACCACAAAAAAAAAAAAAAACTTAACTGAGTCTCCTGAATTCTTTTATTTACACACAGAAAAATGGGTTTTCTTATCAAATCTTACCATTCCTCTGAAACCTTCTTATCTGCCTTTCCAACAGATTGGCAGAGCAGGGACATTTCAGACAATTGCTAAATCATGACCAAAGCTGGGACCCCTGGCCCACATTTGCTGGCAGAAAATACAGTCTTGCAATGTATTCTTAAATATATAGATTTTTATCCAACAATATAATTGCTTATGGCTCTCTGAACAAAGGTTTCATAATGTTTGGCTCCAGCATTACAGCAGTAAAGAAAATAAAAATTATCATACTGATTTAATGTATTCATTCATTCAAGCATTATTTATTAAGTATACAGGACAGTGTAGTGGGTTCTGGAGATGCAGTGCTGAATTTTAAAGCAGCACCATGGCCTCTGCCTTCATGGAGCTTATGGTCTAGTGGAGAAAATCATTCGTAACCACACAATCACGCAGCCTACAAAGTAATAACCAACTATGGTATGAGTTCTGAAGTCACCTACTGCTGCGAGGACGTTGCACAGATAACCAAGACAGGCCATCAACCTGATGTTCTACTGCCAAAAAGGGGCCTTTGCTCTGATCAGAAAGTTGATGTAGACTAGATTTCTGGCTGTCAACACAAAGAAGACAACCTGAAAAGTCACACAAGTCACACTTTCCATAGTTGTTCTGAAGACCCACCAGTTGTCCAGGGACTTAGTTGACCTGATACTGCAACTTGAACAAAAGTTTCCCATTGAGGAGGAAGAGGAAAGAGAAGGAGAAGGAGAGAAAAGGGAGAAGGAAGGAAGGAAGGGAGAAAGAAAGAAAGAAAGAAAGAAAGAGGCTTCCCTGGTGGCACAGTGATTGGGAGTCTGCCTGCCAATGCAGGGGACACGGGTTCAAGCCCTGGTCCGGGAAGATCCCACATGCCACAGAGCAACTAAGCCCTTGCGCCACAACTACTGAGCCTGCGTTCTAGAGCCTGTGAGCCACAACTACTGAGCCCACATGCCACAACTAGTGAAGCCCAAATGCCTAGAGCCCGTGCTCCGCAACAAGAGAAGCCACCGCAATGACAAGCCCGTGCACCGCAACGAAGAGTAGTCCCCACTCGCCACAACTAGAGAAAGCCCGCGTGCAGCAATGAAGACACAAAACGCAGCCAAAAATATAAATAAATAAATTTATTTAAAAGAAAAAAGAAAGAAAGAGGGAGGGAGGGAAGGAGAGAGAAAGAAAGGAAGGAAGGAAGGAAGGGAGGAAGGAAGAGAGAAAGAAGGAGGGAGAGAGAGGGAGGGAGGGAGAAAGAAAAAGAAAGAGAGAGAGAAAGAGGGAAGGAAGGAAAGAAGAAAGAAGGAAGGAAGGGAGGGAGGGAGGAAGGAAGAGAGAGAGAAAGAAAGAGGGAGGGAGGGAGGGAGAAAGAAAGAAAGAAGGAAGGAAGGAAGGAAGGAAGAAGGAAAGGAGGAGGAGAAAACTGTGCGATGCAATGAACAGCATCTTCCACACCCACACTCTCCATCGGCTCCCATCTCAGGAAGAGTGAAAGCCAGTATCCTTCCAGAGGCCACAGGCCTAAGTGAACTACTCCCTCAGCCCCCAGCCCCTCGCTCTCCAGCCACGCTGGTCTCCTGGCTATTCCTGGAAGCCACCAGGAGCCCACACGACCCCAAGGCTTTCAGCGAGTGATCTTCCCCTGGATATCCACTCCCCCCGCAAATCCCGACTGCAACACCACAGGGGACCTCTGTCTTTTAATGTTACCCCCACGTGGGCCAATGACGGCACACCAATGTGCAGTTAATAACTATGTTAAAATAGTTTTTGAAAATATATCGAGTACTTACTAGGGGTCAGGCACTGCGCTAAATGCTGCGCATGAATTATTTGTTTAATTGGTGCCGACACCCTGTCAAGGGTTTTCTCACCCTGTGCTGCAGAAGGGGAAATGGAGACTTAGAGAGATCAGGTAACTTGCCAGCGGTCACACAGGCGGCAAGGGGAATGACCAGGATTAGAGCAAGGATTCAAATCAGGAACACCTGTCTCCGAAGGTCAAGCTCTCAACCACTGTCTTATACGGCTCGCCCATTTAGGAAACACCAAACGAATGCGGTGTGTGTGGATAGCACATCAGCGGGCCACCCAATCCAAGAATGACTGCTAGGGGATCTAGCAAAACCTAGGGAACAGGTGCATTGCGTCACCTTTATCGTAATAATAACAAGGAGGAGGAAGCAGATGAGAATGACAGTGAGAGCACAAAACCTTCCACTTATGATTTCCATGGGAGGTACCGAGCATCATGCTTCAGACATACTCCTATAAATATTACTTCTTGGTTTTTATAAATATTGGTCAGCAGAGAGTTTGGGGTTTTACTCTGAGAACTATCTGAAGTGCAGATTACATATTACAAAGTACAGGCAGGTCCACACCCCTTCACTTTGTCAGTTGGCTTGTGGGGGGTAGGTTTAGAGAATAAACTACAATGTGCACAAGCAGAAGGCCGTTCACTCTACAAGGAGGCAGCCCTGGAGGCAGCAGGAGACATGGTCTTCCCCAGAGGGCAGTGCTAGGTCTACTTCAGCCTGCAGACTAATGGACCCTTAAAGTCAAGTCGTAGGCCGTGAACACCCGCGATAATTCTCACCAGGCAAGTGTCTTTAATGAATCTTACCAAACACTGTTTGTAGCCATTTTTTAAAATCTTAGTAAAGAGCTAGAAATGTCTTGAAACATTTTAACTTTCAAGAAGTTTAAAGCAATTGAGCTATGTAGAGTCGCTAGCAACAAGCCTTGAAAATGACAGTTTAGGGACTTCCCTGGTGACACAGTGGTTAAGACTCTGCGCTCCCGATGCAGGGGGCCTGGGTTCGATCCCTGGTCAGGGAACTAGATCCCACATGCATGCCACAACTAAGAGTTCGTGAGCTGCAACTAAGAAGCCTGCCTGCTGCAACTACGACCCAGCGCACCCAAAATAAATAAATTAATTAATTAATTAAATTTAAAATAAAATTTAAAAAAATAAAATGACAGTTTAGATTTTCAAAGAGACTATCTTATGTTCTCTGACAATAATTAGATGTCTATTAAGACAGCTCCTAGTTATTGATAATAAAACCATGCCATCAGCCTATGGGATAATGCTTTCTATTCCACTTTCCACAACTAAAAACATGTGACATCTAAGTTGAGAAAAATGTTAGACTAAAATATGAGAAGAAATATCTAAAGGAAAGAGCGGTTGAAGTTGACCATTGCTAGATGTCAAGCCCTGTCGTAGGCATTAGTGATACAAAATGAATAGAGACCGATTGCCACCCTGGATAAACCCCAAGCCTTGTGGAGAGAAGAGATCTAGAAGCAAATTGTTACAATATAGACCAGCGAGTACCAGGACCGAGAGAGGGGCAGATAGAGGGCAGGGGAATGACCAATTTGGCCTAAGGTGTCAAAAGAAGGCACCATTACACTAAATCTTAGAGAATAGTGGATTTTCCCAAGAGAAATAGATGGAGGGAACAAGTGAAATATTTAAAGAAAAAAGAACTGAGACATAGAACCTGCACAAATCTGATTACCTTCTCGTAGAAAGAAACTCCTTGGCAGGAAGTAGAGGGAGTCAAATCGAAAAGCAACATCATGGTTGACACCCACGCACGGTTGTCCTCAACTGCAGTTGGTGAAAATGTCTGAAAACTGAATATGGCATCCCGGTAACCTAAATAAATCAGAACAAAGGATTTGGGGGAAAAAAAAAAAAAGGAAAATGAAGTCTGAGCTCTTGCCTAAAGGGAATTATTTTGTTGTGAGTAAGAAAGAGAACTGCTAACTGATTGAAATCGGCATACCTTAAAAACTCGCTGCTGGCTAATTTAGAGGCTTCCTGTCTGGAGCCTCTACAAGACTCTGCATGTAGGCTAAATACTCTATCCATATGGATCAGATTCGCGAACAAAGAAAGGAGTGTTCTTCCCTGAATCACCATTTCCACAGGCTCTGTGATGCAGGGAACTTCTAACTACACCGTGGCAGCTTCTAAGGGAGGGAACATGATTTACTCAATGCAGTGGTCATTCTGGACTGGGTCCGTCTGCCGTAGAGGGCATCACCGGAACAAAAAGTGAAACTTGAACGGTATCTGAGGGTTACGCGATAGTGACGCACAATTGCCAACGTTCTGACTTTGAAGGCCATCTAGAGCATGGAGGAGGTGCCCTTGTCTGCAGGAAACACAAAGTACTCGGCGGTGCTGGCGCCTCACAACAGCAACTAACTCAAAATATTCTGAAAAAGCTAAGGGCCTTGTACTATAATTGCAACTTCTGGGTAAATTTGAGATGGTTTCAAAATAAAAAGAATTTTAAAGTTTAAAACTTTAAAAAGTGAAAGATTATCTGTTCTCAAATGAACAAAACTAACAAGGTAATGGGCTCCTTTGGGGTGGGGAGGGGAACCCTTAATACTGTTCCAACCCACTCTGCTTTCCCATAAGTCCTGTTTATAGCAGAGCATGGAGGGGAGAAAAGCATAGAAATACTGCCACCTACTGGTGTAGAGCAAATATATTTAGGGTAAAAGAAAAAAAATCCTGAGGCTTCCTCTGGACAGGGGAAGAATAAAGCTTTTTATGGGGATTGACTTTTAAAGGCTGTTGGAGACCGAGGCAAACAGGCCCTTTAACCTTGAGGCCTGCGTTAGAATTAAACCTGAGACTCAGAGCAGATGACAGATGGCTCTCTGGGTTTCAGATGTGTCCTGGGCGAATGGGGAGTTTAAGAGGAAGGGATACATTCAAGGGGTACAATAGAGACACAAAATTTTTCACTCCCCATCCCAGCAAACTTGGAGAAGATGAATTTTCTAGGAAAAAGAAGAAATGGGGGAGCTTCCCTGGTGGCGCAGTGGTTGAGAGTCCGCCTGCCGATGCAAGGGACACGGGTTCGTGCCCGGGTCTGGGAAGATCCCACATGCCGCGGAGCAGCTGGGCCCGTGAGCCATGGCCGCTGCGCGTCTGGAGCCCGTGCTCCGCAACGGGAGAGGCCACAACAGTGAGAGGCCAAAATTAGAAATTAAAGCCACACATCCTTTCCCATCTGATTTTTTTTTTTTTTTTTTTGGTTTGGTTTGTTTTTTTGGGGTAGGGGATGGGGGGAATCTCACTTTTGGCTTCTCCCAGGCATTCTCACAGAAAGGCTTAACCAAATAAAAATAGGCTTTTTAGGAAAAAATTGCTTTGTAAGCAGTTTTATGTTTTGGTACTGGGGAGGAAATGAAAGGGTGTAATTAAAACATGTAGATGGAGAAGTAAATAAAAACATTGGTGGAATTGCTTTAACAGATCTGGGTATTTCAGCTTTTTCCTAAATGAAGACACTTCCCCCGGCCCCGACTTAGAACGTACACATCAAGGTATTCTTTCAGAATATAACGCACTGTTGTGGAAAGCACACTAAAGCAGGTAGAGGACCCCAGAACAGGCCGCTAGAGTCCCAGGTACGAATCTGTCCCTGAGTCTGTATCCCCTCTGCCTTCCCTGCAGGGTGGCTGAATCAGACAAGATAAAAATTGAGAAGCCATGTAAAACAACTTCTATGATAGCTATACTTAACAGTGCTCACTTCATGCCAGACCCCGTAAAGTCACAGAAACCCGTTATGGTCAGCTGAGAAGCTGAGGCACACAGAGAGGTCAAACAGATTGCTCAGAATCCCGGAGCAGTAGAGAGACTGGCTGTTTCTTGTCCTTTCTGGGCACAGGAGCAGAGCTAAGCTCTCTTCCCAGCCTTCCTTGTGTTTAGGTGCACTGTGGTCACCAGTAAAACAGCAGACACACAGGCGCCACCTCCAGGCCTGGCCCATAAAACTTCATACACGTGACCCGCATGCTGGTTTGCACTCCACAGGCTCAATGACGGTGACATGAGCTCCTCCGACGGCACTTACTGGGACGGCAAAGCAGTAAAAGCTAAAGAGCCTGGACCCCCGAATCACTGCGAGGAGGACAGCTCCGGCGCCAACCAGAAACACATTGCACTTTCCTGAGTGAAAAAAATCTATTGTATTTGAGCCATTATATATTTGGAGTTTGTTGTCAAAGCAGCAGTTTGTTTGTTACCCAAATTAATTCAAATACTAGGACCTTGAAGTGGGTAGTCCCAGCCAAAAAAAAAAAAAAAATTCAGGGCTTCCCTGGTGGCACAGCGGTTGAGGGTCCGCCTGCCGATGCAGGGGACGCGGGTTCGTGCCCCGGTCTGGGAAGATCACACATGCTGCGGAGCGGCTGGGCCCATGAGCCATGGCCGCTGGGGCTGCGCATCCAGAGCCTGTGCTCCGCAACGGGGGTTTGGGGGGCACGGCAGTGGGAGACCCGCGTACCGAAGAATAAATAAATAAATAAATTCAAACTATGTGGCATTGGCTTAGTGGCCAGTGAGAACATTGGTATCGGGAGCTGAAAAGTTGGAAAGCCGTGTTTCCCAGTGGCAGATCATGCGGTAAACCTGCTTCCCGCGGTAATGTGAAAGGCACAGCCACTGCAGCTCTAGAATGTTCGAGAAGAACCAGACTGACCCTGTGTGTTGGCTTTTATCTCCCCCTTTAGCAAGATGTCATTGGTGCCTTCAGGAAAGAACTGGCCGATCTGCAAGCAGAAATGAAAGGAAATACAGTTCAGAAATTTGGGTCCTGAAAGCCTGGGAAAGCTGACTACTTCTAAATCCCAAACAGTAAAAGATGTTAAGACTGAAAAAGGCTTTGAGCAAATGCTCAAGTCTCAGCCCCAAAGCAAAGATGAAGGACGTGGGCTTCCCCCACGAGCTTATTGTTTTAACTACCTTTAGCTCAAGGTAGCTGCTCTTACGCTGACGGGGTAAGGAAGCAAGGATAAAAATTACTCACATCTACGTGGATGGACCTAGAGTCTGTCATAGAGTGAAGAAAGTCAGAAAGAGAAAAACAAATACCGTATGCTAACACATATATATGAAACCTTAAAAAAAAAAATGGTTCTGAAGAACCTAGGGGCAGGACAGGAATAAAGACACAGACGTAGAGAATGGACTTAAGGACACGGGTAGGGGGAAGGGTAAGCTGGGATGAAGCGAGAGAGTGGCATGGACTTATATATACACTACCAAACGTAAAACAGATAGCTAGTGGGAAGCAGCCACATTGCACAGGGAGATCAGCTAGGTGCTTTGTGACCACCTAGAGGGGGGATAGGGAGGGTGGGAGGGAGACACAAGAGGGAGGAGATATGGGGATATATGTATATGTATAGCTGATTCACTTTGTTATAAAGCAGAAACTAACACACCACTGTAAAGCAATTATACTCCAATAAAGATGTTAGAAAAAAACTTACTCACATCTAGGATATCTAGTAAAAAATTTTCATTGTGGATGTTTATTGTGGATATTGGCACATAAAACTGGCTGCAAATGGGTTAGAAACCCACAAAGTTTTTAAGGCCAATGTATTGCCAAAGAAACAATGGAATCAAACTAAAAAAGTTTTTCGCCGTTTGAGTTTTTAAATAACCTTCAGACCTCTCAAACTTGTACTGGTAGAAATCAGGCCTTGAAAGCTATGCATTCTCCAAGTAGAGGAAACTGCCCATCACCTCCCCTAGACGAACCATGGAGACCCTCCAAATTACAGTCTCCAGAAGGTGGAGCCACAGTCATGAGAACCACGCACAAAAGAATTCCTCCCAGAGGTAGAATTCGTAAGCCTTCTGGGTTTTTAGAGTAAAATTTCAACTACCTATTATTTATTATTCCTTTCCTACAGTAAAAATGATAAAGCATTGCAAGATTATAAATGTTTTTGACACACACACTTAATACAGACCTCCTTTGATGGTTAACAGATTCTTTTATTAATAATCAAAAAGTTTCACACTTACAATATGAAAATAAATGCTTCTTTAATGAATAATTAAGTGAAAACTCTCCAGGACCTCACAGGATTTTTAGTATGTACCATGCGTACCTTAAAACAGAGGGCATTAGCTTGCTGGGATCATTAGGGTGTGACTGAAAAAGAGAGACAGTAATTTATAAAACAGTTACCGAACAGCTTTCCCAAACAGTAGTTCCCCTGAAATTAAAACAGGAAACAAAATTTGTATTTATACCTAGTTTTAGATATGACTGACAACACACATCAATCTTAATTTTATGATTTTGATGTTACTTTTTAAAGGCACTCCACAAAAATTCAAACCTCATTGTAGAATCATGAACCTGAGGTGTGTAATAAAATTGTAACTTCTCAATATCAAAGTTTAATTATTACACAACAGTTCGAGCAACAGATACTATTTCACAGACAGTATTTGTTCTGCATCCCGTTCCCCTGCAGCACCAATCATGCTACGATGTTTGAAGCACGTCTATGACTACAGCAGGCACTGCTGATTCAGTCAAAAAATCCTTCCTGGGTGAACAGTACTTGCTCTTTCCAGAAGAAACGGTTGTTTTACCTTTTCTGTTTCTTTTCTATTATGAAAAACAGGGCTAAACAGAATCTTATAGAGTCTCATTTTCTGCTGGATGATTAAAATCTCTACTCTGTATGTTATCTTAGTCTCTTAAAATCCAAAAGTGCAGTGGAGGATAGTATGCTTTCCCTTGTTCTCACATGATACAATCAAAGCAAAAATAGAGCCCCATAGAAATTTCAACATTGATTTTTTTTTATCTTAAAGCTTAATGAGAGTCCAAAAGCTTTATATAAGTCAGTAGTCTCTGCATATCTTTGTTAGTTCATGATCTAGAAGACTACTTGTATTCAAAAGCTCATCTTTCAAAAAGGTCCTATTTTCTCAATGGTCTGTTTACAGAGTTCACTGCCTTGTTTATAATATATAGGCATATATATATGTGTGTATAGGATATACGTAAGCAGCGGTCACACAGCTGCCTTGTTTATATACACAGGCACATATATGTGTGTATAGGGTATATGTAAGTAGCAGTCACACAGCTCTCAGTTGTGCCCCATTAAAGCCATTTTACTGTGGTATAGAAAGGATGGCAATCATAGTCTCTGAAGTGTTTTCAATCCACAAGCACACACACATACACAGTTAACACTAGTCTCATCAACGCTGTCGACAATTCAGAAAGCCTAAATACTTTTCTAATTGAATTCTAAAAGAAATGTGCCTTGAATTTAAATTTTTTTTAAAACTTCAGTCTTTAATATTGAAACTGCTAAGTCACTCCATTTTTCCATGAAAAAAAAATAGGATAATAAAGTTAGGGGGAAATTTTTTTAAATGAAAAAATAAACTTGAGAAAACACCCTGTTACTAAAATAGGTTTAAGAAAAAAACCTACATAGAGAAAATATTCCAATAGAAGGTAAAACCTGTGTGGGGTATCAGAATAGCATTACCTGTAATCGTCAGATTAGAAACAAATGAAATCTTCAGTGACAGAACTGTAAAATATATTAGGAAATGTCCAGTTGATAAAAAAGGAGAGAAGATGATGAACAACACGGAACACCCGACACTGTGAAGCCAAGTACAGAAAGGACCCTGCTGCACTGAACAGCTCCATTCGCAAAAACCCAACAGGAATGGAACTTGACTGCCCTGTCACTATATTAGGGATACGGTTTTCCCTTTATTGGAAAAACCAATAAAACAATATAAAGCTTCTATAGCGATTGTACATTTTCTAGAAGAAACAAAAAACATCAAAATGGATGAAATAACTCAAAAACCAATCTTTGAAAACAAATGTTCCTCACAGAGGCGTGCTCCTGACTGCATCCTGAAACCAACGTGTCTTTCATTACTTGGCAATGCAGGCCCTGACCCAGGTCTGGTTCTCTTGAGAGGGATGCTTCACGAGCAGGCCCAAAAGAAGAGGGGCAAGCGTCTGGCTGGCAGATGTGTGGCCCATCCCTATCATTGACTTTATTAACTAGGCCCTAATTTGTCCACTTTGAGCACTTAGACAACACACATTTCTATGTTTGAGGACAAAATTTCACAAAAGTCTTTTTCTGTCCACAGAAAAATTCAGAGGCACTACTATTTCCTTCTCATAATAAAGCAATTCGCAATTAGCAATCAAGTTATATATATATTTAATGACGAAATGGTTAGTGTCAACCCTGCAGAACCTGTGATCATAAGTAACTAAAGACCCCTGGGTGACACCCACCCGAAGTAATACTGGACAGAGGATTACCTACAAAAAGAGCAATTTTCAATAGAAAACTGAATATTTCCCTTGGGAAATAGATTTAATATTTTATTATTAAACAAATGGGGCAAAAGACCAGATTTTCTGTAACTGCAATAGAACAGGATTAGAAAGGCTTCCTTAGACACCCCAACAGTATAGGGATGAAACATCCTTCATGGTTTTATGATGAAAATTATAATCTCCTAACTATTGTAGCTCTCTGAAGAAAATGTTCAATCAAAAGATTAAATTATACAAAGCATTTAACATTTTCAAACAGTTGCCTAATAACAAGCTTTTAAAAGAGATTATTCACAGCACTAAATTATGTTTATCAACTATTTGAATAAGCCACACTCAGAAACACTACAGTGGAGCAGCTTACTGGTATACGTGGTTCTCTGCACTACTACAAACATAGTCATAAAGAGCCTGATGCACTCAGGGTAAGGCTGACGTTTCACTTTTTGCAGGCCGTGTATCTCGCAGCTACATTCTCCCAGCTGATTACATTCCAAATGGCTTTCAGATAATCAGGCCTGACATTTTTATACTGAAGGTAATAAGCATGCTCCCACACATCAATTCCCAGCAGTGGAATAAGACCTATTGGAAAGAAGGGAAAGAAACAAAAGCTATGAATTTCACTCTACAACACTGCATCTTCTCGCTTTAAACTTTAATTCTCCTATGCACACAAAACTACCCTTTACAACATTCTCATCCATTTTTCAGTTTCTTATGTAAATAGGAAATTTGCATAAGAATAAATATCCTAGAAAAAGACTTTAAACTTTACTCTTTGGAAGAAAATGTGATAACTAGTAAAAATAATTAAAACAGACTTGGGAAAATCAACTAACCACAGTATTTTAACAGCTATTCTTAAACTATCAACAGATTTATCCAAGAGCCAATTCTCAGTGGTCCTCACTAGGGGTCTCAGGAAGGGTGTGTTCTCTTTGTGGGTGTGGCTGAGGACCTTCCAAAGGTGTTGAGCATTTGGGGGAGTCTATGGAAAACCTGCTCTGCTCCCCTGGGCTGATGTTAGTCACAGAGAATACAAAGCGTTTACGATTATACACGTGTATAGCTGAGTCACTCTGCTGTAGAGCAGAAATTAACACAACACTGTAAAGCAACTCTACTGCAAATAAATAAATAAATAAAAGAGCGTTTATGAGACATAATAAAAATTAAGTTAACAAGGAAAACTGAGTAAGGCTTAAGAAAAACATACATTATTTAGTTTCTGAAAAGTGTGTGAAGAAGTAGTTAAATCTATAAAACATTCATTTAAGAAACCTCTCCAACTGAAAGCGCTCCTCTAGGAAAACAAGCACCGACCAGCATGTCTAAATCAATTGTGAGGTGCATCACTAATAACTTATAATTAAGGGAACAAAATTTATACATGATTTTCCCCCTAGACAAATCACCATAACTTTCATTTATCTTTATTCCAATGGGCTTTCTTCAAGCAGGAGAGAAGAAGGTGTTGCTAGGACTGACCTGCCAATCACAGCCTCCTCGGTCAGGTACCTGACTCTTAGAGCACTCAGGGCTCACACACCTTTGGTTGCTTTTCCAAATTCTGTGGCATCTCACTTTCCCTAAAGAGCTGTTTAGATTCTGGCTAATCTGAACATATCCAGGTTAGTGAGTCACGTAAGCAAGTCTCCGGACATGTGTAGGGGTAGAAAACATGGCTGAGACCTACGGCTGATTGATGCTAAGGTATCACCTCACATCAAAGTTCCAGCAAACTGCTGGATCCTTATGACTATTTCCTAAAGAGCTTCTACTTCCATCTGGCTCAACATAAAAAAGGATTTGGTGAACCCAGCCTGCAGCTTCTAAGCCCAATCTTTTCCTACGCCAAAAAATCCTCAGGAAGGTAGATGTCTGGAAACCTGAGCTCTGGTCCCAGTTTGACCACAGGTGCTCAGCAGAGGAGTTGAGAGTCCAAGCTCTGAAGTCAGACTCAGACTATGTGTCTTTTCCTCCTTCATGTTGTTTATCTAATTTTAGTTTTTTATTCTAGTGCATATAATTATTATGTAGGCTGATACGAATTCTCTGTCAAATGAAGCAGAGTTTATGTTTAAAACATGTTTTGTTAACATATCTGTAAAACTACACGTGCTCATTTTATAAAATATCAAGGACTTGGAAAGATTTTTGCTCCCACAAGACTCTGGGTATCATCTACTAAGATCTGTCCAATTTAGTACATGCTCAGGGTAGGTTTAAACACTGCTAGTCTTCCGTATTTCACTGTAATGCTTTATAGTGAACCATCTCTCCCGAATAAACGTGTAATAATTCTTAAGCCTAACCTGTTGTCCCTTGCAGGGGATCCTGGTTAGAACAAGCAGCAATCTGTAAGCGGCCCTGTTCCTTACTGAAACCGAGCCAGCCCCAGCCTGAGCCTTGGACACCAACAGATACGGCGGTCAACTTCTCCTTAAAGTTCTTGAAGGAACCAAAGTCATGTTTGATGGCTTCCAGCAACTCCCCTATTAAAAAAAAAAAAACCCCAAAACCACTCACAAATGAACAGATGGCAACAATTACAATAAAATCTTTTATTATATAAAATATATCCCAATATTCTTGTCATATGGCCCCAGACACAACTAGAAACACATGGAAAACACTACATGACCCAGTGAGCCTACAAAACAGTGTTATTCCTGTCCTGACACCAGGGTCATAACATCTCACAATTTTAATTTACATGTTTGTTGCTGAAACATGTTAGAGGGATTTCTTCACTCACAGTGCTGTTTCCATAAGGAAAGAAATAATATTTTTCATTAGCTTTCTTTTTTCCCATCAACAGAAGATTTTACTTTGACTTCTACCCTACCTACTCTATGTTTCAATTTGGGAATAAAATATTATGGGTGAGATTTGCTTCTTCTCCAAGGCAGCCTAGATCTTTCCTATCTCAATTATATCATTTTAAAAAGAGTGACGTTGGGGCTTCCCTGGTGGCGCAGTGGTTGAGAGTCTGCCTGCTAATGCAGGGGACACGGGTTCGAGCCCTGGTCTGGGAGGATCCCACATGCCACGGAGCAACTGGGCCCGTGAGCCACAACTACTGAGCCTGTGCGTCTGGAGCCTGTGCTCCGCAACAAGAGAGGCCGCGATAGTGAGAGGCCCGCGCACCGCGATGCAGAGTGGCCCCCGCTTGCCACTAGAAAAAGCCCTCGCACAGAAACGAAGACCCAACACAGCCAAAATAAATTAATGAATGAATAAACTCCTACCCTCAACATCTTAAAAAAAAAAAGTGATTTGCCTATTAATGAACTAAGGGTGCACTTTAAGAGTTATCACCCTTTTTATTCTGCAGCAATACAGAATACAATTCGAGACTGAGCACATCAACTAAGTCAACTAGGCCCAAAATATCACTTCTCTTACTTTACTGGCTTAAAAGTAATCATCTGTTATAAGCACAAATGATGGAATAAAGTGGTACCAGATAACACAAAATGGGAGAGTACCAAAACCTGTTGGCTGAATACAGGTGTATCTGGTATTCTGGTAACTCACACCACCTCAAAAGTATTAAGTCACGGTCTGAAGACCTAACTCAGAAAAACTGAATTGTCCAGCTTCCCATACTTATTCCCCCATTCATCTTTACTTCCAAATGAAACTGCTTATTTCAAGTGCACAAGATGCCTTCTAGAACATGATTAAAAACAAAAAAAAGCCACAGAAACTTAAGGTACTTGCCAGAAGAGCAGAAACAAAGGAGGAGAGCTATATTTACACCCCACACCTTCGCTGGAGTGGGGAGGATAATTAAAGTTCTGGGTCTCTGCGTGCTCCACAGGAGGTCAAGTAAACAAGCAGTGGACAAGATCACCGGCTCCGTACTCCCTTGTTACCTGCAGTTGTCCCGGAAAACCTGATTTTCCGGGACAACTGACTTTTTATCAGTTAGAAAGAGTAGTAAACAACAGCAAAAGGCACTATTCTATAATAACACTTAATTTTTAAAACAGCCCTATTATTATCCCCATAGCATACAGATGAAGAAGGTAAGGTACAGAATGGCTAACATCTTGTTCCAGGGCCTAGAGCTAGTAAGTGAAAGCTCACCTTTTCTAAAAACAAAGTTTCTCAGTCTTTCCCTAATGTACAGTACGTTTCAACAGAAAGGTGACACTGTATGTGATACTGTGCGTGTGTATAAAATCTGACGATATAATTCCCTGAATGTATTCTCCACTCTTGCACGTGTCCCTTTGAAAGTTACAACTTTGTCGTACTGCTTGCTGTGAAACACATGCCATTATGACACCTCAGGGAGAATTAAAGGTAACTTAAGAAAATCAAGTCAATCCTATCGTGCACAAGACGTAGCTAACGTTGCACCAATCTAAACCAACCTTTGGGTTCTCCACCACCGTTAGGGCTCAGATTTGTCCAGAAAATGCTATGATTGATGTGGCCTCCGCCGTTGAACTTTATTGCAGGCTGTAGAGCTACCTGAGCTGTAACATCACCTGAAAGGTTAAAATAAAAACACATTTTTTTAAATTCTTACTTTTTTGACCATTCTATACACTATTTTTTTTCTTTGTAAAATATTAGATAATTGGACCATTGTAACACCCCTATTGGTCCCAAAATTTCACAATTTCAAGACTCTACCCAAAAAAAAACCTTCCCCAAAATATTTGTCCCAGTGGATTTTCAGTTCAATTAATAATGTACCAAACAACTAGTGAGAAGCCAGCAGGGGTGACAAAGCTAGTAGAAAATTCACTCCTGGGCTTCAAAGAACTCGGGTTTCTTGGGTAGAAAAGATTTCAGTAAATGAAATAAAAAGACAGAAAATAGTGGAATGCTATAAAATAGATGGTTCCGTATACAGACCACATGGAAAATGCTCAACTCCCATTTTCTAGATAGACAACCATCCACCGGGAAATACTTCAACGTTACATTAACAGAAAACTCAACTTGTTCAAAACTGAACCCCTGATCTTCAATCCCAAACTTACTCATCCAAAGGCCTTCCCCACCTGAGTGAGTGCCAGCTGTTTTCTCAGGACATCTTTGATGACGCGGTCATTCTTCACGCTAGTCCTCTCACACCCCACATCAGCCCACCAGCACACCCACCAGCAAAGCCAGCTCTGGAAAACACCCAGAACTTCACCCCTTCTTCCTGCCCATGGTGCCACCAGCAGCACCTCCGCCCCGCACTCGTGCCCGTCTCTCACTGGTCCCCTGCTTCCACTCCTGTCGCTACAGTCTATTCTCAACACAGTGGCCAGAGGGCTCCTCTAGACCCCCACTGATCACGGCACACGTCTGGTCAAACCCCTCTGCAGGCTGCGCTTCTCAGAGTGAACCCCAAGTCCATACGATCGGTACAGAGGTGCACGTCATCCGACCCTCTGCACCTCCTCGCTGGCCCAGCTCCGGCCACCACGGCCTCCTGGCGCTTAGGCGACAGGCCTGGCATGCTCCCGGCTTAGGGCTTCCACTGACCACTGAGGCCTTTGCTGGAACACTTCCTGGAAACAGTCTCATGGTTCACTCCCCCATTTCTCCTTCAAGTCTCCACTGAAACGTCAACCTCATCAGAAGGCTTCTCTAACCACAATGTAAGATGGGCAATCTCCGCCCCACGTCCAGACCACTTCCCCTACTTTGTTTTTCTCGGTAGGACTTCAGCCCCGCACGCTCCACATTGACTTGTTCACGTGTCTCCGCTAGGAGGGAGGCTCCAGCGAGGACAGGACTTTTGTGCACTGCCGTGTCCCTGAGGGCCAACGGGCTGCCTCACGTGCAGCAGGCACTCGTGGATGCCGAACGGAGCTCCACAGAAAGAAAATTCTGACCTCTATACTTAAAAAGAATGTCATATTGGAAGCTGTTTTTACTACCTTGCTAAACATGGAGGCAAAACAAAATATTTTTTTTGATGCCTTCAAGAAGCTACAGACTAACGGAACTATTAGGAAAAATGGGAATTCCCTTATTCAGTTAAGTATTAAGTTCTTATGACTCACAAGATACCAAGAGGCAAAGTGAAGGGCACAGAGAACCACTGAGATCTCTGCCCTTGGGCGGCTTACATAATAGCAATACAAGTTCCCTATTTCTGTTGTTGGGACACATGCCAAGAACACACGTAAGAAATGTCGCTTTCTAAAAAAAAAAAGAAATGTCGCTTTCTGAAACAATAAAACCTCCAGTTTTTAGCAATTCAGAAAGGCGGAGAGGACCAATGATATCTGAATACACAGATAATCTCTGAGAGTTCTGTTTAAGATGTCAACTTTTGTTGTCGTTGTTATGTTTATAAAATAACTTTCTGACAGATCAGTGTTTCCCTTACTGATTTTTCTTGGAGAATCACCCTAAAAATAAATGTAGGCTTTATATTGTTTTTTAATAAGTCAACAATAACTAAATATTTCTAATGGGAAAGAAACATGTTTCTTGAGAACTAGTTTAATCACAATCTCTTAAAGTTTACTTAATCATTTTTCAAATTTTAATAGAAATTTTGGGGGGGTTAATATCTGCTTTTAAGAACACTTTTCTGAAGCTCAACATTTTCACTGGCTTCACGGCCAGTTTTCTCTGTTGAATACAATAAAAGTTAAGTACTTTTGTTTGAAAAGTATCTACATACTTAAATGCGGTAAGATTGATGATGTTATTTTCCTTACTTAAATGCGGTAAGATTGATGATGTTATTTTCCTTACTTAAATGCGGTAAGATTGATGTTATTTTTCCCAAATTTTCAAACATGAAAATTTAACTCCTTAATGATTTTTAAAATTATTTTTTAAATAAAAGAAAGCTCTACAGACATTCATTAACTTATAGGCAATACAGTACAATATAAGATAGTAAAGCCTTTTTTCCATTGGCTTTCATTAAACAAGCAAAGCTTTGATTGCACAAGGACTGAAATTAAGCTGTTTTTAAAATATTGAAGAGAAGGGTTCACGGATGTCAGATGTTGTCATGCAGGAAACAGTTTCACAACTGGGAATTATCCCAGCCTCTCCCCATTACCACATTCTTCCCGCATTTGTTTTGTCCTAAATCACAGAACCTCTTCCCGTACTCAGAACCTTTTCCTTTACCGTACTTGCGGTCCCTCTGATGATCACAAGTAAATCTTGGAGAATGTGGTAACTTCCTCTTCTTTTTGTTTACCTATTACCTCACACACAGACTGAAATACTACATTTTTCCACTAGATGTCCCCACTCAACAAGATGTCAGTCTAAAATTCGCTCAACAAATTTCACAGGACTGAAATTCGATAAAAACATATTTAAGAAAAAAAATACACTTTTACCTGAGCAGTTTCAGCCATACATATAGCCTGGAAACACGCCTGTCAATTATTTCCCTCGTGCAAACCACTAACATTACTAACCTTAACAGATTCGAAGTGTAATGCTATTTTGTACAGAAAAGTTAAGACTCCCATACACGCCCCCAGATGAAAAACACAAAAAAAGTCCACGCACGACTGGTTTTGTCACCTGAGCTCCTTTAAAAAACAAATACCAACTCCGTATTATACTTTCACTTAATTCCAAAGATTAGCAAACAAAAACAAGCCTGTCTCAGTTCCCCCGCGAAACGGCTCTTCTCCTTGTGAATTCTGCTCCCTAAGTCAACGCGCGAACACGTGCAGCGGTCCTACTGAAAGCAGGGGTGGGGCTTTACGCAGACCCGCCTCGCCTCCACGGTTCCCTGTAACCGGTTTCTCGAAGTACGGCCGCCCGTCACCCACCCTTCTCCAGCGCCTCCCGATATTTCTCCTCGGCGATGTTCAGGTTGTTCACGTAGGCCGCGTGGTGCTTGCTGTGATGCAGCTGCATGATCTGCGCGTTGATGTGGGGCTCCAGGGCGCCATAGTCGTACGGCAGGTCGGGGAGGCTATGCTTCCGCCGGGAGCCCAGAGCCCCCAGGCCCGGCACCAGCTTCCTGCTTGCGCTGGAAAGACAGCAAACACAGCCCGATCAGCTGACGCGAGCAGCAACCGTTAAGCCGCGTGCCCGGCTCCGCAGACCCGGCTAGAAGAACCCGCACCCCTGGGGGGCCTTCCAGTCGTTGGCCCCCTCGCTGTCCAGTCTTTGCCATTAAACTAACGCTGCGGTCCAGCGCCTCGGCGGCACCTGGACGCGCTCAGCGGACACCTGCCCTCAGGCCCGGCCTCTCGCCACGCCCTGCGACGCCGGGTCCCCGAAGGTGCCCTGGACCCCGCGGGGCCGGCGCGAGAAGTTAGGCAGAGCGGGAGGCGGTGGGGGACAGCGGCGGCCACCGCGCCGACCCGCCGAGGCCACCGCCCGCGCCTCTTCGCTCGTGGGGCCGGGGCCGCGTCCCCGCTGCGCACGCCGCCCGGCGCCTCACCTGCACGCCGCCCGGCACAACATGGTGGACGCAGCCCGCAGGCCTCTTGGAGCTCGAACCGCAGAGCCGCGCTGACAACCGAGGACGGCTTCAGCTGCGAGCTGCGCAGCAAGTACATCGCCGCCCCCCGCGGCCCCGCCCCCTGCGCCCGCCTCGACCCCGCCCCCTGCGCTCGCCGCTTCCAACTCGGGGGCACAGGGGGCGAAGGGCCCCGAGCCCGCGCTCTGGGCCCAGGGAACGCGAGGAAGGGAGACCCGGCACTTTCCCCAGCGGCCAGACGAACCGCGGTGCCTCCCTGCGCGCTTCTGGGCGTATCGCCAAAGGAAAGGCCGCCGTCCCCACGCCGTGTGAGATGGTCCGGCCCCAGGCTCCGCCCCACGAAGGTACCTCCCAGCGCTGCCCGCAGGTGGAGACTCAGCTTGCGCCTGCGTGCGAGGGAATTGTTGGGAGCAGAGTCCTCGCAGCTTCCCTGCGGTTGCGGGGGCGCAGCCTCGGGGTCCGGTGACCGCCCCCACCCCCGGAAGGAAGACTCGTGTTTCCCTGAGAGGCCTCGGAGCGCCCCAGCGGGCCTGTGAGGTCCCCCAGGAAGGCGGGCCCTGGCGCTGGTATGGTTGTAGGGCCAGTGTCCCTCCAACCACTGCCCGGAGTGACCTTTCTTTCCCAGTGAACTGACCTTGGGATCTCCGCCAGGCCTGATAATAGTGTTACCGTGCGCTCACGACGTGTCAGGGACTGCGCTGCAGGGTTTACATACATTTATCTTTATTTCACCCCAGGAGAAGTATCATTTATTCCAGGTGACGGTTAATGAGCTCAAGGAGCTTGATGAGCACGTTGCCCTGGTCACACTGTTAATAAGTGAAAGAGTCAGGGTTAGAACCCAAAGTTCATACTTTCTTGATCACCAGGCCTTAGCAGTCAAGTCTTCAGTGCTTGTTGGGAGAATATAAAAGAAGTACAACAGAGGATTCTTTCCTGCAGTGTCCTATATCTAATGAGCTGTAAGTATCAAACGCTTTCTCAACAATTAACAAAACAATCCTGAATTGTGTAAATCCTCCCTGTAAAGAAGTTAGGAAAGCTTTACACTGTTACTGGCCTGAGTTGGGCCTTTACTGAATAGAATAAAATGAAAGGAAGCATATAATAGGTGCCGAATAGAGTTTCAGTTACTTTCCTCCACCCCCTTCACAACCCTCACCCCACCCCTGCCCCAAGGATGACTAAGCTTTGGGAGGACAAGGGAGACAGAAAGGGGAACCACGGAGCAGGGCTTCACAGAAAGGGCGGGGCTTCCTGACAGGTGAATGTAAGAGCATGTCACCAGATGCAGGAGGAAATTCAAGTTGGGACCAGCTGATGGATGTCCTTAAAACTCAAACATGTGATTGGTAACAGGAAACTGAAAAGCACTTTAGCTGAAGTGAAGCACATTGAAAGCAGTTTTTCAGGCGAGCAAGTCTGGCATTGATTTGAGGGGCAGGCTAGTTAGAAAACTGTTGCATGAATCCTAGCATGAGGTTCTAAGAGCCGGTTTTAGGGTAATAGCTGTGGGAACTGGAAGGAAAGCATTCTGAAGGATGGGACAACAGAATTCAGTGACAGGTCAGTCACTAATAAAAGGGCTTGTTCCAGTGAGAACAAAATATCACTATTAGGACACTGAGCCCAGTCAGGCCGCATCGATGTACTTCTTGTTTGTACTAATGATGACACCTCGAGATTTAAATTGACCACGCTCCCCCCACATGCCCTTCTGAGCATGCAACAAAGACTGCGGTGTGGGGAGGTGACATTAGCAGTCAAGTAAAAGTGTCTCTAACATCATATCTCTCATCAGCTACACCTTCCAGAAGACGACCCCAATTGCAAGAGTAACCAGGATTGTGACCAAGGGTTTGGGGGTTACAGGAGGTATTGAGAAATTTCTTACACTCAGCAAACAGGCCTCTTTTTCTTTTGTAGTTGACCACTATAAGAAGTACTCATTCAGTTGGCCCAAGGTGTTAAATTACTGTTGACTGGAGTCTGTCCCAAATTCCTCTGGCCAGCTCAGGATGTCATCTGCCACATCTGGGCATCATAATCATGGATTTCCCTTCAATAAACTTCCCAAGACTACTTCACAGCCACCTTCAGACCCACCACAGTCTGGATCAACACATTGGCTGGAGGAGGAAAAATGTGGTTGAGAGGAATTCATTCTGAGCCAGTTATTAATTGCATTCGTATTCTAATAACAGATCCAGCTGCAGTGTCTCAAACACAGAAGAGCGTATTCCCTCGTAAAAGAGATCTGGAGTAGGTAGTCCAGGGCTGGGATGAAAGTGCCGTGAAGTCATCAAGGAACCAGTTTCCTCTGTCCTCAATTTGCCTCATGATCCATTAAAGCTTCTAGAGCACCAGCCATCTCACCTTCTTTCCATGAAGAGGGAAGGACAAAAGGTGGGCCTCCCTTTTGTCCCTGTCTCCCTTTTAAGGATCCACTCTAGTAGATTCACCCAACAAATTCCAATCAGAATTTAGGTAGAAGGCTGCACCTAACTACAGAGGAGGCTGGAAAACATAGTCATTTAGCTGTGGACATTTCCAGTCTGAAAAAATGTGGAGGACTTCCCTGGTGGCACAGTGGTTAAGAATCCGCCTCACAATGCAGGGGACACGGGTTCAAGCCCAGGTCTGGGAAGATCCCACATGCTGTGGAGCAACTAAGCCCGTGCACCACAACTACTGAGCCTGCGCTCTAGAGCCCGCGAGCCACAACTACTGAAGACCGCGAGCCTAGAGCCCGTGCTCCGCCACAAAGAGAAGCCACCGCAATGAGAAGCCCGCGCACTGCAAGGAAGAGGAGCCCCCGCTTGCCGCAACTAGAGAAAGCCCGCGCGCAGCAACAAAGACCCAAAGCAGCCAAAAAATAATCAATTTTTTTTAAAAAAAAGGAAAAAAAATGTGGAATTCCTTAACTAAAGGGAAAATGAATAGTGGATTGGAAAATAGTCTCTGCCACATATCCTTCTACAAGACATATTTTCACATGCTTGGTTATGAGCTCTGACCATTCATGGAATGACTTTAGCTACACTCTCTCTTTTTTCTCTCTTTTCCTTTTCGTCCCTTGTATCACAAATCTTACGCAGGCAGGAATCTAAGTGAGAACTGCCGGACCAACTTCCCTTTGCGTAACTGGGATTGCTAATAGTACCAAGAGTAGTACTTAAATTGCCAAAATGAACTCAGTGATCTAGGCTAAAACAGAAAATGATGGTAGAGATATAGTATCATTAGCAAAGGTTTCAAAGTGAGCTTTTCCCCCACATCATCGGGCTAATTATAATTAGATTGCATCCTCAAAGAACACATTAACTACTAGAACAGAAAGGGGAAGCTTGGCTCAGAATGGAAGTGTTTTATTGAACAAGATGGGTGGTCAGTTGATGGTATCCACAAAGGGCGAAGGGAACTGATGTAATTGAGTAGATCCTTAGTGTGTGCTGGGTACCGGTTCTAATGCTCCACATCATCTCGTAATTCACACAGCATCTCTGTAGAGTGGCTTATTATTCCTCTTTTGCACAAAGATAGTGACTTGACCAAGGTCACACACAGAGCCAGTAGGTAGTAGAGCTGGGCTTCAAATGGACTGCTCTATTAACACTGACATCACTGTGCCTTTAAACAGCTGCCACACCCTCTGCCACATCCCTTGCACCCAATAAAGTTGAACTCAACCCTGTCTTGTTTGCAGCTCAGTGTTTGAAACTTCCCCATCCTATGCTGTTTCCCAGCTTATTCCTGTCTTCTCAACTCCTGATTCATCTCCGGCCTCATCTCTTGCAAATGATTCAGGTCCTAGCTCTTGGCCCTGAGGCTTGAACTGGTCCTCTGTTCTCCCTTGGGTCATTCGCCCCTTCAATCACATTTGCTTCTTAGCCTCAGGGAAGACCCTGCTTCCTGGAGCTTCCCTTGGCACCATCCCACCTGACTGACTTTCCCACCCTTGTCTATGGAGAGAATTAGACTGGCTGGCCATGAACCTGAGAAACCAGAACAGAATGGACGAAGGGTGAAAAGAAAGGTGGTCTCCTAGTTAGAGTCCAGGAAGTGCCTCCATAAGATCCCTCCATAAAAACGAGGCAATGTCCGCCCCTTCAGGGGAATGAACAACCCACCATCATCATCACTCCAGGCGTGTCAGTCAGGGTTCTCCAGAGAAACAGAACGGCTAGGTTGGGTGTATATATCAAGAGAAAGATGTATCATAAGGAATTGGCTCATGCAATTACGGAGGCTGGCACAACCGAAATCTGTAGTGAGGCCCAGCAGGCTGGAGACTCAGGAGAGCCAGTGGTGCAGCCAGTGTGAAGGCAATCTGATGGAGAATTCCCTCTCGCTTGAGGGAGGTCAGTTTTTGTTCTATCTAGGCCTTCAACTGATTGGATGAGGCCCACCCACATTTGAGAGGACAATCTACTTTACCCAGAAATTCACTGACTTAAATGCTAATCTCATCCAAAACATCCTCCAAGTTGACACCTTAAACTAACCATCACACCAGGTAAAACACAACATGGGCAAGGCATTCTGTGTAAGGGGTGGGGAGATTTGTTAGTCATTATACCACAGAATTCCAATTAATAGCCCAGGATTTATCATGGAGTGAGGTTGAATTCACGGGCACAGTTCTAAGAATAACTCTCAAGAGCTACCCAAGATGAACTGACACTGACCACTGAGGGCAATGACCAAGCACAAGGAGCTCAGGCCAGCTACGTCTTCTGGCCAGCATACGCCAGGGGCTGCATCCCCACCCTGAGGGATGCAGAGGAGGTATGCAGGATGCACGGCCTCACATACCACAGAGGTTCATGCCAGCACTTGGTCCATCTCAGGCACGTCCCAGCACACTCCCCATCCTGGCCTGCATCACCTAACTCTGGTGCTGGCTTTCATCTGCACTGGCCCTTTGGTGGGTAATTGGATAAAATTGCGTACAATAAGCCTGCAGTTATTTTTAACCTTAAGATATTAATTTAGTTTAAGGAACTAGTCAGCTTTTCGTTGGCATAAGGTGCTCTGGCTGACTATGAAAGGAGGCTGATCAGTTACTCTTTCATTGCGTTTGAAGAGTAGCCTCTCAGTGACGCACAAACCAGCCGATCTCCTGCTCTCCACATTCGCCCCGAACACTCCGGTCCCCCTTGAGCAGGTATCTTAGTTTTATCCCAGGCCAGTTTAGAACTTAACTCAGCTCTCACAGGCCGTATTGTGTCCCCACCCAGATGCATGTGTGGAAGTCCTAACCTCCAGTACCT
Organism: Grampus griseus; assembly: GCF_964374135.1. NCBI lineage: Eukaryota > Metazoa > Chordata > Mammalia > Artiodactyla > Delphinidae > Grampus > Grampus griseus. Next base: position 80,760,545 of record NC_139007.1, read on the forward strand.
TAGAATGTGGCCATAGTTGGAGACAGAGCGTTTTTTTTTTGTATCAGGCACTTTTAAATTTTTTTAAATTTATTTTTAATTTAATTTTTATTTTATATTGGAGTATAGTTGATGTACAATGTTGTTACTTTCAGGTGTACAGCAAAGTGATTCAGTTATACATATACATTTATCCATTCTTTTTCAGATTCTTTTCCCATATAGGTTATTACAGAATATTGAGTAGAGTTCCCTGTGCTACACAGTAGGTCCTTGTCGGTTATCTATTTTATATATAGTAGTGTGTTTATGTTAACCCCAAACTCCCAGTCTATCCCTCCCCGCCCCGCCATACTAAGCAAGTCAGACAGAGAAAGACAAATATCATATGACATCACTTATATGTGGAATCTAAAAAAAATGATACAAATGAACTTACAAAACAGAAACAGACTCCCAGGCTTAGAAAACAAACGTATGGAGACAGAGCCTTTAAAAAGGTAGTTAAGGTAAAACAAGACCACTGGGGTGAGCCCTAAACTAGTGTGACTGGTGTCCTTATAAAAAGGGGTGAGGACACAGACACACACAGGCCACGTGAAGACACAGCAAGCAGCAGGCCGTCTACAAGCCAAGGCGAGAGACCTAAGAAGAAACCAACTCTGCCAGCGCCTTGATCTCAGACTCCCAGCCTCCAGAATTGGGAGGAAATAAACCTCTGCTGTTTAAGCCACCCGGTCTGTGGTGTTTTGCTACGGCAACCCAAGCAAACTAATACAGCAGGTCAGTAGTTTCTGTAAGCCAATCTGGTTATCAAAATGTCAGCCATTGTGGAGTTTATCATCGCAATCACAGAGTCTCCTTCCCACCTGGGACTCCCGCTGGCCCTCCCCTCTCCTTCAGAGGCTGGCTGCACCCACCTGCAGGGAGAGGAAGGGGAGTCTGCACTCCGGAGGGATGGCCCTTCTCGGAGGGCTCCCACCTAGGTGTCACCTGGCCCCAGGTCCTAGCGACGCCAGCTCCAGCCACAAGGGGCCGAGGGAGAAGTGCGGTCTCTCTTGGCCTGACTCAACTGCATTTTAACGGTCCCCACATATGGCGAGTTTTCGTAAAGGAGACACGTCTGTTTCAGCCTCACCCCGACTGGCTCTCAGCCACAGACCCCCCCACCCCTGCCCAGGCTGTTGGCCCCCGGCCCCTGTTCCGGGTGAATGCTCCTTTGACCAGTCATGCAGCATCCAGGGCGGCCTGGTTCATGCTTCCTCACCACGCTCCCTTTAAGACCAGCTGGTGCCCACACCTTCAGAAACGTGGTGACGAAAAGTGGGCTCTGAGGACTTCCCTGGCGGTCCAGTGGTTAGGACTCCAGGCTTCCACTGCAGGGTGCACGGTTCAATCGCTGGTCGGGGAACTAAGATCCCACGTGCCAAGCGACGTGGCCAAAAAGGAGAAGTGGGCTCTGGTGTCCAAGCTCACCCTCAATGAACAAGCTGCATTCACCCCCTGACCCCCTTTCTCCAAGGGCGTGAGGGGGGAGCAAAATTGGGAAGGATCAAGCCCGACACTGTTAAAGCCCGAGGCAGCTCTTATTTCTCCTCAGTCCCTCTTCTGTATTTCCTGATGGGAAAAGCGACCAAACCTGCCCAGCGCGCCCAGAACAAGAGACTTTCCACCTCTGCGCCAGGCTTCGGGGATTTCATAATCTTGCTTTCGGTAGCAGCTGCCACTATTCATTGAGTTGGAGGGTAGTTGAGAATGGGCTTCAACGAGTGCTGTGAACTTCACATGCTACTGTGGCTCATTAAACAACCTGCACAGACTGTCCTCTGGCTGCTGAGCTTGCCGTGAGCTCGGGGTAGAACAAGCCATTGCCCTCACCCTCGGGAGCTCCGTCATAGTCCTGCGGAGCCTGTCACCCAGGAAGGATAGTGGTGTCTAGGGGTGCTGACAGGAAGGCCTGAGGCCACTCAAAGACTGGAGACTGGGGTCAAAGGCCAGAACCTAGAGAGCAGGGGGTTCAACCTCAACCTCAGCGCTGCTGACACTTTGGACCAGATAACCCTCCCGCTGTGAGGGCTGTCCTGTATATTGTAGGCTATTCACCTGCCACCCGGCCACTCCACACTAGATGCCGGTAGCCCTCACCCACCTCCACTCGTGACAATAAAAATGCCTCAAGCGTGGCCAAATGTTTCTTGGGTGCCAAGTCATCCCAGTTGAGAACCACTGTCCTAGAGGTAAAACTGTTAACAAAAACGTCAAACCAAGTGAGTTAGTCGGCAAAGAGATGCCAGATCACGGAAAGCAAGGTTGAGGAATAGAATGAGGGACCAAGAAGGGCTCAGAAGGAGATCAGAGAGGTCCAGGCGCCAGGTGGGTGATGCTCTGGGCACAGTTGGCCCGTTGCATGTGATGCTACCCCAGCCCTTCCATGTTCAAGTCTTCTCAGCCTCAATACAGTCCTGGCCTGAAGCTTGGTCTGATGAACTTACAATTAGTAGCAAGACAAATAACTTCTAAGGGAGATTAAAGAAGTTTTTAGTAACTGTTACTAAGAAAAACATAGTTGCAGAAAACCTATAAATTGGAACAAAGTTAGGCTAAACGATGCCAACAATCTGGGAAAGAATGTGTGTACCTGCAAAAAAACACAACCATACATCATCACCCACAAGTTTCTCAATCAAAAGGGTAAACACAGTTGTGAAAAATTACTAATGTCCTTTGGGAGGCATTATTTGAGCAGCTGTGAGCAAAACATTGGGGCATTGGGCAAAGTGGGAAAACAGGACAGTGAACCAGATTTTCTTTCTCTTTCCCTTTCCTTCTTTCTTCCCTTTCTCTTTCTCTTTCTCTCTCTCTCTCTCCCCCTCCCTCCCTCTCTCTTCCTTTCTTTCTGACATCAATGGTTTAATGGAAGCGGGAGGGAAGCAAGGTCCTGGAGCAACACCCCACGGTGCTCGGCAGGACATGGAGGCAGCCTTCACCCCCAGGAGGAAGGGGAGATGACCAGTTGTAGCGGGAATTGACTTCAGGTGGGCTCATTAGTTACCAGGGAAACCAGCAGAAGGGCAGGCCCCTCACCACCCCTTTGATAAGATAATCACCAGCGGGGGCCTGGGGCTAGTAGTAGGAAGGTCAGTCATGTGAGTAGGTGTAGGTGAAGCAGGCCCTGGTAGAGCAGGGGATGGACGAGAGCAGAGAACCGCCATCCTGAGTGGCCTGGCCACACGCTCCACCCCTACGTGCCCTGCACGGCCCTTATGATCCTGGTCCACTCCTCTTCCGCGACATCCCTGGGGTCAGGTATGTAGGGGGCCCTGCAACCAGATACCACAATACAGTCCAGACAGCGGCAGCCAAGGAGTATCAAGGTAAGATACCTAGCATGCTCACAACAGTCATCTGCCAGGATGTGGGCAAGTTTGGGAGCCAAGCACTTACTGGGTCAACGGAAAGGGAGTCAATGGCAGCAGTATCCCGTCCAGCTATAAGGAAGGCAAGGCCACCCCTGGTTTTCACAAACCCAGAGCCACCTCCACGGGGAGGGGAAGGCCTGGCTTCCAAAGAAACATTCTGCTGCATGGCACAGCCAAAAATAGCACTAAATAAATAAAAGAAACATTCTGGTGGCCTAGCCAGGGGTCAGCAGTCACAGTACAGATCTGTCACCCCACGCTATGTTGAGTGCCATTAGGGGTGGACCCATTAGGTCTTTCCAGACAAGAAACCAGTTAATCCCACTAGCTGGACTTGTGTGTCCAGAAGCCAGCCTATTCCACTCCACATAGCGTATCCTCGGGGGGCTCACGGGCAGCCAGTGGTGCAGCAACATTTACCAGCGGGGGTCCTTCTGATGTACCGGCACGCGGGACGGGAAGATGGTGAGAGTCCTTCTCCCCCACTGTCTGTAACCACCACATAGTCAGTCACAGTAGCTGAGTCATGGAAGTCCAGAGGAGGATGACAATGCCAGCTGGCTGCAGACCCAGGAATCAGACTCATTTCGCAGTGTGGCGAGCCCAGCTAGGGATGAAATGGAAGACATCTAACTGGCACAACAAAACCAGATTTTTGGTTAGGTGAAGACCAACAGGTAAACAACCACACATAATAATAAAAAAATAACAACAGCAGCTATTGTTTACTGAGCACCTACTTACCAGAATCTTTACTAATTGGTTTTGTTTATGGTTTTTTTTTTTTGCCACACCACGTGGCATGTGGGATCTTACTTCCCTGACCAGGGATCGAACCCGTGCCCCCTGCATTGGTAGGTGGATTCTTAACCACTGCGCCACTAGGCAATTCCCCTAATTGATTTTGTTGAACTCTCATGAATAGTTTACCAATTGTTACGAATAAAGGAATTGAGATTCAGAGACATTAAGTAATTTTCCTAAAGTCACTGAACTAGAAACAATACAAGATTTAAACCTAGGTCTGTTTGACCGCAAGATCCATGCTTTTTCCACTATACCATGCTGGTTCAGGCAGAAGAAATACAGTAGAAGCTTTTTAATAGACAGTCTATTTCAACAACTTTCTAGATTAACAGACATTCTCCTGTTCGTCTGTAGAGCATTGGGACGGATGCCCATGGCCCACAAATGATCAGGCCAGAGCACTCACCACTGCCCCCAACAGTTTGAGCCACTTTACCAGGAGTCAGGTGTATTTGCTCCCAAAAGATTCACTTCTAGTCTTACTTATTTACTAGTTATTGAAATTATGTAATTTAATTAAGTACTCTGTAAACTGACAAAATGAGTGTGAAAAGAAAGGAAGTTATTTTAATGAAAACTAAATTGAATGCTTTACGAAGACAATAAAGGTGAGCCACTAAAAACAATCGCTGTTCAATTAGATGTGGGCAAAACAAGTATACAACATCGGGAAAATCATGAAACAGATAAAGGATCAGATTGCTGTTTAGGTGTCTAAGTTCCCACTCTACTTCAGAGAACTGAAAATGGAAATCACAGGCCACGCATCAATTCTGTCTCTTCATTCGAAAAGTATTGAATGAATATGCATTTGCTTGTTTAAATTAAAATGCATTGTTGGGACTTCCCTGGTGGTGCAGTGGTTAAGAATCCGCCTGCCAATGCAGGGGACACGGGTTTGAGCCCTGGTCCGGGAAGATCCCACATGCCGCAGAGCAACTAAGCCCGTGCGCCACAGTTACTGAGCCTCTGCTCTAGAGCCCGCAAGCCACAACTACTGAGCCCGTGCACCACAACTACTGAAGCCCGCATGCCTAGATCCCGTGCTCCGCAACAAGAGAAGCCACCGCAATGAGAAGCCCGTGCACCACAACGAAGAGTAGCCCCCGCTCACCGCAACTAGAGAAGGCCTGCGTGCAGCAACAAAGACCCGACGCAGCCAAAAATAAATAAATTAATAAATAAAATAATAATAAATAAAATACATTGTTTAAGGTAACTGTGTGACATTTTATTCTGAGTCCAACATTTTTTTAAATTAATTTATTTGGCTGTGTCGGGTCTTAGTTGCGGGACACGGGATATTCATTGCAGCACGCAGGCTTCTCTCTAGTCGTGGCGCGTGGGCTCCACAGCGCATGGGCTTGGTAGTTGCGGCACACGGGCTTAGTTGCCCCGCGGCATGTGGGATCTTAGCTCCCCAAACAGGGATCGAACGCGCATCCCCTGCACTGGAAGGCGGATTCTTAACCACTGGACCACCAGGGAAGTCCCCAGAAGTATAACTGATTTACAATATTGTGTTTGTTTCAGGTATACAGCAAAGTGATTCAGTTACATATGTAAATATATATATATATACACACACACACACACACACACACATATAACTTTTTTAGATTCTTTTCCATTACAGGTTATTACAAGATATTGAGTATAGTTTCCTGTGCTATACAATAGGTCCTTGTTGTTTATCTATTTTATATATAGTAGTGTGTATCTGTTCATCCCAAACTCCTAATTTATCCTCCCCACCCTTTCCCTTTAGTAACCATAAGTTTTTTTTCTATGTCTGCGTGACTCCAACTTTTCTGATCACATGGAAGAAGATTTTCATCTATTCGTGCTAAATGAAGAACAAATATCTCTGTGATCATACTTTGGAAGCTGTGTTTAAAGGTCTGGTCTTTGGGACATAATGTCCATTTTGTTAAATTTTGAGTTTCCATTGGCCTGGTTTTCTTTTAGATTCAGCCTCAACTTTTCAAGTCCAAGGCAGAGATTTGGGTTTCTTTTCTTGTGTCCCTGGAACATGATGCAGTTCCTCGGTTTTCAGACTGAACTCCAAGTGAGAAATCCTCAGCATCAGGATGGTCTCCAAAACCAGGAGATAAAGAGTCCACTTTAAACAATGGCCAGGCAAGACAGTGGTGGTCAGGTAAGACACCCCCCGCCACGAATCCCCCCACTCCACCACCACGAACAGTACCAGAACCTCCACATTCCCGCAGCTCGATCCCTGGAGAAGTCTGAAGCCACAATGCGCTTGCTAGAAAAGGAGAAACGCAAGAACAAGGAGGGAAACCTAACACCCACCGGCTTCCCACCTTTCTTTCACTGCCGGCTGCTGGCTTCCTACAGGCTTGTGCTGAAGGAGGCAAAGTCCCAACTTTAAATCAGAGTTTTATGACACAGGACTGGACATTTACAATAGTGCCTATGTTCTGACTTCAAGTGATTTTATGACTTTTTATTACCTAAGAATTTTTTTTTAAATGGTCATGGGGCCAGCATTTTGGTCCAGGGGCAAGGAAAAAAACAAGTCCACCAGGCCAATATAATGACACAGTTGGGGACAAAAAGAAAGTCACTTCATGACCACATACTATGAGTCACTGTTACTCAATGTGATGGTAACACATCAATGCTACATCTACCAGAAATCCTCCCATATTTCTGGCCTTTGAGTGGCCTCCAGATTTCCAGCACTAATCTGGAGGTTTTTTCCCCATAAGTCTGTCCCATGAGTCATTTTGGTGCAATTTTAGAGGAGGAACTTTGCTCATGCCAGCATCTTGCCTAAGAGTACCCATCCCCAATCAGCCCAGACGTGACCTTTGAATTTATAAAGGAGTGTGCAAAGTTATAACTTAGATGCTTCTAGACATTTAATGGCTTCCTGAGTTATTTTCAAACATTTCTTGAAATTTCTTTAGAAGACTTTTAGTAAGAGTAGCACTAGCTGTTCTGACAGACAGACTCCCACTTCTCCAGGGCTTACATCACACAGGCCAGCATGCATGCTCCTGCCTTCCGCTCCACCGGTGGGCAGATGGCAAAGAGAATGAGAAAGGTGGTAATGGGCCCAGCCTGGAAGTGCTATACATCCCCTCTGCCCACACACCATTCTCTGCTCAGCCGCGCACCGCATCTGACTGTAAGAGAAGCAGGACCATGTAGCTGACCTCCGTGCCAAGGAAGAGGAGGAAATGGGCTTGGTGGGTATTTAACAGGTGTCTGTCACACACACAAATACATATATTAAGGATTCTATGACTGGTAATTGTAATAAGTGTTAAGATGTCGATGAATATTCACAGGATACCAAGAAATATGATGATAATTCTATTAGTCACTTTCTAAAGACTTTAGAAGTGCAATCAATGCACACTGTAGTTGAATGCCTAATAGCCAATTGTCATGCTCAATGCTTGGTCAACAACAAATAGCGCCATCACAGAAGGAACCTTTGAAATTCAAGAATAAATCTGAAGTTTTATTCAAAATAAATTAAACTATTCTCTTATTAAAACATTCAGCAGTTGTTCAAATTTAAATTTAAAGTAATGTTAAATACTTCATATTATAATAATTTCTCAGCATGTCAGCTGCTAGATTACTGATGAGGTCATTGCTATACCTCATGACAACTGTCATTGTCAATTGAAGTATAAGTGTGTACTTATTACTGCAAGGGTTAAATACCATAATATTTAATGGTGATTGTGAAAGTTAATTTTAATCATGCATCTTATGTACAAAGATAATTATTAAGAACTTTTAAAAGGTTAAATACATTTGAAGATAGGTTGAAAGTTATAACAATATTAAGTAGGTAACTTTAAGAAGACTGTTGTATTCTTTTGAGTCAATAAATGTTTATAAGAATTTAAATAATGATATTTAATAAGGGAGATGTATTTAGCTCCTTTAAAGTTCTTGTATAATGAATATGCATTTATACAACTAACTGATAGAATTTCAGTGAACACAGAACATAGGAAGATTGTCACCCCATGCTATATCTAGGAACTCTCTAGAGTTTCAAATTAATCTGAACAACACGCCTTGATTATATGGCTGACGTCATTACTCCAGTTGAATATGGTGGTAACCTTAGCTGTTACACAATCACTTCTCCAGCACGAGGTCAGGGATGGCCCAAATGACAGTGAAGATAGCACTTGACTCCAGTTTTTCAAAGGCCAAGGCTGAAGTCAAGTACGTAGTGGAGCTTAGAAAAATGCCTTGGTCAACGCCATACCGTGGTTTATCCTTTAAAAACTTATTAAATACTTACCTCATTTTAATGCCTTCTAGTAAGATTCCTTCCCACAACAAGCACATGTGTCTGCTCGCGTTGATCCTGTATGTATTACTCATTCCCTTTTTCCAATGTCTGAGGCCTGCAAACACTTCCTGGCCCTCACCTGTCCCTTCTTCTAGCAGCTTGGTCCCTTTCTCTGCATCGGGGCTTCTGCCTGTGGTCTTACTGGGAATGTAACTAGCAGGTACCACCACATGGCTCCCCCTCAGTCCTACATCACTGCTGAGCCCTGCTCCCAGAATGGGCCTCTGAAAACACTTGTTTGCCAAGACACATCTAACTTTTCCATGCCTTCTGCACGTGGCCTTGGACAGCCTGGTTTTCCTTATTAGGAAAGACTCTGGGGACACTGCAGCCCCTCTTACCTTGCCTCCAAACCTGCCGTCATTACCGTTTGGCTATTCCTCTGTCTGGGGCAGAAGCACTACTCAAACTTATTGGATTGCTTGGCTATATTCAGCATTTATTTCCCAGGACCAAAACCAAAATCCCCTTCCTCTGTATCTAAGGTTTCTTCTGCTGAGAGGGAGACTTATTGCAGTTCAAGGGTCTGCGGGCAGAAAATAAGGATGTCCCAAATACAGGACATTTTATCTAAGTATCAGTCTGATGAAATTAAACGTATTCTAGGTCACACGCTTCGCCGTAGTTGGACCATTATTTTGCCAAAGGTTTCTATTTTTGCATATGTCCCTAAGGGAAGCCTGTTGTGTACATTTGAGTGGACTCTGAAATCAGCTTAACTTCATCCGAGTTGATTACCCCTCCTTATCTGTGCTGTTATTGAATCTCTGTGCCTCAGCTGTCCCATCTGTCAAACGGGACAAATACAAGCCTTTACTCCTCTAGATGTCTGGTTGTGAGGACTAATGAAACAACGTATGGAAACATCCAGCAAAATGTTGGCCATAGTTTCCCACCTCTCTTTCTGCCTATACCTTCCCCCGTATTTTTTTTCCTCTCCAGAAACCCAGCCACACCTTGGATTTCTCTGAGCCCCACACTGGGTGACACATCTCATACAGACTTTTCCCATCCCAAGAGGGATGAGCCCAGCTTTGAACTGCAACATTCTAGCACATTCCATCTGGGCTTCATCAGTCCCTTCTCCTGACTGCACACCCCCGCCTGCCTCCCCAGGTTGGGATCGGGTAGTGATTTAACAACCCACATTGACTTGGCTTTGACCGAGGGCTTGGAAGCACAGTATTTACGTTTACATTTTTTTGCTTTTGGTTCATCACTAGGTGGTGCTCTTTCCCAGAGTACTATAAAGCACTTTCTCTTTTGCAATTTGTTGAAAAGTTGTACCAAATGACTCTGATTCCAGTGCCAAGGTTGTGGGGCAATCCAGCCCTGGTGTCTTCTCCAATTAATCACATCCAGGCTCACTGGGGTTTAGATCAAGAGCCTTTGCAGGAGTAAATGATGGAGACAGTGGTTGCTGTCTAAAGGCTGTCTTGCTGGGCTGCCCCTTCCCTGGTCCTTTTACAGGCGGCAGGCTTTTGTTGGGGCAGCATGTTTTGTCAGCACCTGTTGGTTTTTCCAGCTTAAGTTGTGCTTAGACAGAGTAACATGGAAAAGTCTGTCTACTCCGTTTCTCCAGAGGTGGAACTCTCCCGGAATTGTATTAGTGAAACCGAGTCTCCCTAAAACTGAGTTCCCCTGCTGAGTTCATGATTAATCTCTCTATCCCAAACTTTATTGCCTTGCTTGTCTCCTCTGACCTCAATTCCTTTCTTGTCTCCTCCAATCTCCATCCTGTGCTAACTGAACACTAACCAACCAGAGTCAGATGCCTGAGATTGCTGTATCGATAACGTCGTTAAGGTACTAAAGTTGTAGTAGATCTTATCATTAACGTACAAACTCGGGTTGTTTCTCTGGGGCAAGTTGAGCTCACAGACCCCGGAGCCACGGACCACCTGGCCCGGGAATGGTAAACCGCAGACATCCTGGCTCCTAAAACCACGATTAGGAAATGTCACAAATCCACGGCCATACCACCCTGAATGCGCCCCATCACGTCTCGTCAGAAATGTCACAAAACGATGATTAATCCCAGTTTCTTTGTTCTTCCCCTTTAAAACATCCCTAACTCAAAGTCCAAGACAGAGTGGACCTGAGGCTTGTCTCCCACTCTCTTGCCTGATACCCTGCAAATAAGCCCTTACTTTGCTGCAAACACCCACTATGAGTTGGGCTTTCTGCACTGCGGCCACGTGAGCCCTTGCTCAGTTACATTAGAAAAGGGTTTGCTTCCTGTGTGCAAGATGGTTTTGATGGGCGGCAGGGAACCAACTAGGAGAAAAGATGAAGGCCTGGACTTGGCTGGCACCACCAGACACAGATGAGTGGGACAGAGGAAAATAGTTAGGAGGTTAATAAAGGCAGGAAAGAGCAATGAAAATAAGTCTGCAATTGTTCCTAACAGACACCTGTAGCAGGTGGTCAGCACGGTCAGTATTAGAACAACTGCCCAGAGTCCAGTGCACTTCTCTGGCAGAAGCACAGATCTGCAGTTTGTCTTGGGGAATCGGGCATATGGTTTCCAGATGGACCGTCTCCTGAGCTAGTAGGTCTTTAATTTGTGGGGAACATACAGCTTTCCTTTTTAAAAATTAGAAGAGGTTTCACTGAGTGTTCGACCCAACAGAATTTACCTGTTGCTCCCATAGGTTAAACACAGTTTGTGAGCATCAGAGCAAGCAGAATAGTATTTTGAAAAGTTCTGAATATAAGGTTCTCCAAGCTCCTTATATTTTTAATGTACCTAAGTCTGTGTCTTGTAAAGTCTGATTTTCTGGAAGTGAATGATGGAATTGAAATGTCTGCTTTATCGCACTGCTGAACAACGAGGGCTGTAGTCATAAAGTAATGTCAAAGCAACAATAAAGCGAAATGCTGCAGGAAGGACAATTATTTTGATGCGTGGGTTCAGTAAAGGAAACACAATTCATATCTTAAGACTTTGAACAGTTAACTCTCTGCAGGTAAATTCCTTTATTTTATACATATATATATATTCCTTAGAAAAATCTAGCTTTGTTGGTAATTTTCCATTTTCTTTAACTTGTTTATCATGTAAATATGCTTTTTCTCTGTGTAAGTCACGATGTGTTTGGCAATGGGTAACAGGAATCCTATGGACAGTGGTTTCAAATATAAGAACATTTCTATTTTACTTCATAAAAAGCCCAACAGCTGGCAGTCCCTGGGTTAGTTTGGAAGCTTACCAATGTCATCTAGGACCCAGGGACTTTCCACCCTCTACTCTGCATTCTTAGCTGGCTGGCTTCTGTTTTCCCACCTGGTATGGTCATGGTCATAAGATGGTTTCTACAGATGCAAGGATCACAGCCCCTCCCAGCCAGTTAAGAGACAAGAAGGGAGGGGGAAAAAAGCACTTTCTCCTCATGCGCATGTCTCTTGTCATGGAGGAAACTCTCAGAAGCCCCAGGAGATATCCGCTGGTCCTGGCCAGAACCGGTCAACTGGCCAATTCTGCCTGCGAGAAGACCGGACGCCACTATTTGGTAAAGACCACAATGCCCACAATTGACTAGGGTTCTCAGCAGGGGCATCCTGCCCCTCCAGAGGTACTGGATATATAGAGGGGGCACTTTTGGTTGTCACACAAAAAGAAAGGGGCTACTGGCATTTAGTGAGTTAGTCTAGGGATGTTAAATGTCCTAAGATGCACAGTACACTTTTACACACACAAAAAGATCTGTCTTACTCAAAATACCAATAGCATTCCTACTAAGAAACACTGGCTCATGGCATCCATAACTCATCTCACGGGCTGATGACTCAAACACAATGAGGGGACCAAGGGCAAGAAGCACGAGGCTCCCAGCAGTTGTGCCATGGTACCCTGGTGGAGGTTGGAAGGGGGATGGTGTTGCTTAGTCAATGCTGGCACACTGATTCCTCTTCAGAAAGCGCTGTTATTTACAAGGAATGGAGATCAAGACACGGAAGTCATCTCCAAGGGTCACCTTTATTTTTCCTAGTGAAAGGACTTCCTAGTAATTGGACAAGCCTGTTTCCAAGAACAGGTGAGTCTGAGTTCCCTACACCTCTAGTATCTCTGCTCCGTGCTACCACCAAGGATTCAGAATGATTGAAATCCAAATATATAGCTACTATTTGGGAGATAAAATCTCTTTGAAGACTGTACTTAATACAATAATGGCAGGTATCTAGTGAATATCTCTTGGGTATATGACAATTTTTTTTTTTTTTTTGCGGTACGCGGGCCTCTCACTGTTGTGGCCTCTCCCGTTGCGGAGCACAGGCTCCGGATGCGCAGGCTCAGAGGCCATGGCCCACGGGCGCAGCGGCTCCGCGGCATCTGGGATCTTCCCGAACCGGGGCACGAACCCGTGTCCTCTGCATTGGCAGGCGGATTCTCAACCACTGCGCCATCAGGGAAGCCCATATGACAAATATATTGATTCAAAACAATACAAGGAAGCAAAGCCTGGAAAAGTGTTCAGCCTTATATTCAAAGAGATAGGTACAATGAAACAGTATTTTAAAAATAGTACTAGTGGGACTTCCCTGGTGGCACAGTGGTTAAGAATCCACCTGCCAATGCAGGGGGACACGGGTTCAATCCCTGGTCCCACGTGCCACGGTACAACTAAGCCCGTGCACCACAACTACTGAGCCCACGTGCTGCAACTACTGATGCCCGCACACCAAGAGCCCGTGCTCCACAGCAAAAGCCACGGCAATGAGAAGCCTGTGCACTGTATCGAAGTAACCCCCGCTCGCCACAACTAGAGAAAGCCCACACACAGCAACGAAGACCCAACGCAGCCAAAAATAAATAAATTGATTAAATAATAAACACATAAAAATTTTTTAAATATATAAAAAATAGTACTAGTAAAAATTATGATAGAAATCTAATCATATATAATTTTTTAGAGTACCTGTGGAGTTCTTTGTGGTCTGCAAAGACAAAGAAGACTAAACACCATTAGCTTTTTCTTTTTTAGTAAATTTATTTCTTATTTATTTTTATTTTTGGCTGTGTTGGGTCTTTGTTGCTGCGCACGGGCTTCCTCTAGTTGCGGCGAGCAGGGGCTACTCTTCGTTGCGGTGCGCGGGCTTCCCATTGTGGTGGCTTCTCCTGTTGTGGAGCACGGGCTCTAGAACGCGGGCTCAGTAGCTGTGGCACGCAGGCTCAGTAGTTGTGGCTCACGGGCTCTAGAGCGCAGGCTCAGTAGTTGTGGTGCATGGGCTTAGCTGCCCCGCGGCATGTGGGATCTTCCCGGACCAGGGCTGGAACCCGTGTCCCCTGCACTGACAGGCGGATTCTTAACCAGGGTGCCCCCAGGGAAGTCCCACATAAAGGTTTTAAAGTCCATTAATAATCCTTGCCTGAATCAATTCTTTCTTTAGGACTTGCATAATAATTACCTTCTAATTATATCATTTATTCTATATTTACTTGCTGGCACCCTATTGTTTTTTTGTTTGTTTGTTTTTGTGTTACGCGGGCCTCTCACTGTTGCGGCCTCTCCCGTTGCGGAGCACGGGCTCCGGACGCGAACGCGCAGGCTCAGCCGCTCCGCGGCATGTGGGATCTTCCCGGACCAGGGCACGAACCCGCGTCCCCTGCATCGGCAGGCGGACTCTCAACCACTGCGCCACCAGGGAAGCCCGCTAGCACCCTATTGTAAAGAAGAGTTTTTCCTCAACCACCCAGAGTGAACCACAGTTTTCCTTTTTTAAGGAAGGCAGAGCAAACGATATTTTTCCTTTTAATAACTAATTTTCAGAGTAAGAAGCTGGTGTGATAGCCATTTCCAGTGATGGAAAAACAGTCCCCCTTCGTCTCTCATCAAGTGTAACTGGAGAGTCACAGATTTTTAACTATTCAGTATCTATAGTCAATTGTAGTCATTTGCTTTTTGATGCTAAAATTTGCCTTAAGTTTGGCCTGTGGGAGACCCTTCAAGCTGGTTCCTGTGTCTTTTAAAAATTTACTTCTGGGGACTTCCCTGGGGGTCCAGTGGTGAAGGCTCCACGCTTCCACTGCAGGGGGCGAGGGTTCGATCCCTGGTTGGGGAGCTAAGATCCCACATGCCACGGGGCATGGCCAAAATAAATAAATAAATAAAAATTTACTTCTGAAGACTGAATATACAAAAGGACATGGCCAGACCACAAAAGGAACAAGAATTCTGACCCACAACCTGCAGCAGCGTGCCCAGGAAACCAATCCCCTCAGCTGCTATAAGGAGCCCCGGAAGCCAGCCTGCTGTAAGTCACACTTGGAGGAAGTCAGATTGCTATCACAAGTAACAATCCAGGAAGATAAACAATGAGTATAACAATCAGCTCAAAACGGCCAGGACTTGATTAAAATCTGACTGCTTCTCTAATTTTTGTCCCCACTTCCAACTTGGAATCAACGAGAGAAAGCCGAATATGCAGCCCTATCCAACCGCACAGAATGCCTTGCTTTTTGTTAGCCACCTCCAGCTCCTCTGTGCCAACAGCCTCCAACAGGGCACAGCTGAAGCCCTTATTTTTTCCACTGTGAAGCCTTCCCACTCCTCTGCTTGCCTTTGAGTCTCTGCCAAAATGCAAGTGATCATGGTTGACTCTCTTCCTATAGCAAGCTCTGAAGAAATAGCCTTTGCTCTTCTCATTGTGTTGGTCTTCACGCGTTACTGAGGTTCATTTACATACACGAGGGTAAAGTTATATGAGGTATAACAAATCTGAGGTATAATTTACATTAAACGCACTCATTAGTGGTACGGTTTGATGAATACTGACGAATGTATATACTGGGTAACCACCATTCTAATCATGATTTACAATATTTTTGTCAACCCAAAAAGTTCCCCCGTGTTCCTTTCCAACCGATTCCTGCTGTTTTCCACTCCTAGCCAAGCCCAGATTTGACTTCTATCCCTATAGATTAGTTTTGCCTATTCTCCTAAGTCCTGTTCACCTATCTTTATTAACCTAAGCACTACCTTTACATTCAGGCACAACAAAATGTCTGATTCATCTTGCACGTTCCCTGCTCAAGAACAGGAATCAGCCAATTCTCCAAGGAGCTCTGGTTCTATTTAGTGGAAATGGAATTTAGAAACCAAGGCATGGCAAATGTGCTTATTGTTACTGTAAGGCGACCAACCATCCTGTTTGCCTGGGACACTTTCAGTTTTAACACAAAGTGCAGCATCTGGGGAAATCCCTTCAGTCCCGGGGAAACTGGGACAATTGGTCATCATCCTAGTGCTTCTAGGCCCTTTCGGTGCACAGAAGCAGTAAATATACTTTTTAAATCATATGCTCAAATTGATATATCCAATTTAAATGTAGTACAGGTTTTTTCTGAACTTCCTTGATCTTATATTTGTACCTCATTTTCTCTTACACTTAAAGTCTTGTACATTAAAAATGAAAATAGGGCTTCCCTGGTGGCTCAGTGGTTGAGAGGCCGACTGCCGATGCAGGGGACACGGGTTCGTGCCCCGGTCCGGGAAGATCCTACATGCCGCGGAGCGGCTGGGCCCGTGAGCCATGGCCGCTGAGCCTGCGCGTCCGGAGCCTGTGCTCTGCTCCGCAACGTGAGAGGCCACAACAGTGAGAGGCCCGCGTACCGCAAAAAAAAAAAAAAAAAAAAAAAAAAATATTTGTATTATCCTACAATATACATACTTTCAAACCACAGCAACAAAATTACCATTAATTATAAACCACTGAGCGAAGCTGAAGATTCCTTTGCAGTTCTTTCTCAACCTTAGAATATATCTCACCACAGATAATTCTTAGAGTACTATGTCCAAAAGCCCTGGGGAATTAATTCCTTTCTCTGTGTAACAAGATAGTTGCATTACCAATGTGACTTACAGTTAAGTTTATTTTAATTTGCTATCAACTTTGGGTTTGTTTCCTTTTCAATGTACTTTTTGGCTATATAAAACTTCAAAAGTTCAAAGTCAGAGAAGTCTTGCTTTTATTTCTTTCGCCTCCACCTTTCCCCACCACTCTCTATAGGTAACCATTTTTATTGTTTCTAGGATATGCTTCCAATTTTCCACATAGCCTGGGACGCATTTCAAAGCAACATATAAACAGCATCCTCATTCTTTTTTTGGGGGGGGGGGGTTGCATTGTATTTCATGTTATGGATGTACGGTGTCTAACCAGTTCCCTATTAATGGACATTTGAGTTATTTCATAACTTTTGCTATGACACTACAACAAGTAACCCTGCCTACATGTTGCTTCTATAAGTGAAGGTGTATTTTCAGAATAAGGTTAGGGTTAGAAGTGAAATTGCAAGACGTAAGAATAAGTGCATATATAATTTTGGTACTCCACAGGGCCTGAATCATTTTCCCATTCCCACCAGGAAATTTACGAGCACTGTTTCTCCACTGCCGTGTAATTTCAATGTGCATTTCCATTATAAGTGAGGACGAACAGACTTTTACGTTTCGGACCATTGCTGGTCTTTTGTGTGAAATGTCTGTTCATGTCCTTGCCCATTTTTCTCTTCGGATTTTGGTCTTTGACCATCTGGAGTATAGTTTAATCTCATCCCCATAAATCACCTCATTCCAGAACACCTCCTTTGGGGATAAACGGTTTTGGTAAAATTGGATAAGGGCAGCCCAATCAAAAGATTACCTGACCCCTGTAGGAAGTATGAGACTTGTTTCACGTCTACCAGGTAACACCATCGGTCTTACGCGACGGTCCGGATGACACACAGCCTTGCGTAAGGGCGTATATTCGAATTAAAAACCTTATATTATCGGTTCCATTAAAACCTCACAAGGTTCGCCTTCCCCTCGCTTCTGCGTTAGCAAGGTGCCCCTAGAGCAAAACCTCCACGTACTAGACAATAGCTCCCCGGTTTCACCTCGAGATTTCAAGGCGGGGACGAACCAAGCGTCCAGGAAGCAGCACTTCCTGACGGAAGAAAGATCATCGGTTTCCAAATTCTCAGAACTTCAAACAGCAAGGGCTCACGAAGCCTCAATTGCTCGCACTCCCCGCCCACGGCGTCGCTCCTAAGGTTGCACCTTGCCGACAGCGCGCGGAAGCATCACAGATGGGTGCTGTACCAAAGGACAGCCAATCACACGCCGCCTTCGCCCAGATTCCTCCGCCAGAGGCAGCGCCGCAGCCGCAGGTGGCCCGGCGAGCTTGTCCGCCCGGGGAGCGCGTCCACCCGGCGCCGCCAATCGCGACCCCCGCCGCCCTTCCCGTGATGCCCCGCGGCTGACCTGCGACCTCGCGGCTCACCACTCCCTGAGGCCCGCTTCCCTCCCCGCCCCCGCCGAGGTCGCAGCGCTTCAGCGGCCGCGGGGCGTGCCACCAGGCGCAGCTCCTCCTGTAGCGACTCGAGGCCCTCAGCGGGCGCCCTCCTTTCGCCTTTCCTCCCCGCGGCTGGGCCCGGCGGGCGGAAAGCTGTGGCCGCGTCCGTGAGACAACTGGTCGGTGAGTGGGCCGGGCGCTAACATGGCGGGGCGGAGAAGCGGGCGGGCGCCGGCGGCGTCGCGGGGCGGGGCGGCGGGAGGAGCGGGAAGGGGGTGGGGCGACGGGACCTCGCTTCCTCCCTCAGCGCCATTTTGTGGCAGCGAGACCTGCAAATAAAGGGGAGAGCCGGGGTTGTGGCGGGAGGAGGAGCGCGGGGGCCGGCGGCAGCGGGGTCGGGCGGCCTGGACAGCGAGCGGGTAGCGCGGGGTCAGCCTATGTGACTGGGCGGCGCCGGCGCGGCCTCCGTCAGGAGAGGTAGGTGCGGGCCGCTCGCTGGAGCGGCGGCGAGGATCTCGGGGTCCCCAGGGCTGAGGCGCGGCCGCCCGGCCCGGGAAGGGGCGGACGGAGCACAGGGGGCGACTCGGGGTTCCCGGGCCCGCCGGCCTCCCGTTAGCCGCGCCGCCTTTCCGCCTGCAGGGACACTTCCGCCACCCCGAGGCCATTTTACCTCCGTCCTCAGGGTCCCGGGGGCTAGGTGGGCGCTCCCGCGGGGCGGGCGACAATCGGAGGCCGCCTTCTCGGTGCGCGTCTAGTCCCCGCCCCGGTGTCGCCGGCTCCCACCTCGGCCGGAGCGCGAGGACTGGCGGCACGAATGAGTTCAGCAGGGGAAGGAAAGCAGCGTTCGTTGACCAAATCGCACGTCGCGCAGTAGCTTAATATTGCAGCTGCGTTGTCTTGTGGACTTCCATTTTTAGATGATGGCATGCGTTCTGAATTAAAAAGAGAAAGATTATTTATTGAATTAGAGGTTTTCGTGAAATTTTAGAGTCTCACCTCGGATCCCTGTAAGGCTGTTATTAATTTTTTAAACCATATTTCATGGGAGCACATAGGAAAAGTCCAAGTTTGTTTTCATGAAGTCAGTTGGATATTTGATCCTAGAGGACTGTGTTAAAATCCTTAATAACCGTGTTTATAAAGCAAGAAACGATTCTTTTGTCCGAGATTTAAAAAGATAAAGAAATACTTTCATGATCATGTTACAGTCCTGAGTTGTCCATGTAGTTTTCCTTCTCAGAATTTAGTTAATTCCATTGCTGAGGAGGATACGTGGAAGTCACGCGTCTGTCACCACAAGTCCTACCGGGTTTTTGTTTTGTTTTGTTTTTGAAGTATAGTCGATTTACAATGTTGTTAGTTTCAGGTGTACAACAAAGTGATTATCGACCGGGTTTTTTATTTAAAAACTTTGACCATTAAGACTTCTGTGACAGATAAACATGTTGTAGACATTTAAAACCCCGTATAGAGCTACCGTGAAAATCTTTTCAAGATGCCTAAGTGTTATATATGTACACATGACATTTAGTAGCATCTGATTAGGCAAGTTGGGGAAAGAAATTGCGGTGCATTAGAAATTGGGAAAGAAATTGGGGCTCGTGATAAAGAGGAGGTTCAATTTCAAGGGTTTTGGTGGCTGTATTCCTAGAGTGCGTTCAGATTTTACGTTATCTTAAGCAGATAGCCATAGCTAAGAGATCAGTATTTTCACTTCTCAGTGGCGGAACTTAGGCAAACTACCTAAATTTCTAACTCCCAAAGGACAAAAGTACTGATAAAAGTGTATCCCAGGCACTGCTATTTTTTACTTAGTTCATATAATTTATAGAACTTCATAATATATAGCTTTCCTGATTGAATTTTGAGTATTTGTCAGAAATGGGTTGGTATAATACAGAAAATCCGTAGCAGCCTTGTGGCATGGAGATGAGAGTTGTAATAATTGTATTTGTACAGTACGTTACAGCTTTCAGAGTCCGTTACACTCTCGTATGTATGTATCGGTGTAATATAGAATTCCCTTGAAAATATTCTTTGTTTAGAGGTCTTGATCATTTTCATTCAATTGTACATTATCTTGCTCTTGAAAAAAGTATTTTTCTTGCTCTTAAAAATTTTCTGTTGCTTTGCTTTTGCAAAGCAAGATGTAGATAGTACTTGGTTTTATTCTTGTTTTTATTACCTTCTATTTTTCTGCATCTAAGTATTTTCTATTACTAAGCTTACTAGAGCAAAACTTTTCAATATTCCTATAACAGTATATCCCATTAGATATTAAGGCGGTGTATCAGGCTAGATTCAGTGCTATAAATAAACATTCTCAACTCTTGAAAATGTAGTTGGTGGAATTTACTTTAATCTTTCCTAAATACACATTAAAATTCTCTTTTATGTTAATGTTAGTATTTTATTTGAAATATCTTTTGTTTGTATAGTATTTTTATGGCACTTAAAACACTGACATTTGTAGCACTTTGTGGGGCAGGCAAAACTGGTATCCTCTTTTTGCTGATTTGGAGACTGCAATCTAGAGAAAGTGACTTGCTCAAGATCACATGACTGATACATAGTCAAGAAAAATTGGTCTTCCAGTTCCTAACAAGTACACTTCTACTACAGTGCCTAGGCTAATACAGTGTCAGATTATTAGTTTCTTACGTTTAGTTGTGATGAGTTTCAGCAAGGTAGGTGATTTCTTACTGAAGTGTTGGCTGGTACTTGTTTCTCTGTTAAGGGAGAACTGAGTTGCATAACTTGGGATCATAATGCTAAGAGCCAGAGAAGTACTGAGATCTGGGATGCTAGGCTCCTAGCCTACCAAAACCGAACTCTCCATCATAAGGTGTTTCTCAGTGTAAAGGCATCAGGAGTAGATGGTGGTTCTGATGGTCTAAACTTAAGAGCTATATTACCTCTGAATTATCCACATGGATAACAAAACTTTACATAAAACATAAAACCATGTTTTAGCCAGTCCTCTTAAACTTGCTAAAAGGTAGCCAAATTTGTCAATTTTTGCTTTTTTTCTATTTTGCTTTTCTGCATTCTCTAGCTAATGCTAGAGAATTCTAGCATTCTAGAATTCTAGCATTCTCTAGCTAATGCTAATTCTCTAGCATTCTCTACCCCCCCCCCCCATTTTTTAATAAGTAGCTGTTTTAATCTGAGCTAATCACCTAATGATTCATAACCCTTTTCATCATCTGGAAAATGGAAACTAACTTCGACTGTAGAAGTTGTGGTTATTAAATAAGTGATTCATAGCACTGGGTATATATTCATTTTTTCCCTTCAAGACTCAGGGTTCAACTCCAAATGATATTTCAGTCATTCTGTTTTTCTGATATGAAAATAGCTTGTTCTAAGAACCTGGAATATCCATTGTCTTTATGAATGTAGAATTAACTTTAGATGGTATTGTGCTTGTCAGTTGTGCTAAAAAAAAAAATTGCCCTGGGGAGTAATAAATTTCACAGCACATGTGCAGTGGGAGAGTCAGAATTGAGAACCAGGTTCTATTTTGATTAAATAGTTGAATGTTGATGCTTTCAAATTTTAAGCCTGTTTCTAATTTGCCTTTTGTCACACTGTCCATTTAACTGTTGTGGCATATCATGAAATCTCAAGCAAAGATTGACTTTTCATCTGCTAAAGATAAGGGAGGAATTTCTTACTAAATGCTTATGCTTTGATTTCCCAAGTCACATATTCCATAACATGTGGAGTGACTTGTGATTGAGAGTCAACATGTGAAACGCAAACATATACAAAACCTGGATTTATCCCTGACTTACATTACAAATTTAAACATCTATTTTTATAAAGAAAATGTAGGTATTCTTTAAGCAGTGTGTTATTAGAATCTACCCAGCGTCAAGCTTTTTAAAAGGAGAGAGAACATAAGCCAGTGTTAAAAATGTAAATAACTTGCTGTTTAGAATTCTGAGAATTGGAGGTCACCAAGAATTCTGCAGTGGGGCTTAAAGACAAAAACAGGAGACTCCCCTGATGGTACAGTGGGTAGGACTCCGGGCTCCCTATGCAGGGGGCCAGGGTTCGATCCCTGGTCGGGGGAACTAGATCCCACATGCCACAACTAAGAAGCCAGCATGCTGCATATGGCATTATTACATTCTTTTTTATGGCTGAGAAATATTCAATTGTGTATATGTACCACATGCACAGTTTTGAGATGGGAAGCCTTTAGAAGGATTTAACCAGAAGACTGACATATAGGTACACATTTATATACTATTTAAGTATGTTAAAAGTTCAAATGGCTCAAATTTTCTTGTACCATTTTAATACGTTATTAGTACGTTATTGATATTTACCTACTATTTAGCATTGGACAAATGGGAAGTTCAAAGAAAATGTTAAACTTGAGTTGTGGATTCCAAGAGGTTGCAGTCTAGTGGAGTGAATGCCCATTAAAACCATTTTAAAATATAAGTAGTCAGGCCTCTGGAGGTGAACATGGTGAGCGTTTGTTTCCAAGTTCTTGGATTCACTCTAGAGTCACGTTAGGATAATCAGTCACTAAGCAGCTGTCTATAACTTGCAATAGAGATTATAAACTGGGTGATAAGGGGGCTAAAGTAGGCAGGGGCCAATTCAGAGAAAAAATACCGATTTTTAAATCATAGAAATATGGTCATGTCTTCATAGGTGTTGGTTGGTCATAGAGACTTGATCAACTCCATCAGCTCAGAAACTAATGATATATGCTCAGGTTTTTGTTTTACATCCAATGATAAGATTATCAAAGAGGGAAGAATTAAGGCAGTTAATTTATGATATGATCAATATATAATTTTTTTCCTTAAAATGTACTGATTTTTTCAACTCAGTGTACCTAATCTGAAAATCAGGGTTTAGTGACAGTATGATTAGAATATTTGAATTGGGATTGTATGTAATATAAAAAATGGTATTGAAAATCATCTCCTTTTGAGGAATCTCAGATATTCATCAAGAAGTCAAGTAGCTTTTAAAACTCAGTTTTACACTGTAAATTCTTTGATTAAGTTATTTTTATTGCGTATAATTGACATGTTATTTTCAGGTGTACAACATAGGGATTTGACGTTTGTATACATTGCAAAAGGATCACCACATAAATCTAGTTACCATCTGTCACCATACGTAGTTACAAAACTTTTTTTCTTATGATGAAGATTTTGACTCTTTCAGCAGCTTTCAAATCTACGTAATACAGTATTATTACCTATAGTCACTGTGTTGTACATTATATCTCTGTGACTTATTTACTCGCTACTTATTTAATTGTTTGGAATTTGTAGTAAGTATGGGCAGGTAAAATAAACTAAAAAGAAAGTTTAAGATGTAAGGGAACATTTATGACTTTGCTGCTAGAAAGGATACCTAGGAATAACTTTAAATTAGCTTCTCTTTGTTAAATTTGAATATTAGGAAATAGCACAAGTCTTTTCAGTAAGCATAATAAAGTTAATGAGAGTATTTCTGTCATTAATCTTTTTCAACAGGATTAAGTGAATTTTATGTAAATTTATAAAAGAAGCTAATTTTGAGATACAAATTATTCTGTGACATGAAGTTAAATAATGTAGGGATATTTTTATTAAGGTGTAAATACCTTCATACCTGCATTGTGTAGTGATGAATTATCATGAGGATGATAGATTTGACCTTACTATAACAATGTTAATTCTGTAAAAGGAAAGGCTTAGCAACTGGTCTTACCCTTCCTCTGTCCTTTCAACAAGATGCCTGAGATACTGCCTGAGGCCAGTATCGGACTTCAGCACAAACCTATTACTTCTGCTGCCAGATTTGTCTTTCACAGGGCAATTGTAAGAATGCATTGAAAAATTGTATTTCTTTGGGATGTCCGTGGTGGTCCAGTGGTTGATTATATTTCTTTCAATCCTTTGTGGCAACATTACAAAGAATGATCAACTTTTTTATAAGAGAGTTTAAAAAAAAACCTAATAACAATAGTAATGTAAGATGTTAACAAAGGAGAAACTGGGTGTAGAGTATATGGGAACCCTGTAATATCTTTGCAGCCTTTCTGTAAATCTAAAACTAGTCTAAGAGGTATATAATTTTTTTCACAACTTTATCGGAGCATAAATGCTTTACAATGTTGTTAGTTTCTGCCGTGCAACAGAGTGAATCAGCTATATGTATACATTTTATCCCCATATCCCTTCCCTTTTGAGCATCCCTTCCACCCTCCCTCTTGAGCATCCCTTCAGGTGGTCACAAAGCACTGAGCTGATCTCCCTGTGCTATGCAGCAGCTTCCCACTAGCCATCCATTTTACATTTGCTAGTGTATATATATCAGTGCTACTTTCTTACTTCATCCCAGCTTCCCCCCCACCCCACCCAGTGCCCTCAAGTCCGTTCTCTACGTCTGCGTCTTTATTCCTACCCTGCCACTAGGTTCATCAGCACCGCTTTTTTAAATTCCATATATATGCGTTAGCATACGGTATTTGTTTTTCTTTCTGACTTACTTCACTCTGTATGACAGATTCTAGGTCCATCCACTTCACTGCAAGTAACTCAATTTCGTTCCTAAAAGGTTTATTTTAATTTAAAAAAATAACCGAATGATTTGGTCATAACTGAGTTCAGTAATAAATTCGTTTGAAAAAGCCAGTCTTTTTTTCTTCCTACCTTAACTGGAAGAAAATCAATTGACTTTCCTCTCTTTATTCCTTTTTTCTAGGATTCAAGATGACCAACGAGGAACCTCTTCCTAAAAAGGTTTGTTTTTTTCAGCAGTTTCTAAGCACTTCTTTTGACTAATAGAGTTGAAGGCACTATCCATATTGTTTGCTTTTGTTTACTCCCTTGCCTTATATTAATAGCATCATGGGTGTATAATGTGTGGGACGTTGTATCTAATATGTAATATATTTTAGAATATTTTCAGCCTTTGGAAAACTTTTGTAATAATGACATCCCCATGGTCAACTTGTAGCCTTTATCATATGAATATTCCCAGCTATATAACTACAAATAATGTCAAAATAAGAGATTATTTTACAAGATCCTATAAGTTACTTATTTTCTTTTTTTTCCTAACTTAAATCCCTTTGGTTGTAATGCAGAACCACTTCCATATTTTTCAAAACAGTTTACAGCTAGTTGGTTCTTAGATTCTACCATTTCCTCTGAAGTTTTATTTTCTAGTCTCATTTTCCCCATTTTTTCTTCAGTTTAGTCACTATGACACACACACAAAAGAGGTTACAAAAGAATAACAGTTTCTAAGGGGTATTTATAATTCAGTTGGGAAAGTAGGGGTATGTGCTTATTAACCAGTGAATATTTAAGTGGACAATTTAAATAGTAAATGTTACGGAAATTTCTGTCCTAAGTTTTGGGGTCAAGTGCTTTAACAGTCTTGAGAATTACTGGGTGCTTTCTGTTAGGCTTTTAATATATTCTGGTATAATGATTTTCCCTTTTCTGTTTTCTGATAGTAACATGTTACTGGTAAATGCTACAATTTGAAACATTTTTATAAAGAAAAATGTTTTAATATCTTATAAGGGAAATTAATAAGACTTAATTTTATATTAAAGTAGGAGAGGTGCCTCAGCTTTACAATCTTCTTTTGGTATAGAGAAAACATTTAATATTTCTCAATTTGCAAAACAATTTCATCTCATTAGAATATTATGCCCACTTTAAAGAACTTTTTATTTGGAAAAAATTACTGATTCATAGGAAGTTGTAAAGAAATGTACAGGGAGGGGGCTTCCCTGGTGGCGCAGTGGTTAAGAATCCGCCTGCCAATGCAGGGGACACAGGTTCGAGCCCTGGTCTGGGAAGATCCCACATGCCGTGGAGCAACTAAGCCCATGCGCCACAACTACTGAGCCTGCACTCTAGAGTTCACGAGCCACAACTACTGAGCCCATGTGCCACAGCTACTGAAGCCTGTGCACCTAGAGCCCATGCTCTGCAACAAGAGAAACCACCGCAATGAGAAGCCCATGCACCACAAGGAAGAGTAGCCCCCACTCGCCGCAACTAGAGAAAGACCGCGCTGCAATGAAAGCCAGTGCAGCAAAAAAAAAAAGAAAGGGCTTCCCTGGTGGCCCAGTGGTTACGAATCCGTCTGTCAGTGCAGAGGACATGGGTTCAAGCCCTGGTCCAGGAAGATCCCACGTGCTGCAGAGCAACTAAGCCCGTGCGCCACAACTACTGAGCCCTCGTGCCACTACTGAAGCCTGCATGCCTAGAGCCTGTGCTCTGCAACAAGAGAAGCCACCGCAATGAGAAGCCAGCACACAGAAACGAAGAGTAGCCCCTGCTCACTGCAACTAGAGAAAGCCCATGTGCAGCAACAAAGAGCCAACGCAGCCAAAAATAAATAAATTTAAAAAAAAACAAAAAACTTTAGGGCTTCCCTGGTGGCGCAGTGATTGAGAGTCTGCCTGCCGATGCAGGGGACACGGGTTCGTGCCCCGGTCCGGGAGGATCCCGCATGCCATGGAGTGGCTGGGCCTGTGAGCCATGGCCGCTGGGCTTGCGCGTCCGGAGCCTGTGCTCTGCAACAGGAAGAGGTCACAGCAGTGAGAGGCCTGCGTACCGCAAAAAAAAAAAAAAAAAAAAACTTTATAAAAAAAGAAATGTACAGGGAGGTTCTGTGCACTCTTTACCCAGCCTCCTTCAGCGTTAACATCTTGCATAACTGTCAGACATCTTGCATAAGAATATCAAAACCAGGAACTTGACATTGGTACAATCCACAGAGCATATTCAGACTTCCCTGGTTGTGCGTGCATTCTGTGTGTGGCTCTATGCAGTGTTATCACTTGTAACTTAATGTAAACAGCACCACAACCAAAATAGTTACCTGAACCATTACCACAAGTCTCTCTTACGCCATTTTTTATAGCCACATCCATCCTCTCCCACTCCATTCTTAACTTAACCCCTGGCAACAACTAATCAGTTCTTCATTTCTAAAATTATGCTATTTCACAAATGTCGTATATGTGAAATTATGCTGTATTACATATCCTTTGAGTTTTTTCACACTGCATAATATCCTTCAGCTTTATCCAAGTTGTTGCATATGTCGGTTGTCTGTTTCTTGTATTGCTGTATTTCATGGTATCATAGTTTACTATTCACCTGTTGAAAGACATCTGGGTAGTTTCCAATTTTTGGCTATTACAAATAAAGCTGCTGTGAGCATTTGTGTACAAGTTTCTGTGTGAAAATAAATTTTCATTTCTTTGGAATATGTGCTTAAGAGTGCAACTGTTGAGTTGCATGGAACATCCATTTTTAGTTTTAAAAGGATTCGCCACACTATTTTCCAGAGCAGCTGTACCATTTTACTTTCTCACTAGCAATGTATGAAGGCTCAGTTTCTCTGCATCTTCACTCAGTATTTGGTGTTACCACTATTTTTTTATTTAGCCATTCTAATAGGGTGTAATGATAGCTTATTGGGTTTTAATTTGCATTTTCCTAATAACGATACCTGTTTTAAAGATAACAAATAGTCCACCTTTTAAAAACTTCGTTCCAAAAAATAAGACTTTTTTTTTTTTTTTTAGATGTTGGTAGGAGTTTATTAATTTATTTTTGCTGTGTTGGGTCTTCGTTTCTGTGCGAGGGCATTCTCTAGTTCTGGCAAGTGGGGGCCACTCTTCATCGCGGTGCGCGGGCCTCTCACTATCGTGGCCTCTCGTTGTGTAGCACAGGCTCCAGATGCACAGGCTCAGTAGTTGTGACTCACGGGCCTAGTTGCTCCGCGGCATGTGGGATCTTCCCAGACCGGGGCTCGAACCTGTGTACCCTGCATTAGCAGGCAGATTCTCAACCACTGCGCCACCAGGGAAGCCCAAGACTTTTTTTTAAAAAACGTCGTAGTATGTACTGAGCCATTTAAGTTTCAGACATTTCAGTACAGGCTTCCTTTTGGGAGGAGCTTTGTGTGTCTTTGGTAAAAAGGGGATTCCTAATAACAGAAACCAGCAGTTGAGGGATTAAAAGTATGATCCTGTCTTCATAAAAATAAGAATATAAGTGCCAATGGTATTTAATATTTAAAACCTTAAGAAAGAGCACTTAGTTTGTATCATAATTCTCTTTATAGGTTCGACTGAGTGAAACAGACTTCAAAGTTATGGCACGAGATGAATTAATTCTCAGGTAAAATGTTCTTTTACCAAATAAAAATCTTTCTATAGAACATTATGTTGTGATTCTGTACTATAGTGTTTATGTGAGGTATTGTTTTGTTTTTAATGTTAATACATCCTCAAATCATTTAATATATTTTTTGAACCTCTTTCCTACGGCCTATTTCTTCATTATATAAACATTGGGGAAAGCATAACACTTCAAAGAACTAAAGCACTAGCTTGGGTAACTTCTAGACTGATAGGTAACTTGACTTTTTTTCTTGTAGAGGGCAAATATTCAGAACTTTAACTTGAAAAGCATTTGTACTTCATGTGTATAACTTGCTATGGGGAAAGACCCTGTTCTCAGGAAGCTTTCAGTTTACCAAATGAATAGACTTGTTTTGATGTAGTTAATTTTTTTACTTTTCTGCGTAACATGGAAAAGTTGTACTCCTTAAGGATATTCTTCTCGTTGTGGAAGAAATATATTATTTACTGGTGAAGCAGAGTTACTCTTTCTCATAACTGTGACCTTGGTCAACTCATTTAACTTTATATATCTTTCATTTTATTATCTGCAAGTTAAAGCAGTTGGATTAAATTACTTTTAAAGATGACTTCCAGCTCTGAATTTCTGTGGTTATCTTAAAATGTCTTACTAAAGCAGATTGTCAAGTACAGCATTATATTATTCGTTTTTCAAATGTAAGAAATCAGAAAATGGGATCACGCATGTTTTGTATTTTATAACTTAAATATATTCTTTTTGCATTTTATCACTATGGTAAGTTTTTTACGAGGTAACTTTTAGATAAAAATAAAATGAATATTTCAGAGCAACCTGCAAGTTCATTGAACTTTTTCCTCTAGAAATTTCAAGGAATTTTTACTTGAGGAACTGAGTAAATTTAACAGAGTGGAAGTTGGGGAGAGAAAAAGGTGGTTTTATAAGATAGGGAAACACAGATGACATGCTCCATTGTTTCCTAGAGCCCGATAATTTCCCACCCTTGTTTACTTAACTAGCTACACTCTATTGCAGACATGCTCTTTATTTTCCTTTACCGTAATCTCATGCATAGAAGTTTTTCTATTGCATACCTTCATTTTCCTGCACATAAAATTTAAATACTTAGTATTTTAAAATACTTTTGCCCTTTCCTGCTGATGTAGACGCTTGTGATATACTGTTGATGTTCTCTTTGTACCTCTGATATGGTACACTCCTTGCCTTTTATCCTTTCTTAGATAATTCCTCTGGTTAGTATGTGCCGTCTCTTGATTTAACTGTTGGGGGAGAAATCGGTACTATAATCTTAATTTAAAAATCAGGAACAATTTTTTATGTTAAATTACCTTTAAGGTTTTAAAAATCATGTGCAATTTATATTCTTGAGGTAGTTTAATTTATTTAGGGACTTCTCATTTATGACTTTTAAGTAGGTTTTTTCCTCATTAATTCTCTTTGTGATTTTAAATTAACTGCTACTTAGTCTCTTTTTTCTACTTGATGAGGATGTTTGTGGTTTGAGCTTTTATATATATATTTTTTGTTTGTTTTTAGTTAAGGCTGCATTGGGTCTTCGTTGCTGCACGTGGGCTTTCTCTAGTTGCGGCGAGCAGGGGCTGCTCTTCATTGTGGTGCGCGGGCTTCTCATTGCAGTGGCTTCTCTTGTTGTGGAGCATGGGCTTTAGGCACTCGGGCTTCAGTAGTTGTGGCTCGCGGGCTCTAGAGCGCAGGCTCAGTAGTTGTGGCACACAGGCTTAGTTGCTCTGCTGCATGTGGGATCTTCCTGGACCAGCGCTCGAACCCGTGTCCCCTGTATCGGCAGGCGGATTCTTAACCACTGCGCCACCAGGGAAGTCCCTGAGCTTTTATATTTCTCGTTTCCTCTAAAATAAATAGTTCTTATATAACCTCCACAAAACATCTTTATTCATCCCAAAATGTTGAATGAACTCCTCTTTGTGTCCTAGGTTGTAGAGGCCGTAAAAATGAGCATGCCCTTGGCCTAGTCTTTATGTAGAATGGATTAGCTTGATATTATGGAATATTTTTGTTCATTGTGTTGTAATGTTAATAAATCTCACAGCAAACTTGTCAGAGGTTTTAAGATTATAAAAATATTTTCTAAAATCAAAGTAAATTTTAATTAGCTGTAACTGAAGAGCACCTTGAAAACAGCTCTTAAGTAAGCAAGGTGGCAGACAGCTTACTTTCCAGGAGCAGTTGCTTAAATGTAAGACTGGGGAAAGTTTGTTAACTGCAGTAATTGCCAAGAGCGGCTAATATGGCCTGTATTTTGAGGGTAGAGGAATATAATGAAGAAAGGTCCTGAAGGCATATGGCATGTATGGAAGTTGTTTCTGCTAATTAGATACGCTTTTGAAAAATAGTATGTTCTCTCCCCCCCACACTTTTTTGTTGTTGTTGTTACTTTGAGAGAATCACGTGGTATTTTCACGTAAGAGCCGAGATAACCTTCAGTCCCTTATAATCAGGCACTTAAAAATTTTTTTTTAATGTTTTTTAAATTTTATTTAACTTTATTGATTTTTGGCTGCGTTGGGTCTTCGTTGCTGCGCACGGGCTTTCTTCTAGTTGTGGCGAGCAGCGGCTGCTCTTTTTTGCGGTGGGCAGGCTTCTCATTGCAGTGGCTTCTCTTGTTGCAGAGCACAGGCTCTAGGCATGCAGGCTTCGGTAATTGCGGCATGCGGGCTCTGGAGCGTGGGCTCAGTAGTTGTGGCACACGGGCTTAGTTGCTCCGCAGCATGTGGGATCTTCCCGGAGCAGGGCTCGAACCGATGTCCCCTGCATTCGGATTCTTAACCACTGCACCACCAGGGAAGTCCCTAGGCATGTTTTTTAAATGCCTTTTGTTTGAGGTGGAGAGCATATCTGAAAAGTACGGTTAAGTTTTTCAGTCAGCTTCCATAATCCAGGCAACATGCTGAACATCAGTGATACAAAGTCCTGTATGGTGTGTGATCTGACCCACGGGAACACTGCTTGGTGTATTTTCAGCAGGGAACACTTTTCTCTGTATTTCCATTTACCTAACTCCTGTAAGTTGAGAAGGAATAATTTTGAAGTGACTCATTTATTATGGGTAAACTAGATTTCTGGTTATCTCAAAATGGAAGAGACATTAAAATTCATGCAGTGGAATTCTCAGTATTATTTAAAGCTTATGGATGTGGTTTTCTAGTATATTTAATAAAAGCAATTTAAACATAACTAATATGGATTTATTTTTGTACTAGGTGGAAACAATATGAAGCGTATGTACAAGCTTTGGAGGGCAAGTACACAGATCTTAACTGTAAGTTTGAGTTTTAGCTTTCTAAAGACTATGTGACTATTGCCTTTTAGATTGTTGTTATAAGCACAGGATAACTGGTTTTACTAAGTAATTTTTATTCAAGCATTTTATTGAGGAACTCTGTCCAGGCACTATGCTGGGTGCTAAGAAATAGGTGAATGAGACATGCTGTCTCTTCTTGAAGAGTTCGCAGTCATTGGAGAAGACCAACATGCAATAATCTTAGAATAGCACTTCTCTTTTAACTGAAGGTTCCGAGAGAGCATAGATAGGGAAATTCACAACTACTTGAAACTTTCCTTGATGTGTCCCTTCCACAGAGAAATTTCAAGTGAAGCATGAGTTATTACTCTAGAAGAGAGAAGCAACCAGTATTAAATTTATGATAGCTTAAATTGTAACAATAGGATACAGCTATGTATTTATGGATTTTTCAACATCTGCTAAAAATAATACAATTTAGTCTTCAGACCAATTTAGTCTTTGTCACTTTTCACTGAGTTAGAGTAACATAATATTTGTGAGTATAAAAACCAGTACACTTTTCCAAGTTCAGAAAGCTTAATATCCTAAAATCTCAATTATTTTATGATTATAGTATAATCCATAGAAGTTGTGAACATTATGAAAACTTAAAGTAATAATTGTCTCTGCAGTTATGGGCATGTTTATATTGAATAGGTTAAAAACGGTACTAATCAGGACTTTCTGAATACTTCATAGTATAAACAAATGCAAATAACGAAGTTTCCTGGTGTTTGTTGGCAACAGATTAGACCATAACAACGTAATCCCGTCTAGCATTAAGTGGCTGTGGACCCGTATAACAGCACTAACTCCTAAAAGAGCACTCATGATCAGGAACAGATTTCATTGTTACAGAAGCATTGGTAGAATAGAAAGTAAAGATTTAAACTTGTTACCGTGGTTTTTATCATCTGTTCAAAGGCAATCAGAACTTTCTTTTGGTTAGTTCAGTTTGATCTTGAAAATTATATTTCATGATGTTGGGGTTTTTTTTCCTTTAATCATCAGCTAATGATGTAACTGGCTTAAGGGAATCTGAAGAAAAACTAAAGCAACAACAACAAGAGTCTGCACGCAGGGAAAACATTCTTGTAATGCGACTAGCAACCAAGGAGCAAGAGATGCAGGAGTGTACTGTAAGTATTTCAAATGTTTTAAAGTCTTTTTGAGGAATTGGGTTTTGGGTCACATGATGACATGTATTAATTCACATTAAGCTAATTTTGTTACTTAATAGGAATTATAGATGCACATTTTGTTAAGGTAGAAATACTTTGAGCTTAAATGTGCTAAATGTAAAATTTTGATAGATAACCTTTCGTTATTGGATTTAAAGTAATTTTTCTGTGGCCAAGAAGTCAAAAATCTTAAATTATTCTCTGAAATCTCCATGATTTATAAGAATTAGTATATTGGTTCAGATATCTTTAAGTAACTAATACCTGAGGGTATAAGCAGCATTTAGTCTTTACTAAGCAAGCCGTCTGATTAGTTTCTCCTCTGCTGTCTTTACCCCTTTCTGCATAAAGTTATTTTTCTTAGTATCATCAACTTCTACCATGTCTTTTAATTGTTAATCTTTCATTCGTACTATTTGCCATGTGTACATAGATCTGAAATCTAATGATATATTTGATCCTTTAGCTCTGGGGTTGAATTTAGAGTCAGTTTTATGCTGTCTTTGACAGTCTTAGCCCTTTCTTTTAGTGTTTGTATATGTCAGTTATATAAGATAGGGGCAGCTCTATTCCTGTTGTTCCTAATAGTTTTTTTTTTCTTTCTTTCTTTCTTTCTTTGGTTTTTTTGTTTTTGGACTGCACTGCGCGGCTTGCGAGATCTTAGTTCCCTGACCAGGGATCAAACCCAGGCCCCTGCAGTGAAAGTGCTGAGTTCTAACCTCTGGACCGCCAGGGAATTCCCTGTTGTTTCTCATCTTAAAAGCTGAAATTTTCCTGAATTTTTTTGTGTAATCTCCATTTGATAGTTATTAAAATCTAATGCATAAGGCAATATTCTGGTCACTGGAAACTAATAATCTGTGGGTCACAGTTCTGTTTCTTCTCTCACCAGTAAAATGTTCTTTAGGGCTTAATCACAATCCTTATTCTTCTTGTGCAGACGCTGTCTGTTGTCCACATTTCCACAAAAGTCTTTAGTCCCTTTTCCTTCTTTTTTTTTTTTTGCTGTGCTGTGCGGCATGTGGGATCTTAGTTCCCCGACCAGGGATTGATCCCACGCCCCCTGTGCCCTGCGTTGGAAGTGCAGAGTCTTAATCACTGGACTTCCAGGGAAGTCCCATTCACTTCTTCAAAATGACTTCTTTACCTGTTAAAGAGTAGCCTCTGTTATTTTCTCTATCTTCTCACCATTCCTTTTGTTTCTACCAATTTAGTTTCCATCTGCACTGCCACTGATATTTTTTCTGTAAAGTCACTAATGAACGTATTAAGAAATTTCTCTTTCTCAGCACTCATATGCCTTTACTTTCCCTAACTTCAACTATTGACCATTCCCACCTTTGGCTTTTTTTTTTTTTTTAACCTAGATACCTGGTTCCAAGAAGTCTTACCAACATTTTGAATATAGGGTTTTTGTTTTTGTTTCTTTTCTGTAACACCCACCCATACCATTCAATTTTTTTTTTGCTTAGGATTTTCACGTCTAATGGCATGAGTACTACTTCTCAAGTGCCTAGTCTCAAAACCATTTAATTCTTTCTTTTTGTGATATTTAGGACTCTAGGTTCTACCATTTACTCATTAATAGTTTTAGGTTTCCCTGTTAACATGGCACTGTGCCAGATGCTTACACATGCAAAGGATGAATCTTACCTTCAGAGTGCTAGCACCTGGTAGGTAAAGTGTGAATGGATGGTGCTGATGATAATGTCTCATAAAACCAATGCATCTTGATTTCTTTTTATCTCTTGAATCCTATTCTTGACATTCTAGTCCAGATACTTGTTAACACTTGCCTAGATAGTATGTGCTGTTGACTCATCTCAGTGATTCTGCAGCCATTCCATATACACTGGCAGTTTTGATCATATTATGCCTAATCAGGGCCTTTGGTGATGCCTCATCACCCTTTTTGTCATCTCAACCTATATTTAAGAGTGTTTTCAAGTAGAACCTAACTTTTTCCAGCCACATTTTTTTACAGCTCTTCTCTGCACAGGCCAGCCGAAGAACTCACTGCTCTTTCAGTTAGAACACAGTGAAGTTTTGCAGAGAGGGCAGCAGGAGCAAACACAAGGAAATGGCAAGCTTATGTGTAGCAGATGAGGGCCGTTCACTGTGTAATCTAAATACTAGTAACTATGTTCGTGTAAGAGAGGCAGTGTTTTCTTTAGTGATAGTGGTACATGCTATATGTTACATGGCATGCTTTATTCCTGTTAGATTACCTCAGCAGCTTGCATTATATTGAATAAATAGGTGTACTTTTTGGTTTAAAATGAGTTACTTTTAAAATTCCTTAAGCTAAAAGAGGAAAAAATAGTTCTGTTTGCTCAGTGAAATACTAACTAAATGTATCCTACTATATTTGTATGTTTTATGGTAGAAATTAGCTGCTTAGGAAATGTTAGTTTCAGTCCTTTTTTTTTGCGGTACGTGGGCCTCTCACTGTTGTGGCCTCTCCCGTTGTGGAGCACAGGCTCCGGACGCGCAGGCTCAGCGGCCACAGCTCCCGGGCCCAGCCGCTCCGTGGCATGTGGGATCTTCCCGGACTGGGGCACGAACCCGTGTCCCCTGCATCGGCAGGCGGACTCTTAACCACTGCACCACCAGGGAAGCCCTAGATTCAGTCCTGTTTAAGGTTTAGTGTGGAGCAGGATCTTGAACCAGATCTACTTTGGGTGTGAAGAAAGTGATGCATTTAATGATGATACACTGTATCTCATATTTTAGAAATGTATTTTTAGTGTGCTAGTAAATAGTACAACCAAAGTTGAAGTTGAAGGTTTCATATGTAAGCAGAGGGTTTTGGTATGGTGGGAAAAGCCCTAGATTGGGAGTCAGGAGGCTTGAGAACAAGAATTCTGGTTTTAGTACTGGCACTGAACTAACTATCCTTGGACAGTTGGCTTATTTAATCTCTCAAAAATAAGCAGTTTGGACCAGGTCAGTCACCTTCCAGCCTTACAATGCTGTGATTCAAATCTACTTGGAGGGGGAAAAAATGCTTAATTTTGGGTTAAGGTGCTGTTTATAAAGCTGTAATGCCAACTCATGTAAATATGTAAGTACTATACATTTTTAAATTTAGAAATGCAAATATGTTTTAAATTATAACCTTGTAACCTGATGTATTTTTAGGGAACTTGTGTATAGACTAATTTCCCATAAGCACAGATTTACTTACATAAGTAATATTTTAAACTTTGCTTTTTTTCCCCAGTGGGCATCAGCATTTTTAGTAAATATAACAGTGATTGATTGATTGATTTTTGTACTGTTTTGGTTGCCAACGTGTTAGTCTCCTTATATTTGAAGTTTCTAAATACGGAGTGCAATCAAATGGCCTTTATTTCTACATGGATAACCTTAAATAGTTTCGTGGTGGGGGGGGTTCTTCTTTTTTGGCTGCAGAGCGTGCGGGATCTTAGTTCCCTGACCAGGGATCGAAGCCAGGCCCCAGCAGTGAGAGTACTGACTCTTAACCACTAGACCCTCCTAACCAAGGAATTCCCAAATAGTTGTTTTTAATTTGTACTTTTTTTAGAGGATTTTATGATCAAGGGGGGAAAGGACTTAACAAACAAGTTGGTAAATCCAGTGAATGAAAGGGATTTTATCTCTTCTTAAGTATGTTTCCTTGGATTTGGTAGTAATTGGTGTTTTTTTGCTTTGCACAGACTCAAATCCAGTACCTCAAGCAAGTCCAGCAGCCTAGCGTTGCCCAATTGAGATCAACAATGGTAGACCCAGCGATCAACTTGTTTTTCCTAAAAATGAAAGGTGAACTGGAACAGACTAAAGACAAACTGGAACAAGCCCAAAATGAACTGAGTGCCTGGAAGTTTACGCCTGATAGGTAAACAAATCATACTCCCCAGTCAAGACTTCCCTGACAGTCCCACTACGAGAAAGCTGTGGTGGGACAGCCAAGTACTCGTTTCCACACCAAGACTCAGACTTTTTGAGCCAAAAAGCCACATTCTTATACTATCCAGCTTGTAATGGGTAATGTAAAACTTACCAGATGAACCTTGTGTTTCAGCTTTTTTCTCTTCCCCCTCCCCTTGCTTCAGAGGCCTGATGGCGTCGGACTATTCCGAAGAAGTGGCCACCTCCGAAAAATTCCCCTTCTAGAACATGTAGACACTTGAGAAGTGTTTCTGTTTGAAGAAAATAGAGGGAGAAACAGAAGTCTTAAGTCTGTGGCACACTGTGTCTTCAGACAGTTTGGAGGAATGAAAACCTAGAGATTTAAAATCATGAATTGAACATGTAAAATTCCAGTAAATGTAAAGATGGAATATGCATCGCTCTTAACCTTGAGCATAGTGACTTAGAGACACTGTATATCAGTTTTGCCAATAAGACTGTGGACTTCGTGATTGTTGTTGAACTTCTGGGTCAAACTCAAATGAGGTGAATTTTGCCTTTAAAGGGTTTATTTGCTAAGAACCAACTTAATAGTCATGAGAGAATCAAATAATAGATGTCAGTACAAGTAGTTCATATATTTAACCATTTAGTTTGGGGCTCCATATTACTTGATTGAGCCTTAAATCAATGTGGTTTTACTCAATGGTTTGTTCTTTGAATGGTTGCTAATACTGTAGATAATCTTATTGGGGACTGTACAAATAATGAAGGTGTGGTATCAAACTTCAGGTCTAAACTGTTTGAAGCATTATAAACATTCATTTCACAACTAGATTGTATAAGGATATTAGCTGTGATGAGACTCACTGCGTTATTTTTTTCAGTAGTGAAATTTATTAAATCCCCATTCCATTCAACAGGCACATGTTGAAAGAGCATTGTCGTTGGTGTTAATGGGGGAATGTGTTCCTTCATTGTATTTGGGCCTTTTGTATTGCACTCTTGATATTAAATTAAATGTGCCTTGAAATAGTTGGTTTTTTTTTTTTGTTTTGTTTTTGGTTTTGTTTTGTTTTTTAAGTTCAAGGATTACTATGATGATTTTGTTGTACTTTTAACATTTTGGTTTTGGGGGGGCTGTGAGAGCAGATTGATTTCGAAAAAATTGTTGCTGTGCTCTTCAAAGTGAAGGAAAAGGCTCTGTGTCTCATTTTTTAAAGACCTACTTTTTTCCAGCTGGTATCATAAAAGACAAGGAGACTTGACACTTGTTGCTTTTTGACACCTTGTCCCAGGATATTGCAGTAGACATTAATGTGGGACAGCTTCACAGGGTGCCTGCCAGAAGATTGGGGACAGAATGTATTGGAACTGTGGGCTGGCCTAAGTGAGACATTTTGTGAATTGGAAAAAAAAAAAAAAAAACAAGGTATAGTGATCATTTCTAGCAAATTCATTTGATCATTTAGATAAATGAGGCATTATTTTCTTCATGCTTCCATCCAATCCTGGAGGTGAATTTTTTCGTCAGATCATTCTATAAGTCACCAATTCGAATTTTCACTTGGTGATAATGGAGTCTAAGATGAGTGGAAGATAAATGTTCCAGATTGCCCCAACGTTTAAGTGCAGTTTTAACAAGGGTGACTTAAGTTCTCTCTTAATCATTCAAATAAATTGTAAGTATCTTGTATGTGTGTGCTTTAGGGAACTGGTTGTGGGGCAGAGGGTGGGCTGGAGAAGTGGTTTGTGTGACTTCACGGCAAGAAATCGCTTCTAAAGTTCTCACTGCTTGTGGGGGTTGGAGGGTAAGTAACCAAATCTGTTTGAAATTGGCTTCTTGTGCCCGATTTAAGGCTTTTGTGTATATGTTATGCCATTTAAGATCACAGTAGAGAAGACCTATGTATTCTCAGTAGGTCAGGAAATAATTCATAAAAGGTATCATTAACATGTACTCAAATTTAGCCAAGCATCTTTCTTTGCCACTTAGGTAACAGTCACCTTGAAGTGGGTTTTTTCTTCTTACTGTTAAAAACTTTTTTTTAATTAATAAGGTAACACATGCTAATGTATAAAATTGAAACAGTGTAAAGAAAAGTGGAGGTGAAAAGTGAGTTTTACTCCTGGGTGTGACCTTGCCCTTCCCTGTTCAATTCCGCAGGAGTAGTAAGCACTTTTAAATTTCTTGGGTATCATTAAGATAATTTGTGTGCATATACAGTAATTATATATATATATATTGATTTTAAACAAATGTGACATGTATACATACATACAGATGGTTTGTGCCAGGGCTTTCCCCACCCCACTTTATCCTTGGGCATTTTCCCATTTTTTACTATATTTAAATTACTTACCATTTTTAATGGTTATATAATATTTTCATTGTATGAGTAAATCATAATTTACTTTAATTACCTATAAATGGGTTTTTATTTTGTAAAAAGTAGGCTATAAGCCAGAGTTCATCAGGTGGTATAAATACATCATTAATTTGAAACAAATAGTCCTCAATCAATACTCTGTCTGGAATAATTCAAATAGAATGGGTTATGTGGGTTTTGTTTTGTTTTCCACTTTTTTATTCTGTTTTAAGAAAGATCTCATGAATTATGTTGTCCACTTTAGTTAAAATATTTCATACATGTGACAGTGCATATATTTTAGAGTAGTTAGGGGGATATATTGCAGTGTTTTGACAGTTTTCAGTTTGCATTTAAACATTTAGGTACTTGTGTGTACACCTCTTCAGAATACCCTGTCTCCCTTCCCCTTGATGACAAAGCAGTGTACAGTGTCCGTTCTTTCTTATAAATCATTCTCTTAAATTATTTCCTATTGTATTTTCTTTGTGGGTTATTTGATTTTTAGGAATGAGTTAGATTTTTTTTTTTTTTTTGGTAAAATGATTCCAAAGACAAGTTACTTGTAATTGGATTCTTACCATCTTTTGTGATATGATGAACACAACACAAATTTTACATGACATAGTAAAATTACAGAATGTTTAAAGAACAGCAGTTTTTTGAAGATTTGTTTTAAAGTGATCACTAAGTTTAGAAGTGGTAGGATTATTTTAGAACAGGCATTTATAAAAAGGCATGACTTCATAAATGAATTTTTTTTGCATTAGAATTTGTGATACTTTATATGAGGTTAAGTCAGGTCACAATGTATTGATTTTACTATTGTCTGTGTTTTAAAAATTCATATAAAAGATTTCTCAGGTTGGTAAACACTGATGTTATATACTTTGCAAGAAAGCAGTGTTGTGGGAGCATAGGCAGTAAAGTGGAAGGAATGCCCCTGTCTTAGATGATGGTGCGTGTTTCTTATTCCTCATTTGATTTGTAAACTCTTGTTCCCTAGAGACTAAAGTCTGAGGGTGCTTATAGGAAATGGGGGATATCTGGAGCTGTAATAACAATGAACAGAAATATCAGCTAATAAAGTTGCCATGTAGAGAAAAAACCCTTACCACATGCTAACTCATGGTTTTCATCTGAGGCTCCTTTGCACAGTGGTACCCCAGGTTTTACCAGAGATTTGTGTAAGGAAAATGTATTAAAAACTTTTGCTTGAATCATATTGGGTTAGAACATGTGCTCTTGATAAAAGAACCTTGCAACACGGAGCCAAAGAATGAGAAACATTTACAAAGTGCTCCTATCTTAAAACATTTAAAAAGTGTGTGTACAGCAATTGCAAAAATGCAACCAAAAGCCCCAGTAACAGTGTCTCAATAAAACTTCACTGCTTTTCTTTAGCCTCATTAATAAGAATAGAAAGAATCACTTTTAAAGAGTTCTAATTTAAGTATATAATTGTGATGTTACCTTTGAAACTTGGATAGGGACAGTTTGATATTCTTGTGATGGAGTAAAGTTCAGAATGACCTTACTGGTTAAAGAATTTTTTTGCTGACACTTTCTATTGTTTTCTTCTTTTAACTCCTTTAATAGGGCTTTCATTTGCCTGATATACTACTTCAAATTCATCTCATCCTTAATAGTAATATAGGGGATGAACATTGATTGCATTTTTGCAATTACTGTGTATATGCACAGAGGTCTATAGTACATTGCACTAGCACTTGGTAACTAATTTGTTGAAAGTATGGCACTCCTAATTTGGCACACACTTACATATTTGCATTATTTATGATAAGTAACTCCAACCTTATTTTTGTGTCCTAAGAGTAATCTTTTCAACATGGATAAAATCTTCACCACATACCAATATTAAAATTTCAAAAACTTTCATCCCAGTTTAAGACAGCTCAAAAGTATATGTATCATATGAAATTAAATGAGGGATTGGTGAATAGGAATAGTCTGAAGGCTTTTTAAAAACAGTAACTGAACAGGCCTCACTTCATGCAGTAAATAAACATTCTTGTGAGAACTGCCTATTAAGAGGCATCCTTAAAAATGCTGATCTAGCAGGAATAAATATACTCTCATTCATTTATATATTTATAGGTGCTGATTTTTATATATTAGGTATTTTAAAGAAGTTTACATTTGAGGTTGATGTTACATTTACCCTTTCAAGAACTTTTCTGTTCCATAAAGCTAAGTACCTTAGTGCTTTACTAATACTGTATATCTAAAATGTGTGTTAATTAACTGGCCTGTTTCTATTTCAAATTATAATTTGGGATAAAAATAGATTTCAGAATCAGTTATTAATAGAAACAAAAAGTGGCCATTTAGGTACTTCTTCTTTAGGTTTTTAAAATTTTTGCTGCTGTATTGGCAAAATACTGAAATGTACAAGATGGATGTATTCCAAAAAGAAGATGGTAATTGTAGGGAGGCATCTGCTGTGACATAGTGTTATGTTCTGTACGTGTTACATCTATCGTTGTAATAATTGCAAGCAAAGAAGGTTGTAGAGAGTTTTGTCTTCATTTTGTGATGAATGGCTCTTTCCTTTACAGCCAAACAGGCAAAAAGTTAATGGCGAAGTGTCGAATGCTTATCCAGGAGAATCAAGAGCTTGGAAGGCAGCTGTCCCAGGGACGTATTGCACAACTTGAAGCAGAATTGGCTTTACAGAAGAAATATAGTGAGGAGCTTAAAAGCAGTCAGGATGGTAAGGGGTTTTTTGAAAAGTTTGGTTAAGTTTGCACTGGCTTTAAAATACTGCCAGGCATGAGTATTATAGATTAGAGTGTATATGCTCATCTCTGCCAATGGTTCTATAAAATTATAAGTGAAATATTTCCAATTGAGTCAGCAAACAAAGCCATTTAATCTTAGCGGTCCCCTCAGCCTCCCCCCCCAGCCCCTGAATTGTTTATTGTGCAAATTTCATAAGAAGTTTTTGTTTTTTAGGGGTGGGATTTGGCAAAAGATAGAAAGGCTGTTGTATTATGTAGCTATATAAATTTATATTCAGTGCTTAAAAGAGGGAATATCTTCATTCAACCAATTTCTGTAAGTGTAAATCTTGGAAGTATTTGGCTATTTCCAGGGATCTGAAAATATATATAATTGATTGTGGAAATTCCCTGGTGATCCAGTGGTTAGGACTCGGTGCTTTCATTGCCGGGTCCGGGTTCCATCCCTGGTCAGGGAACTTAAGTCCCTGCAAGCCGCACGGCACGGCAAAAAATAGAAAATAATAAATAAATAAAAGTATATAGTTGATTTTACCTTTTAAGATCCTATTTAGTGAATAAGATGTAATAGTTCTTTGCTAAGACAAACGCAACTTGTCAGCCGCCATCTCTATTTTCGCTGGGCAAGTATAGTTTCATCCATGCTATTTCTCCTTTGTGAGGAAGATTAGTAGTAAGAAAAATACCCAAGCTCTGGAGATTAGATTAATTGCAAACTGTAGTTAATTGCAAAGAAGGTCGCTAGTCAAGCAATATCTTTAAAACTGCCTTTTCAAAGTGATGGTTCTTAGCTCTCACTATTTATAAATATAGTAAATAGGAGGTTTTGTATAGTAGTAAATGAACTCCCCCTCCACCCCCAAGGACTTTTTAGAACTTAATAGACATCTGTATTTTTATCAGTTTTCAAGAGTTATTTTCTCTGAATTTTGTTCTTGGATGGGGGATAATCCTTGATGACTGCATAGGCTTCTTTGGAGTATTAGAGTAGAGGACCGCACTTCCCCAGGGGCTAACCTGCTGTGGAGCTGAGACATTGGCTCGGAGGATGAGGAGTAAGGGGCTGGACATGAGGCCCCAGCTCAGCAGACGTGGAGCAGCTTCTGTGGGCTGTGACCAGTTTTATGTGGCTAGGTAGTTTGAATAAATTTAAATTTAGTTGCTTTAATATATTTATTTTAAGCTTCTGCCTTCCTCCCCAAAACAAACTCATTGTTGAATGGCTATTTTAACATTCCAAGCAAAATTTTAAAGTACTCTTGTGATTTTATAATTGTATTTGTTTACTTAAACATTTACTGATTGCCTGGCTTTGTGCAGGCACTAAGAAATATTTTTAAATATGTTAAAAGAGATATTAAAGTAGGTTTGACTCTCCTTTGCACAGAACTGAATGACTTCATCATTCAACTTGACGAAGAAGTAGAGGGTATGCAGAGTACCATTCTAGTTCTTCAGCAACAACTGAAGGAGACGCGCCAGCAGTTGGCTCAGTACCAACAGCAGCAGTCTCAAGCCCCAGGCCCGAGTACCAGCAGGACTACATCTTCTGAGCCTGTAGGACAGGCAGAGGCCACAGGTAAAGACTGCAGTCGTCTGGCCAACGGACCAAGTAATGGCAGTTCCTCCCGGCAGAGGACGTCTGGGTCTGGATTTCACAGGGAGGGGGACACAGCCGAAGATGACTTCCCTTCTTCACCAGGGAATGGTAATAAGGCCTCCAACAGCTCGGAGGAGAGAACTGGCAGAGGAGGTAGTAGTTACGTAAACCAACTCAGTGCGGGGTATGAAAGTGTAGACTCTCCCACGGGCAGTGAAAACTCTGTCACACACCACTCAAATGACACAGACTCCAATCATGACCCTCAAGAGGAGAAAACAGTGAGTGGGAAAGGTAACCGAACTGCGGGTTCCCGCCACGTTCAGAATGGCTTGGACTCAAGTGTAAATGTACAGGGTTCAGTTTTGTAAAAATTTTTCCAGCAAATTTTTATACAGTGTCATTTAATTTGGGAGAGGATACTGTCCAGAAAATTAACGCATACTTTTGTCACAATTTGCCTTTTTTGTGGGTGTTTTTTTTTTTTCCTTTCCCTTTTTCTTTTTTTCCTTTTTTTTCCTTTTTTTTTTTCTTTTTGCTTCAATACCTCTGCCACTTTGGAAACTGTAACAGTTAATTACTTTGAATGTTGCTAAAAGGACATTTTGTGTAGGGTCAGGTTATTTTTATATGAGTTAATGTGAAGTTGTAAATGGAAACCTTTCCTTAAAGTGTAACACAATGATGTCTGTTTAAATCTGTGTCTATCCTAGAACCTGTGCTGTGTAAGGGCATTCTTATTCATGCTGTTATTGTACTTACGCACCGTTCAGACTTGTTAGCATAGCTGTGGGTTTATGACTGCCAGGTCTGCCCAGTACAGTAGTTTTATCACTGAAAGTTGGACTTGTTGA
This sequence comes from Grampus griseus, assembly GCF_964374135.1. Taxonomy (NCBI): domain Eukaryota; kingdom Metazoa; phylum Chordata; class Mammalia; order Artiodactyla; family Delphinidae; genus Grampus; species Grampus griseus. The sequence continues at coordinate 80,804,516 of NC_139007.1, forward strand.
AGGAGTCCTATAGTAGTTTCAGTGTTAGATACAGTTTTTTCCACCATACATCTGTGCATTTTCTCTTTAGGTGACTGAATGTTTAAGAAACTGTGTGCATAGTTACTCAGTTTTTATGAATTGTTGTATCCTGTTAATGCATATTGCTCTGTGACTCCAGTATATCTCACCTGTACTGACCAAACTTAAATAAAGATTTTTATTGTAACTCCTTACATTAGTTGTTTTTTGTTTCTTTATGTGTGTTTAGCATTTGTCATTTCTTTTCATTGGCTTGCTGAATGTCTACTCATTATTCAACATACCACAAAGGTGAAACTTAAGTCCATGCATAAATTTAATCGTGAACTTAATTTTTTTTAAATTTATCCCTTGTTTTGGAAAATGAACTTGGAGTTTAGGACTACACTTTAATGTTTTTTCCTGACTTCTAAAAATAATTGTTAAAATACTTGAAAATACAAAAAATATAAAGAAGAAAATAGTCACCTAAGTATTCGTTAGGTTTTAATTGGAAAAGTAGACTTTGTTTTTGTGAAATGATTTCAGGTAATTAGGTATCTCTCTAGTCAGTGATGTTTGTGTTAAAATATTGGCCACTTCTGATTTGTACTAATAATATCTGCTAATGTTACATAGTAAGGGTGTAGGGTGTTAGAATGAAGGTGAAATGTTCTAAACAGATAAGACAAAATTTGCTTCTTTTCCTGTCATGTTAAACATTAAGTATCAAGGTCTATGGAATTGAACGGCTTTAGAATAACTTTTCACATATGTGGTTGAGATGAAATACAATTTTTGCTGAAAGCAAAATATTTTCTCATTTTAGATATTGTAATATAACCAGGGAACCTCAAAAGTGGAGATAATGACATTTGAAACTGAGTCACAACTTACTTGAAAATAACTCCTATGTTTCTGCGTGTTTAACTGGCATACAAGTGTATCTGGTCTTCATGGTGTATGTAAAATACTGCACTTCTTACCTTTTGATTAACCTTTTGTGCAGTCTTCAAATAAAAAGATGCTACACAATTTTAACTAAATTTGCTTATAAACATTTTGGTGTGTAATAAAATACTAAATATTCCCTTGGTTTTATTAAGTACCATGGGCTTTAGCTTTAGTTTTTGTTATGTATATCCTTTTAACTTGCTCAATTTAAACAAAGATGGAATTTCTCTTCCTTTTGGTGTTATGTAATCGTTGGTGTGTGCAAAAAAACTATTCAACTGGTGATAAAATTTTATGACTAAATTTAATAGGCCTGTTATGTGTCATTACCAATTTTCAGATTTCTGTTGAATCTGCATTAATGGATGAATGACTTGGGCAGTGAGGACTTAAGACTGTGCAGAGTCAGTATTCTTCATTTCTGGAATTGGATGCTTTATTTGCTGGTATGACTATGATAAGAGATGGTAAATCATAATCTAGGTTGAGAGAGTGACCTAGATTTGAATGGGTTTGGATCCTGGCGTTACTGTGTGTCTACTTCATGGCTTGGGCAAACTACTTTCTCTCTCTCTGGCTCAAGTTTTGCCCTGTAAAGAGCAATAAGTTAATACGTGTGAAGCCTCTCAACGGTGCCAAGCATGTAGTGACTGCTAGTAGATGTTCGCCAGTACTATTGTCTTGAAGTTCCAGTCCTGATAACAAACTGTCTGCCTAGGTCACACTACTCCAAATATAAATTTTTATTGTTTGGGTAGTTCCCACCGAAGGATGAAAGACAGGAGCTTTAATTGAATGGATTGTAATACCCTTGATGGAAGAGTGAAAAGCTGCCTGTATTTACTTCAATTCGAGTTACAAGTCTGTCTGTTACTCCTTACGCTGGACAAGTGCAAGTGCCTAAGCATTCTTTTGATGAATCCTGGAAATGGAGAAATGCAGCTTTTGGCGGAAAGCTTGCTGAGTACTGCCGAAGGGGTAATTTTATGGGCGTCAACTTGGATAAAGCCCAAGATTATAAGAAAGTTCCAATGTCTCTACTGGAGCATTAGTTCAGAGTTTACTGTGAAGGTAGCAAAAAAATGCCTTAACGTTTTTTGACGTCTATTGAGTACTTACATGCTGGAAACTGACAGGTATTTTATATGCATAATCATTTTTATCATCACCCCATGAAACAGGCACTTGTTATCCCCACATACAGAATAGGAAATGCACTTAAAAGGGTTACATAAAAAGCAAACGGTTGGTAAACGTTGGAGCTGCCCTCCAGGGTGCTGTCATTAAAGCTCCCTGGACAATACCAACCTCAAAGCTGGCAGCTGAACCAGGCCAGGTGCCAAGAGCTGACTTGGACACTGCGCCATTCTGCCTCCCTTCATCTTGAGGAGGAGGGAAAAATGTACGTGAGCTTCTAAGGATGACATCTCACAAGCCGTCTGGACGGTTGCTGTGCTAAATTAAACGATAAGAATCACGAAATCGCAATGCAGTGATGGAAAAAATGCAGATTACAAAGATTCCAAGTACGGAGCTCAAGATGCTAGCTTGCTAAGGTAAGAGGGTTTAGGTAAGCATAATCTCTCAGAAGTGGTTAGTTTAGCCCTTGAAGGAAATGATACCAGTTTGTGGACAAAAGGATTGAGACTATTTCTAATAATGTCTGGCACTATTAGAGGAGGTACCAGTTCCCATCTCTTCACATAAGATTCAGTGGATACTTACTGCTGGGACCATTTTAACGAGAAAAATATGTACAAGTGCTTGTTACATAGGGCTCACTAGACTTTAGTTATCCTGGCCTCTCAGCTGTATTGGATGCAACTGAGCACTCTAGTTTCTGGGACACTTTTGCAAACATAATGCAAAGCCATTCTTTCTGACAATTTTCTCTCAGATGTTCCTTATTTCTCACTAATAGTGGTTTGTCCCCTGTACCCACTCATTGCCTACTGCTCTTCTCTGATGACGCTTCCTTGGGAGTTCACTTATTCCTTGATTATAGTGAACACTTCTTACAACGCTGGGTAATGTCATTTCATTCCCTTTGAAGCTGGATCATGAGGGAGATGTAGTTTTTAAAAGGACTGTCCCCCTCTTTCACCTCTTCTTTATTCTGAGTCCCTATCTGGCCCATATGTAGCTTGGAATAGGCACGAGGACTCCCTCGAGGCCAGGTGTTGAGCAGCCAGTCACCAAAAGCAAGCAATTGTCTTTGCAGTTTTTGCTGTTAGGTTGGTTCTGAATGGAGCCTCCAGGTAAGAAGTGAGTACATTCCTTGCATCCAGAAGAATACAGTCATAGTCATTCAGATGTGTAAGGCATTGGGCATAAAGAATATATTAGTATTCATTCCTATGTAATTATAATGTGCTAGGAGCTCTGCATAAGGCAGTAGAACAAGATCACTTTGCAAAGCTTATAGAGTCTAGTAGACGAGACAGATGAAACTAGGAATTTTAACATGGTAAGTAAAAGATATGTAGAACATGCTAATAAGAGGCATCAAATGCAGGAGATAGGAAGGCTTCCACAAAGGAGACTGAAAAGTGGCCAGAGATGTAAGGGGACACTGAGATACAGCATGAAGTCGAGTGACAAGTTCCTTAAGTTCCTTGGAGGCTCATGTTCCGGAACAGGGAACACATCCCAGACAGAAGACTACTGATTCTATTACTACTCCAGACCCTAAGGATTTCTCCTGACCACCATTATCCAAGCATTTCCTTCACCACAGGGGCTATGCTCTAGTTATCTTCTCTGGTTTATCTGGCCCGTCCGCGTGTCTCTGCAAAGTCTTAATGGGGGTTCCCTGGCCCTAAGGAGTTTTCAATCTACTTGAAAGCTCTTCAGAAGGATTCCCCACTCTTGTCAACAGTCTTCCCTCCACAACCCTGTAAGTAAGTTCTCTTGCTCCAATGTTCTCAACAAGCTGCACTGCCCGCCCAGAAACTCTTTCTTTCCTAGCATATTAGGCTATTCTCTTTGATTCACCAAACATCTGAAAATCTCAGCTTTCTACCGGGAAGTCAGCCTGGATGAATGAGGATGATTTCAGTTACATTTAACAGAACAATACCTAACTCAGGCTGGCTTAAGCAATAAGGAAAACCTGTCTCACATAGTTGGAAGATCAGAGGTTGAGTGGATTCTAGATTGGTCTCGAAGATGTCCTCAGAAGGCCAGAGTTCTTCCCATCTCTGTTCTGCTGTCCTCAGTGTGTTGGCCTTGCAATCATGCTGGCTCAAAAGGTGGGTGCAGCAGTTCCAGGTATCACACCCAGACACCACAATGTCCAGAGGGAAAAAGGATCCATCTTTGTATCTCTTAGAAGTAAGAATACCTTTCCTAGAGCCACCCAGCAAATTTCCATTTTTGTGGCCAAGATTAGGTCATGTGGACATTCTGAAACCACTGGCCAGGGCTAAGACTAATTATTTGGAGTAAAATGAATGTTAGGAATCAATCACTATAACTGGGTTTATGGAGAGGTGAAAAATATCAAGTCTATTTTAATGGTTTAAACAGAATAAGTCTATTCAGCTTTGAAATTCCAGCCATCACTGATTACCCCACCCAAGTACTTACCCTTTACTCAAATACATCTTGTCAATATTGACAATTAATGATTATTCAATCTTAATTATTACTGAAATATTTGTAAAACTCCGTATCTATGGCAAACTCCAACCTCTCTATATGCAGCCCTTGGGGATGGTTAAAGCTCTTGGATAATATCATGAAAATGCATTAACATCTATTTGATAAGTATTAAGTCCCTACTGTGTGTCCAACACTGTCCCAGGGCCTAGAGAGAATCAGACAAAGCAAGACCTCTCTCTGGAAGACTAGATCGTGGGGTGTGTCCGGGGGAAACAGCCAGAGCTGAGGCTGCCAAGTGGGCCAGGTATTGAGGTTCCTATAGAGAACTCTGAAAGATTTTGAACTTTGCCCAGTAGGGGATATGAAGTTGGAAAAGGTTTTAAGCAGAAGAGTCATCCAACCTGTGATTACTTGCTCCTCGCCTTCCAGATTGTCCGCAGTCAACCAGAGGAAATCCTTTTGATCTGTGAGACACTGAGACTCTCTGGCTCTCACACACTCGTCGCTACAGCTGATCTTCCGGTACAAGAACTTGGCAAGTGTGGCCAGCCCCACGGAAGGGTACGGACTCCTCCCACTGTTTGCACAGAGAACCAAGTTAACCCCCAAGTAAACGAATGACTGATTATTGGCGCCCAGGCAAAACAAAGGGGAACTTTAAAAAGCCACGAGAGCAAAAGCGCACAAAGAGAATGGCCCGCGGGCCTGCAGTTGGGAGGATTCGCACCAAATTCTCGCTGCCGAGATCGAGAGCCCGGGCTGAACGCGGGATACTCTGGTCACCCCACTTTTCACTGACTCCAAAAACATTAAATTCAAAAAAGACAACCTTATCCCCCCAAAACAAAAACGCCAAGACAGAAACGACAACACCGGGGGTTTCAGATAAACGTCTGAACGGCTGGCGGGCTGCGCGCCTGTGAGTCCCAACTCCACAGTCCCGCCCCCTGCCCGGCCCAGCTCCGCCCTCGCGTCTGCGCACCGGCGCCCGCGGAGGCGGTGGGCGGGGCGCTCTGAGGCTCCGCCCCCAGAGCGGCATGTCAGAGGCGGGGCTGCATCTTGCTCACTAGCCGGCTGCACTGGGCCAACCGTAGCTCGAGAGGCAGTAGTGCGGCAGGATGAGTGCAGACTCAGACCCCGTGGTTATCGTCTCGGCGGCGCGGACCATCATAGGTGAGCGGTCGGCGGACCCGGCATGGGGTTTGAGGCGCGAGCTCGGCCCGTCCCGGCCCGGTCGCGGGGACCCCCGGGACCTCCGGGACCCTCGGCACCCGGCACCTCGCGCCTTCCTTGGCCCGCCTGCCTTCCCCGCCCCCTCGTCGCGCGGTGAGGTCCACTCCACTCCGAGTGTTCTGATTGGATTCTTGGGTAGGGCCACTGCGCCTCCCGGCTCTCCCATTGGCTGGGGAGACCCCTGATTGGCCAGCCTCAGGAGACGCCACCTCGGCCCTGTGGCCTCAGGGGCGGGGCCACTGGGTGGTGGGTGCCGGGGCGTTGGGCAGAGGTCGCGTTAGTCAAAGGAGGATTACAGAGAATTGCCCAAATGTCCTTAGTGTTGTATAGATTTCAAAGGCCCTGGACTCGCGGGAGTGTGGACCCCTCTTGTTAGGAAAGCGTGGGCCGCGCCCATCCGCTCGGATTTGGGGAGTGGATGTGTAGGTTTCTCGCGGGTCCGCGGCTTCCCCGCACGGCCTGGGGGCCGCCTCCCCGGGGTTCGGCTGCTGCAAGGCACCCACGCTCCTCTCTGTGCCCAGACGAGATGCGGTGGGCGCCTCCGCAGAGGGAAAGCACCGGGCCGCCGGTCCCCCGCCGCCCTGGGCGCGCTCTCCATCGCCCTCGCCTTCCCTTCTATTCTAGGCTCCTTCAATGGTGCCTTATCCACCGTTCCTGTCTATGACCTGGGCTCAACTGTCATCAGAGAGGTCCTGAAAAGGGCCGCTGTGGCTCCCGAAGAGGTATCAGAGGTCATATTTGGACACGTTTTGGCAGCAGGTAACTCCACAGTGACCCCAGCAGAGAGGTCAGGTTGTTGGAAGCAGCCCATTAACACTCCCCTCCCCCGACCCCCCACCAACACTCAGAAGCTTGTTTTCTTGCCTTACGGAGTTCCCTCTGTTGGAATACCTCCTGTCGCCCCTCTGTCAAGCCCCAACAGTAGCTTCTCTCCAGCTTAACACTAAGCGTCTTTAATATACTTTTCCTACATTATCCTAGATCACCGTCCTCCACTGCCTTTTCTTTCTTTAGAAGCAGGGTCAGCCTGACACATGGGAGAGTATTCAGGGCCTTCCGTATTTCCCTAAAGTGTCACACATTCAATAACAATGTATTGAGTTCCTCTGTGCCCTGCACTGTGCTAGGTGCTGGGGATAGAGCTCCAACACAGGTTAGTCCTTGCCCGCATAGGGCTCACTTCGGAGCCGGCAAGGTGTGTTGCTGCCAGACTGCCAGACGGGCGCATCACCCCTGGAGGGCTGGCGGAGGTGAATCGCCAGTGTCCCAGCTCACTCCTCATTCCCACTAGGTTCACAGACCCACGACCACTGACAATTCCTAATTAGTTATTCTTAACTAGTATCACGCTCACTCAGTAGCATAAATTCTAATTACCCCTAGTGATAGTTGGTCACGCTCAACTTACGGCCACCTTTTGTCCTTACCTTATCTGAGACCAGGCCCATTTTTCTGTGCATTTACTTCGTAGTTTTGTAGTTCCTCTTCCTAATTCTCCTTTCTCACCTTGTCCTTTTGGGCAGCCTTAAAGTCGAAGCACGCCACTTTCTCCTGACTCTCCAGGGCTTTAAAGCATATGAGTAACTTTACTGGTGGCCTAAAGGTGGCTGCCTTTGGGCCACTCCCTCCTTTCTTCTTCCCAGACCCACGACTTAGACTTACTCTGTTGCCATAGGGTCCTCCACTCCTGGTTTCTGTTTTCTCTTCCATATCTCACCTCACCTCACCTCTCACCTGTGTGGTATCTCCATACAATTGGAATAAAAATAACAGCTGTGTTTATTGAGGGCCTGCTAAGTGCTGGGCCTTTAAAAACCCCGTGTTTAGTGCTTTCATTAATCCTCTCAGGAAGTCTATTGGATCATATTCTCTCCATTTTACGAACGAGTAAATGAAAGTTTGAGAGATTGAGTAATTATCCAGGATCACAACCCACATCTGTCCTACCTCCTACGCAGGTACCCTCCAGGGTCATGTAACTAATGTTTACTGAGCACCTGCTGCGCTCCAGGCACTGTTCTATCAGCGGGGATAAACAGTGTTCATATCAGATAGGAATCCTCAGTCTCATGGACCTCACTTTCTGCTAAATGCTAGACCATTAGTTAATTATGTTCAGCACTACTCTAAGTACCTGAAGATGGGGATTATGAATAAATACATAAAATTTTTATAAAGGAGTTATTTACTTAAATACAGATGTAATTCACTGTGGCTTAAAAAGCAGGAACCTTAAATAATATTAATGTCTTCTTTATTAACTAGTATCCTATGAATTTAATTCAGAGAACATTTATTTATTCATTTATTTATTTTTGGCTGCGTTGGGTCTTCGTTGCTGCGCGCGGACTTTCTCTAGTCACGGCGAGCGGGGGCTGCTCTTCGTTGCGGTGCGCGGGCTTCTCATTGCGATGCTTTCTCTTGTTGCGGAGCATGGGCTTAGTTGCTCCGTGGCATGTGGGATCTTCCCAGACCAGGGCTCAAACCCGTGTCCCCTGCACTGGCAGGCGGATTCTTAACCACTGCGCCACCAGGGAAGTCCCCGAGAACATTTTGATACTGTTTTTTAAATAACTTTTCCTGGGACTTCCCTGGTGGTCCAGTGGCTGAGACTCTGCACTCCCAATGCAGGGGGCCTGGGTTTGATCCCTGGTCAGGGAACTAGATCCCACATGCCGCAACTAAAGATCCCGCATACCATAACGAAGATCCCGCGTGCTGCAACTAAGACCCGACACAGCCAAATAAATAAATAAATAAATATTTAAAAATAATAATAAGTTTTCCTGCGTCTATTTTCAATCTCAAACTTTAGGCTCCCAGCCTAATCCCAGATTAATAACACCGTGATGAATATAATCCCTAAATTTTTCTCAGTGACCCATCTGCTAGTTCTTTTCCAACAAACTCACTGAGGAGAGGTGTTCGGTATGGGTATACCTGAAATTTGCAATAGAGCGGCCACTGTATAAACACTGACCTGTTGATAACAGATAATGGTGACTGAAGATATTTGAAACTTTCCATTCCACCCGCTTCTCTGCCAACTTAAGTATGTGATGTATTTCTTCCCATTCCCTGAAGGAAGGGCCCACAGCTGAATTATAGAAAGGTATTGTTAGTTCTGATTTTGTACATATCTCGTTACGTAACCAGTTAATCATGGTGTGATGGATATTAAGCAAGGAAAGAAGTGCTTCTTAGCAGAGGTTTCCTCTTTTAAGTAACCCTCTTATCTGCCCAGGTGTCTTAAGCCATGATCAAGGAAGCAAATAACCGTAGTTAGAAACAGGAATAATGCCCAAGTTCTGCCCTCTGTTTATAAGGGAGTGTGTGCTTATTCAAGCCCTAGAGAAAGATCAGGAAGACAGTTCCTTCTTACAGTATTAATAACTTCTTTGTGGAGAAGAAAGCCTATGTTCATAAATTTTTTAATTTTTTGTTTTTTATTTTTTGGCACATGGCACGTGGGATCTTAGTTCCCCGACCAGGGATCGAACCTGCGCCCCCTGCATTGGAAGCGTGGAGTCTTAACCACTGGACCTCCAGGGAAGCCCCGAAAGCTTATATTAATAAAATATCTGTAGAACAGCACAAGATAATATGTATTGAAGGGTCAGACTGGGATGGGTGTGAGGTCCACACAGGTCTTTGCCTCTGCCGGGAACTTGGCTTGGCTTGGCTGGGAAGTGGCAAGAGACCCAGCTGGCAATCTCCTGATTTTGCATTCACTTTCATCCCAACATTTTATCTCTCTTTGATTGCTGGGAGGCCTCTCTGTTCCTTCCTCCAGGTTGTGGGCAGAATCCTGTTCGAAAAGCCAGTGTGGGTGCCGGAATCCCCTACTCTGTTCCAGCATGGAGCTGCCAAATGATCTGTGGGTCAGGCCTAAAAGCCGTGTGCCTTGCAGCCCAGTCCATAGTGGTAGGAGACTCCAGCATTGTGGTCGCAGGAGGCATGGAAAACATGAGCAAGGTAAGGCCTCTGAAGAGATGGCTCTCGCTGACCTCTCACTGATAAACTCTCGTCCACTGCCATAGCAGGGTAGACCAATGGTATCAGAGCTGGAACCAAACAGGGAACAAGTAAAAAACGCATTGAACCTTGATTCCTGCCTGATTATTAATTATTCTTCAAATTGGATGGGAAATCCAGGTTGAAGAAAAAGCCTATCAACCAGTGTGACTGGAACAGAATATATTTTTTTTCTAAAATGTTACTAGGGCTTCCCTGGTGGCGCAGTGGTTGAGAATCTGCCTGCCAATGCAGGGGACACGGGTTCGAGCCCTGGTCCAGGAAGATCCCACATGCCACGGAGCAGCTAAACCCGTGCACCACAACTACCAAGCCTGTGCTCTAGAGCCCGTGAGCCACAACTACAGAGCCCACGAGCCACAACTCCAGAGCCCGTGCGCCACAACTACTGAAGTCCATGCACTGCAACGGAGAGTAGCCCCCCCACTCGCCGCAACTAGAGAAAGCCCGCACACAGCAATGAAGACCCAATGTGGCCAAAAGTAAATAAATAAATTAAATAAATAAAATTAAGTGTTACTGAAGCGTATTTTCTGAATTAAACCTGTAACATTAGTCAGTTGATATACTTCGCTTTAAATTTCTTTCTCATTGTGAGTAAAAGTTGAAAACAGATGATGCCACTTACCTTCCTGCACAGGACGAGGAATATTCCAGGGACCACATTTTGTTGACCTTTGGTAAGTATAGAATATGGAAAAGAGGACCACTGAGTAGTGCCTTTCTCCAGCAGGCTTGCCAGGTGGGACTGGTTTCACCAAGTTCCATCCCTCAAATCGGCACAGTGGTGAAAAGGAAAAAATATATCCCCTAGCTTCCTGCAGGAGTTCAGGGTCTCACCTGGGGATCCCGCAGGCAGAGGTCGACTCAGCCCCACATTTGCGGAGGCTCTGGAGGAGGCAGGGTGAAAGTAGCAAACATAATCGGAGTGATTCTGATGGGACCGTAGTAATAGCTGTGCTTTTAAACACGCAGACGTAACAGCCCTTAGTCTTGGTATTATTCCCAGTTTACAGGTAAGGAAACTGAGGCCCAGAGCCTGGACTCCAATAGAGATCTTCTGACTCTTAAGTCTTTCCATTCTATGATAGCTGCTATCGAGTTGGTAGGAGTTAAGAGGATCCCCTACTGAGAAATCTCCCCCTATCAGTTAATTAAGCAACCTGATTATTCTCACTGTAGGCATTATGTGTCCCATCAAAATAAGTAACACATTGTTCCCATCACTTAAGCCCTTTGATGAGCTCTTCATTTAATAGGCAACTAGTTGCTTCTTTGCAAAGAATAAAGAGCTTTTTAAGGAAACAGGACACAGAATGCGTAGGTTTGTTTGACAGAAGACTGGAAATGGGTGGGGAGGAGAGCAATGGGTCTCCAGGAGTAGGAAGGGTGGAGTAGCCTGTTGATTCCAGGGGTCTTCAGGCCCTGGGCCCTGGGTGGGGAGGAACATGGACTGGAACAGGGGAGAAGCGTCACAAGGGGGACTAGGTGAAGACTGAGGAATCACTGGATAGCTGTTTTGGGTTTTTTTAAACATATTTATTTTTGGCTGCATTGGGTCTTCGTTGCTGCGCGCGGGCTTTCTCTAGTTGTGGCGAGCAGGGGCTACTTTTCGTTGAAGTGCATGGGCTTCTCATTGCAGTGGCTTCTCTTGTTGCAGAGCACGGGCTCTAGGCGTGCAGGCTTCAGTAGTTGGCACGCGGCCTCAGTAGTTGTGGCGCACGGGCTTAGTTGCTCCGTGGCATGTGGGATCTTCCTGGACCAGGGCTCGCACCTGTGTCCCCTGCATTGGCAGGTGGATTCTCAACCACTGCGCCACCAGGGAAGTCCCACTGGATAGTTCTGAGTGGGATCCTAAGGAGAGGACTAGTTACAGCCAAGCCTAATCTATTGTATTTGTTGTTTCCAGGCTCCTCACTTGGTTCACTTGAGGACAGGAGTCCGGATGGGGGATACACCACTAACTGACAGTATGCTCTGTGATGGGCTTATAGATGCATTTCACAACTATCATATGGGCATTACAGGTAAGGCAAACATGGCTGAAAACATACTAACCGTAAAAAGTTTAAAACGGATCCTATAATAATCGGCTTTGCAGGTGCTTTCCTCTTTCAGGGCAGGGACTGTGTCCTCATCACTTTGTATCCCTGATGACAGGGATAGTTCCCATTTGATGAACCGAAGTGGGGACGTATTCCCTCTGTCCTTTGTGACTCCTTGATTGTCAGGGAACGTTAGTAGTGGGAGGGGCCTCAGAGTTCTGGATCAAACTCTCACTTTACCATATGACAGAACAGAGCTCACAAATAGTGACTTTGTGGCAAAGGCAACATCAGAGATAAACTAGTACTTCTGGTACCTAACTCTGTCCTTGTTGCACTACGCAGTCAGGTCTTCATCCGTCTAGAAGGCTCCTGTGGTCTAGGTGTACTGGCAAAGCAACTGGAAGATCAAAAGAACTCCTGTCTTTACTGCATATAAATGTAAAACTTAAGAACATTTTAAGTTTTGAGTTAAAGAAACCAACCCTGAGAGGTTAAGCATCTTGCTCAGATGCCTGGCAGCGGCTCTGGTTCTGTGAAAAGAATTCTTGTGAAAAAGATAAGGAGGGGAAGGGCGAGGTTCCAGGCAGAGGGAACAGTGTGTGTGAGTGCCTGGAAGGGAGGGAGGGCTTGGAGAGGCGGGGACAGTGAGAAGTTCAGGGCGTCTCTGTCCCTGTGGGACTGACAGCCGCAGCAGAGATGGCTGGGCATTGCGGGCAATGTGTGCTGTACTAAGGCCTAACGTGTCAGTTTTTCAAAGTGCCACAGTCCAAGCTAACTGCCTCAACATCACCGGAGATGGTCATTAAACATTTAGCTCCCCAGCCCTTTCCGAGGTGTCATGGACTGAATTGTGTTCTTCCAAAATTCCTATTCCCTAACCCCCAGGACCTCAGAATGTGACCTGTACTTGGAGGTGGGGCCTTTTAAGGGGTAATTAAGTTGAAATGAGGCTTTTAGCCTGGGCCCTAATTCAATCTGACTCGTATCCTTATCAAAAGAGGAAGAAATACCAGGGATGTGGGCACAGAAGACCATGTGAAGATATAGTGAGAAGGTTTCCAAGGAGAGGGCCCTCAGGAGAAAACAAGGCTGCCGGTGCCTTGATTTTGGGCGCCTACCCTCCTGAATTGTGGGAAAATAAATTTCTGTTGCTTAAAAAGAAAAGATAATGGCTCAGGCCATGATGTAGTAATTAGTAAAGACTAGACCTCCTACTATAAACAAGTATAAGACTGGTCAGAATATATCAACCGTTTTCAAACGGCCAACAATCATGCAAAACTGAACTTCTTGAAAGAAAGGAAAGACCCACTATAACTAGATTTCTACCCGGGGCTGCTTTCCTAACTTTTTATCTGGGGAAAAGTGGCTTCAAAGAACTGGAGAGGTAGAGATCAGAGTCTGGGGCTGCTCAGATGGCTAGGTTTGTGGGGCAGAGCACTGGAGAGAAGAGGAGGAGCTCCAGAAATCTGCTAAGGGTCCCCTTAAGGCTTTGGCCAAATGTTTAGCTATGGATGTTCAGGGCAACGCTCTACAAGGCCTAGTAGAAGCAGCTTCTAGGAAAATGAATGGAGATTTTTTTTTTTTTGGCTGCTCAATGTGGCATGCAGGATCTTAGTTCACCGACCAGGGATTGAACCCATGCCCCCTGCAGTGGAAGCCTGGAGTCTTAACCACTGGACCACCAGGGAAGTCCCTGAATGGAGATTTTAGATTGCTGGGGGACACAGAAGTTTTGACCAACAACAGTAGAGACTTTACTGAACCCACTGGACACTCCACTGACATCTAAGAAAGGCCACAGTTTAGGGTAGGGCCCAGGGTAAGGGCTACTCTAGACCCAAACTAATTATCTTGGAAACAAATTTCAAACAAGTTTCTGTTGCGCTTCACAGATACTGTGTTTTTACAGATTGAACGTCTGTGGCCACCCTGTGTCAAGCAATTCTGTCAGTGCCATTTTTCCAACAGCATTTGCTCACCGCAGGTCTCTGGGTCACATTTTGGTAATTTTTGCAATATTTCAACTTTTTCATTTTTATATTTGTTATGGTGATATGAAAAGCCTGGACCTAGAATACCCAAAACAATTTTGACAAAGCAGGAAACAGAAAGATCTTTGATCTTTGATGTTACTGCTAGAACTTGCTGAAGGCTCAGATGATGGTTAGCATTTTTTAGCAATAAGGTATTTTTTAATTAAGTTATGTACACTGTTTTTGAAGATATAGTGCTATTGCACACATAATGCACTACACTAACTTTACAGTGTAGAAATATGGTGGATGCTACTCTAATCAAGTGAGCAAAGCTAGCATCACCTGAGATAAACTCCCCCTTGTATCCTGATAAGATTTAGTGAGGGACTTCCCTCCCTCGTGGTGCAGTGGTTAAGAATCCCCCTGCCAATGTAGGGGACATGGGTTCGAGCCCTGGTCCGGGAAGATCCCACATGCCACGGAGCAACTAAGCCCGTGCGCCACAACTACTGAGCTTGTGCTCTAGAACCCGTGAGCCACAACTACTGAGCCCTCATGCCATAACTACTGAAGCCCGTGTGCCTAGCCTGTGCGCTGCAACAAAGAGAGGCCACCACAGTTAGAAGCCCGTGGATCCCAATGAAGAGTAGCCCCCGCTCGCCGCAACTAGAGAAAGCCCGCGCGCAGCAACGAAGACCCAACACAGCCATAAATAAATAAATAAATGATTCAGTGAGAAGATAGTATATAATCATCATTCAGTGCTTTCACACATAATCTAATCTTGAAGAAACATGAGTCAAACAAACCCAAATTGATGACATCTGACAAAAGAACTGGCCCCTGCCCTTCAGAAATATCAAGGTTAAGAAACACAGAGACAGGGACTTCCCTGGTGGTCCAGTGGTTGGGACTCCTCGCTTCCAGTGCGGGGTGCGGGTTCCATCCCTGGTGGGGGAACTAAGATTCCCACATGCTGCGTGGCCAAAAAAAATAATAATAAAAATAAAAACATGGTTTCCTAGAACTACTGAGCCTCACATAGCACATCATAAACTTTAAAAAAAAAAAAAACACAGGGCTTCCCTGGTGGCGCAGTGGTTGGGAGTCCACCTGCCGATGCAGGGGACGCGGGTTTGTGCCCTGGTCCGGGAGGATCCCACATGCCGTGGAGCGGCTGGGCCCGTGAGCCATGGCCGCTGAGCCTGCGCGTCCGGAGCCTGTGCTCCTCAACGGGAGAGGCCACGGCAGTGAGAGACCCACATACCACACACACACACACACACAAATCACAAAGATAGTCTAAGGTGTTCCAAATAAAAAGAAACTAAGAGATGGGCAGTGAAATGCAGTGCGTGATCCTGGATTGGATGTTACTGGACTGAACAAATAAATTAGCTCTAAAGGGCATCATTGGGTCAATAGGTGAAACTTGAATATGGACTAAGAATTAGATAATAGTATTTTATCACTGTTAAATTTCCTCATTTTGGTAGCTGTGGTTGTGTAAGAAAATGGCCTTTGTGGGGGGAAAATATACAGTGAAATTAAAATTTAGAGATATAGGGGCATGGTGTCTACAACTTTCCATCAAATGGTTCAGAGAGAATGATAAAGCAAATGGGGCAAAAAATATGAACAATTGGTGAAGCCACATAAATGAAATTTCCGAAAGTTATTTTATAGAAAGGAAAAGAGAAGGAAGGAAGCAAAGAAAGGAAATGGCTTCTTAAGAATCACTGCAACGTTTCCACATTCAGTGGGAGGCAAGATTGCCGCAGAGCACTGTCTCAGTCCACCAGCGAGCCTGCCATTGTTGGGCCTCAGTGCTTGTTTAAAGGTGAAAAACTTGAGCTACCAAAATCCAGTTCCTAAAAATGTTTGGTTTTTGCTTTATTTTTTTTCTTTCACAGCTGAAAATGTAGCCAACAAATGGCAAGTGAGTAGAGAAGATCAGGACAAGGTTGCAGTTGTGTCCCAGAACAGGACAGAAAGCGCACAGAAAGCTGGCCATTTTGACAAAGAGATTGTACCGGTTTTTGTATCTTCTAAAAAAGGTGGGTGTGTAAGTCATAAAGGTGTTTTTATATATATAAACTTACTTACTTATATTTTTGGCTATGTTGGGTCTTTGTTGCTGCGCACGGGCTTTCTCTAGTTGCGGCGATCGGGGGCTACTCTTTGTTGCGGTGCGCAGGCTTCTCATTGTGGTGGCTTCTCTCATTGTGGAGCACGGGCTCTAGGCACGCGGGCTTCAGTAGTTGTGGCTCGCAGTCTCTAGACCACAGCCTCAGTAGTTGCGGCAGGCGAACTTCAGTAGTTGTGGCACATGGGCTCAGTAGTCATCGCTCACGGGCTCTAGAGCTCAGGCTCAGTAGTTGTGGCGCACAGGTTTAGTTGCTCCGTGGCATGTGGGATCTTCCCGGACCAGGGCTCGAACCCGTGTTTCTTGCATTGGCAGGGGGATTCTTAACCACTGCGCCACCAGGGAAGCCCAGTCATAATGGTTTAAACATCAACGGGGCTATTTATAAGTAAATTATTAATATTCAAAAGAATAACATATAGGAATGTTTATACATCGTGTCTCAGTTGTCTTTCAGGTTGCAAAGATATATTCAGGATAGATCTGAATGTGAGGTAGGGAAGGAGATATGGGAGGCTGTGTCAGCATCCAGACACTTTTCGCCCAGGGTCTCCACATGGCTGTGTAGATGGAGCGTTTTAGGAGAAATTGGAGAAAGCAGCCGACCTTTCTATGCCTACAGGCTCAATCTCCTCCGAAGCAAATGTCCATTACTTCCTGTTGCTTCTGTGTTTCATATTTGAGGGTGGATCTTCTGGGGTCACTTAGCTATTCTCTAATATGGAACGCTCTAGTCAAGTTCTGTTACTGATGACTGACATCGATTATGCCCAGCTTTTATGAGACTGGCTTTGACACCCTAGATCCAGTCAGTTGTAACCAGCCAAGACCTATATACCCCAAATCTTAGCAACCTTTTAAGCAAAGAAGTCCCTGTAACTGCCTTCCTCAGAAAGGGCTGTCTGGATATGGAAAACATGTCTTTACAGTAATTTGTACTAGTGTGTACTTTCCTATTGGAATAAAAGTATTTTATAATAAACCTTTTCTTCCAAATGTGAATCCTTCTGTATCATGTCTGAGGAACTGTACTGATCTTGGGTAACGATTTTCCCTTTTCTCAGGTCTTACTGAAGTTAAAACAGATGAGTTTCCTCGCCATGGGAGCAACATGGAAGCCATGTCTAAGCTAAAGCCTTGCTTCCTTACAGATGGAACAGGAACCGTCACCCCAGCTAACGCTTCAGGTTAGATTTTCTGAAGGGCAGTCGTGGGAGTATTATCTTCTGCTACGTCTACTAAGTTAATACCTTTTTAATTTCATTTCATCAATTATTTATATACAAATTACTCTAAAACCTTGTTTTCGTTGCTTTAGGAGAAATTGTAGTTTTGATCATGTTTCTTCATTTAGATTTATGACTTAGCCTGTGCGACATACTGAAAAATGCATTTGGTTTCCTTGCAGTATCCTAACGAGACACACAAGTGAAAAAGCAAATTAGGGAACTCCCGATTTTATCTACCACCTCTGTCCTTTTCCAAAACCCGGAACTCCCATTACCTCCTATGAGGTCTGGGCTATTTCTTCCATTTCTTTTCATTAATCTCCCCTCCCCCACTGCTTTAATCTTTCTGCTCTTTATCCCACTGGAATGTTCTGTGGTCTGCTGTGTCATCTTGTCAAAAGGTATTAACTTAACCCATGTCTTCCGGTGTTGGAGAAAGTAGGCACAGGCACGTAACTTAGTGAGCACTGTTTTGGAGATTAAGACGTTCATATTTTACAGGAATAAACGATGGTGCTGCAGCTGTGGTCCTTATGAGGAAGTCAGAAGCTGATAACCGTGGGCTTACATCCCTAGCACAGATAGTTTCCTGGTCACAAGCAGGTGTGGAGCCTTCCATTATGGGAATAGGACCAATTCCAGCAATAAAGCAAGCTGTGAGTTTAATTTCCAATGTTAGCACCCGTCCTTTTTGTTGCTAAAGCCTCTTTGGGACCAGACCAGTAACTTGTAAATGCTTATTAACTTCTACCTCCTTCAAACCTTCGCTCAGATCCTTCCCACTCCAAAATGCCGAGACTGAGCTTGATTTTATTTTCATATTTATTCCTATCAGGCTTCACTTGCATTGTCTCAAAAGGAGACCTCCTCCCATTAGCCTTAACTGAGCTTATTCACTTAATTACATCTATAGTGTTCTTTCCCTTCCGCGAAGAGCAGCCCGCATTTAGCTCATCTGCTTTATAGGGCAACTAGTTCTGCTCTATGACCTGACGGCCACGTGTTAAGCGGTTCAAATTTGAAGACAGTATAGAATTTCCAAGGGGTTTTATCCTTAAACCTTTTAGAATTGGTGTCACCAAGGCAAAATGTGTTATCACCTTGAACTCAAAGTGGCATTTTCAAGAGATCCTTCAATATCATACAGTATGTTCTGCTTCTACACCTACAACGAAGAATGGTTCCACTTGAGATTTTAGCTCTCTCTTCCATTAACCTTTCCTTTAGGTTGCAAAAGCAGGTTGGTCGCTGGAGGATGTTGACGTATTTGAAATCAATGAAGCCTTTGCAGCCGTGTCTGTTGCAATAGCTAAAGAACTTGGATTAAACCCAGAGAAGGTAAACCTGAGCACGCAGTCCTGACGAGAGCTTGCAAATGAACATTCACAATGCGATCTTAACACTGTAAACAGCAAAACACAGGATGTGTCCCAGGTACTGGCCATACAGTAAGGGGTGGGTGCTAGGTAAGTTCCTGATGGACTTGGGAGTGCACTTATTTTATTGCTTCCTAAGGCAAAAAAACTTGTGTGCATTAGTTCACTTCCCACAGGAAGAGGGTATTTTCAGTCTTAAACTAAGGTAGTCAGAATGGATGTCACAAGGGTACAAATCACTTCCTAAGCAACTTGAACTAAAAACTGAATTTGAAAGGGTAGTTAACTGGTATGACATTAAGAGGAAAAAGACAAGTCTGGGATTCTAACTTTATGTCCAGAGAAAAATAAATGATACAAATCTTATGTACCCCTTAGGTCAACACTGAAGGAGGAGCTATAGCCCTGGGCCATCCTCTTGGAGCATCTGGCTGCCGGATTCTCGTTACCCTGTTGCACACGATGGAGCGCAAGGGTGGACATCGTGGGGTTGCTGCCCTGTGCATTGGGGGTGGGATGGGAATAGCAATGTGTGTTCTGAGAGGATGAAACTGCTTAACCATTAATTATGCTTAAACTAAACGTGAACCTCGTTTCTTTTTAAACTAATAAAATACTAAGTTAGTGAAATCAGAGGACCAAAGTGAGGATGGAAACTATCTCCCACTTCATAAGAATCCCAAGACTTGACAGCTTTTTGCACTTTAATGTGTAATACTCGAGGTACAACAAGATAAATGCATCTAACATTGTCATAAATAAAAGACATCAGTCATCAAGGGCTCCAGAGTGAACAGCATCTTCGTAACCTCCATGCTTATCATCTTTGCTTTCTGGGTGTAATTTAATAAGATCATCAATTCGAAGAATGGTAATTGCAGCTTCAGTTGCAAATTTCAAACTTTTAACTTTAACTATGGTTG
The DNA here is from genome assembly GCF_964374135.1 of Grampus griseus. Classification (NCBI taxonomy): domain Eukaryota; kingdom Metazoa; phylum Chordata; class Mammalia; order Artiodactyla; family Delphinidae; genus Grampus; species Grampus griseus. The sequence continues at coordinate 80,824,042 of NC_139007.1, forward strand.
GTTCAAACACCCCTGCTTGTTTGTTGTCTCGGGGTTTACCATTGACCAAGTCAAGACCAATCCTGCAATTTAGAAAAAAACCTATTAAATGGCCTCTTTCATAGTTCACACCCATCCTATTCCACTCCTTTAAAAGTTGACTAGGGGGACTTTCCTGGTGGTCCAGTGGTTAAGACTCCACATTCCCAATGCAGTGGGCCTGGGTTCAATCCCTGGCCAGGGAACTAGATCCCACACGCCACAAATAAGAGCCCGCCTGCTGCAACTGAAGATCCTATACGTCGCAACTAAGCGCAGCCAAATAAATATTTAATATTTACTAGGTGCAGCCAAATAAATATTTAAAAAGTTGACTAGGTGGTAGTCTCATTAGTGCCAGCTATTCCATTCAAATGTTAACCTTGGGAAACGCTGGGACCTTACAGTAGATCCCTATAAGTCTAAAGTAATTGATTATGGATAAACAAATTCAGCACTGAAAGAGGTGTAGAAAGCCTCGATGGTAGTAAAGAAATTGTTTCTAAACATCATTTAATATCTTAAAAGGAGGTTGCTTAAAAACAGGTATGGACCACCCAAAAATAATTTCCTCTCTGGAACCTTCCTACTGTAGGTAAATGACTCTACTCACAGCAGCAGGGAAAGGTGAGGAATCCGATCTGATAACTAAGACACACCAATGCTAATAATCACTAGTCATCATCCTTCGTGAGTTTAAAACAAAAACCAAACTACCATATGTGATATACAGATGACAATGAAAAATGTCAAATATGCTTACCATTTGAGATTTTTGCGTTCTGGGTTAACTTGAGCCTCATTATGAAAAGCTCTTAATTTTGCAACCAGATCTATGGAGTCTTGGGCAGCATTAACGGCCAGAGTGTTGGGAATAACAAGAAGAGACCTTGCGAACTCGGCAATAGCGAGCTGCTCCCGGGAGCCCTGAGAACAAAGACAATGAGGTGTCTTCACAGAAGGAAGAAAATTAACACCCACAGCGGCAGCTAAGGTCGCAGAAGAGACGTATTCATGTGCACAAAGTGCCATGCCCTTCCAGAAATGAAAACGGGCTTCCAGATGCTCTTACCATGCTGGTTGCGTAGTTTTCGAGGTATATGGACAGGGCCGCCTCTACGGCGCCGCCACCAGGAACCACAGATTTCGACTCCAAAACTCTCTTCACCACACAAAGCGCATCATGTAAAGAGCGCTCCATCTCGTCACACATGAAATCGTTTGCGCCGCGTAAGATGACCGACGCAGAGGTACGAGCCTTAGTGCTATTTCAAAAACAGGGAAATTCTCAAATCAATGCTTTAATAAATCCGTGCAGAAATTCAATCTAAGTGCCTTGATTAAATCCTGCTTACACAGGACATTTAGACACGGAAGCAATGTCTAGACCATGGAGAAGAGATGAAATGGTTACTTCACCTCAATTTACAATGGCCCAACATTATTTTATCCCATGCGTATAACTGCTTATATCACTGACAGACTATATAGCAGCAAATAAATGGGAAGGTGACCTATTTTCACTCATTAATAAATAAAATCTGTAGAGCTTTATAATTTAGGAAGTAGCTCTTACTTTTTAATCAAGATCAGTTCATCATCGCAAATTCTCTCCTGTACCACCTCTTCTGCTTGTCCCAACATTGAAGCTTCAAAAGTTTCTTCACCTTCCAAATTGGCCAGGGTCGACAGAATAGTTGCTATTAAAGTAATTACAAAGATCTGTAAACACTGTTCTTTGATGAGTATTTTCAAATCCTGCCTTAGATTCAGACACATGTATTTATGATAGAGGTGTCATATAAAGGTAAGGTTAAGGTTTACAGTTAAGCATCAGGCAACCAACTGTCCTTTTATCCTAAGATGGAACCATGTCACTTTGAGGTGGAGCAAGTAAAAGAACTTGCCCAGTTACATAAAAACACGCCTCTATACACATATCTGTAGCACAAAGCATTAAAGGAGTAAAAAGTAAAAACTGTTACGTTTCTGGAGCTGCTTATTGTTAACATCCAATGTAAAGGGACACGGTCCTGGGTAGTAACAGTATCCGAGAGCCGGCAGGAGACTCACCGCCGGAAGCTTTAGCAACGCGTTTAAGGTCCCTTTTTAAAACTCTTCGAACTGCCATAGCACCAGTCTCCACAAAATACTTCAGACACATGTCGTCAATTCCACCAGTGGTTAGAATAACATTGGCACCAGTTGCCAGGATCTTCTGGATTCGCTCCTTGGTGATGTCTGACTCTCTACAAAGACAAGTATTTGAGTAGTAACCTAAAGTTATCTGCTGTGTTTGTTATGTTAAATACAGCTCGAACTTCCATTAAGTATTTTTCACAAAATAATTGCAGATTAAATTATATTAACTAGGGACTTCCCTGGTGGCACAGTGGTTAAGAATCCACTTGCCAATGCAGGGGACACGGGTTCGAGCCCTGGTCTGGGAAGATCCCATATGCTGCGGAGCAACTAAGCCTGTGCGCCACAACTACTAAGCCTGCGCTCTAGAGCCCGCAAGCCGCAACTACTGAAGCCTGTGCACCTAGAGCCCGCGCTCTGCAACAAGAGAAGCCACCACAATAAGAAGCCCCCGCTTGCCGCAACTAGAGAAAGCCCGTGCACAGCAACAAAGACCCAATGCAGCCAAAAAAAAAAAATTTATTCTCTCCCTTCTATGACCAGAATTTAAATCGGTCCAATTTACAGAAAAGGGATTAAAAACTACCAGTTAGCTCTCCCCCACCCCAATTTGAGCTCTTAACCAAGAACTGTGGTTAGAAAGGAAGCAGCGTCCCTGCCTTCAAGGATCTGGGACAACCAAACTCCAGGGCTAATGTTACTCAGAGCAGTACAGAGACTACAAGTGCATGAGAGCCATGCATCCAGCCTGGCGGGTGGGACAAGGAAAGCTAAAGGTCTGGAGTTAATACAGGGGTCCAGAGTTGAAACTGCAGGTGGGATCAAAAAGTGAAGAACCTTGTAGGTTCTTGTTAGTCTTGTAGGGATGTTAGTGTGAACTGAGAAGGTGTTTAATATTTTTAAGTGAAAGTAACGTTATCAATCTGTGTTTTCAAAAGATGAAGGAATGAAGACAACAAGGTGATAACTGGAGGTGAATCTATCTGAGAATAGATGGCCTGAGCAGATAAGTCAAAGTTTATGGCTTGGGTAACTGGGAGGTTCAGCCACTGACTCCTGGAGTGAAATAAATGCTAAAAGGTTGGGCTGCAAGATGACAGAGTTCCTGTTTCAACAAGATGAGTCTGAAGCCCCTGGGATACTCAGGTGAAACTGGCAGAAGGAAATGGAAATCCCAAACTATGGGAAACATACACAGATTTGAAAAATAGCCAATATAGAGACAGCTGAGGCCATTTTACTCATTCAAAGAATAGTAGATGAGATCAAAGGATCTTAATGAAATGAGTTAAAGGTGAACCTCAAAATAAAACTCTGTATATACACTAAACAAATACAGCACGTCAAACATGATACTAAGGATGGGGGCTACAAAGCAAAGGAAATGATTCAGCCTCTACCTTCACAGAGCTTACAATTGCAGACACAGAAATATAGTTAGAAACTGTGCTTAAGCCCCAGGAAGACAAAGTATAGGAGCTCACAGCAGAGAATAATTCAGATTGAGGGGGAAAGAAAAGCTTCTTTGAGAGATTTATCAACTAAAAAATAAACTAAAAAATTAACCAGTCAAAACAAGTAGGCACGGGCTTCCCTGGTGGCGCAGTGGTTGAGAGTCCGCCTGCCGATGCAGGGGACACGGGTTCGTGCCCCAGTCCGGGAAGATCCCACATGTTGCGGAGCGGCTGGGCCCGTGAACCATGGCCGCTGAGCCTGCACATCCGGAGCCTGTGCTCCACAACGGGAGAGGCCACAACAGTGAGGCCCGCGTACCACAAAAACGAAAACAAAAACAAAAACAAGTAGCAACAGAATATATTTTGGGCAGACGAAGGAAAACTCTTAGGGGCCTGCGGAAGTAGAACTTTGGTGGATTCTAGTTTCAGCCGTGCTAGAGCACAATAAAAAGAGTTATATAAGGAATTTAAAAACCTATCCTAGAGCTTCCTTGGTGGCGCAGTGGTGAGTCCGCCTGCCGATGCAGGGGACACAGGTTCGTGCCCTGGTCCGGGAAGATCCCACATGCCGCGGAGCGGCTGGGCCCGTGAGCCATGGCCGCTGAGCCTGCGCGTCTGGAGCCTGTGCTCCGCAGCGGGAGAGGCCACAACAGTGAGAGGCCCGCGTACCGCCAAAAAAAAAAAAAAAAAAAAACACAAAACCTATCCTAGAGTGAAGGGGAAGCCTCCAAAAGGTTCTGGCCTTGCAAGCAATGAGATCCACTTGGCTGCTGTGAGAAGAATAGCCTGGGCGGGAACAAGACTGAAACGAAGACGACCAGCTTGGGTGCCTCTCCAATAGTCTGGGCAAGAAAATGGAAATGGAAAAGTAGGTGAATTTGAGATTTAATTTATAGATAGAAATCAAGTGGTCTTGATGACAGATTAGAAAGAGAAAGAGTATTAAGTAAAAAGGAGTTACAGACATTTCCCAGTCTTCTGCCTGAATAGAGGGGTCCCTAACTAAAATGGCAAAGAGCAGATTTGGGGGTATCATCACAAGTTCAATTTTAGACATAATGACTTTGAGATGCTTAAGAAGCATTGAATCAATTAAAGCTCAGAGAAATAGATTTGGGAGTCTCCAGCACAGAGACGCTGGCCACGCAGGCACAGGAATAGATGAGGTAGTATCACAAAACTGCTCTATCCTCGTAAAGTCTTTCAAGCAGTCAAAGGCTTGATAAAGGTCAAGTGGAAATTGAACATGTCTAATGAATTTCACAGCCGTGATCACTAGTGACCTGAGCAAGCGGTCCTCCAGTGGAGAACACAGTTGAAAAGGGTATGAGAAATAGAACACCAGGAAGGTTTTTGTGTAAATCACTCGTGACATCTGGCTGTGAAGAACTGAGGAAGGACAGAGTAATTGGAACACGTGGGGGCACAAGAGGCTTTTATTTAGGGATAAGAGAGGTACAAGTGGAATCCAGAAAGGAACGAAGAGTAGAATTAGCAGTTGAAGATGCAGTTGAGAAAGAATAATAGAGGAGGCAAGACTCTAAAAGCAGAAGGCAACAGGCTCTGAATACTTATTCTGGAGGGTCTGACCTCTGATGGAAAGAATACACATGCAGATAGTTAAGAGTACATCTTGGGACTTCCCTGGTGGTCCAGCAATTAAGACTTCGTGCTTCCACAGCAGGGGATGCGATCCCTGGTTGGGGAACTAAGATCCCGTGTGCTGCATGGTTCGGCCAAAAAACAAAGGGAAAAAAAGGGAGTACCTCTTCCCGACTAGCTCTCTAGCATGCCAGTCAATAGATATGGACGTATGAACTACCTGGTACCTGGCAGAATCAACACTATACTGTTTGGTTCTTGTACCACTTGAGGAAACACATTCCTGGATGTGTCTTCAAGCCTTAATATCAATATACTCATAAAACCAAAATTCCACAGAATGTTGACTTTCATGTATCACTCAAATCTCTCTTAAATCATCACCATGTTTTCTAATTCTCCAAGCAGTTTGGGTAAAATATAGTTTGACTTCAGTTAAAACTTTGGTTAAAAACGTTAATATTTAAAGTCCTCCAAGACACTCACTTGAAAACAAAAAAACTACTCGCCTAATCATCATACCCTGCTACCTATTAGACCCACCACTCATTCTTTTTAGTTTACTGTCACCTGCTCTAAAAAAGGGTACTTTACAAACATCCCCTGTCCAAGGTCAAAAATGAATCTCTCAACATACCTCTGTCTAATCTGGTCCAGTTTTTCAGGGTCTGTAATAACCACTTGTACACCAAGCTTCATTTTTGTTTTCTGCAGGCTGAAGTCAAGGCAAGCAATTTTTGCATTCACTATTCTCTTGGGCATGCCTAAAATTGAACATAACGTTAAGTACCTTTACAGTAACTATAACATTGTTACCTTTTATAAAACACACCTATCCTTAGAGATCTGCAGAGATTTTAAATTGTTGTATGTAAACGAATTTAGCTTTTATTACTTTTACCCTTAGAAACAAACACTTAAATGGCATTAAACACATGTGTTTTCTTTTAATTTGCATTTTTCTTAAGTTATATGTAATTAAATTACAAAAGAGGAATTGGCAACATTATGGACCATTTCCTTTTTCTCTGGGCTTCACTAAAGAACAGTAAATGCACATCCTGGATAGTTCACCTGAAAATGTAGTTACACAGTCCACAAACAGCTAACTTTATCCTTTAGTATTCTCGTTACACGACCAAATCAAACCATAGCCCTTACCCTGGGATCCCACCACACAGTTGAGTGCATAGCCATTGATGAGCATACTCTCCATCTGACTTCTCCCATGGGCTTTCAGAATATTAATGGAATTGACTGGATAGCGAGGCTGGCCTCTGACATCCGTGTATTTAACAGCAAGTACGGCGTCTACCACCATATTAGCAAAGAAATCTCCACTTCTAAGCCAACAGTTAAGGAGAACAACAGACTCGGGATGGACAGCGGGTGCACATGAAAATCAAGGGTAATTCAAAGGCACTTCCTTTTAGCAATCTCATCAAAGAAACAACCATTATATACGCCACCAAAATGTTAGAGTACTATTTATCACTATCTGCATACTACTTTTACACATACTTTGTATTACTTTTCCCCCTAGAAAAGGAGGGAACAGGCAATTTCCATACAGCATCATCTGGCAGAAAAACTAACACAGCGTCTTACTTTTAAAAAAGCCTACACTTTACTGGACCATCACAAGGATACATTCCAATGATTTTGGAAGACATCGATGTCTTAGCAGCATTGATCAGGCAATCCTTTCCAAGTTCATCAGTGTTAATAATTAGATTCTCACTGATATAACGCACTGCTTCCCTGTTTGAAGTGTGGGGAAGAAAACAAATTCACTACTCAAAATTTTTGCTTTATCATTGTGTCAGGATGTCAGAGGCATCAATTTTCTGTTCAGCCATTTCATATAGGAGGAGGACACAAATAATCCTCCCTCTTCAGATCACGGCAATTTTAATCTATCCCATAAGCATAGCCACTAAATCTATTATTAGAAGATAACGTGGTAGTCAAATGGGAAGAAAAGGATACTGGCCCAACTTCCTACTTCAAATATTTACTTAAATGCTAAAATACAACTTTTTCAAAGTAAGATTTAGTCATTAATTGAAACATTTAAAGAACAGACTGTTGGCAACTATTACATTAAATAATATATAAAATTTTCTCTGAATGTAAACAATCTTACTTGCAAGCAAGTCGATAGCCACTAATAACTGACGTGGGATGAATTTTCTGTTTGACAAGTTCATCTGCATTTTTTAGAAGTTCTGCTGCAATAATAACCTGCAGAGAAAACATCCATTACTCTCACAATAGCCTGACATTCATTACGTGCAACACATATGTACAAACAACACTAACACGCATCAGATATTAAGAACCAGAATGGTAACAGTGGTGAAATACATAACTGCTTATTAGAAACCAGAAAAAGACACCCCTACACGGTATTGTATACGCAAATAGCTAAAGCCAGGTAAAAGTCAGTACAATAAGAGACACATCCATTACTCTTCAAGATGAAGTGCTCAACATAAGCTAAATGAAGAGCCTGACCACTCAGATTATCTGTACTATTTATTTATTTATTTGGCTGTGCACGGCTTGCAGGATATTAGTTCCCCAACCAGGGATTGAACCCAGGCCCTCGGCAGTGAAAGTGCGGAGTCCTAACCACTGAACCGCCAGGGAATTCTTGATCTGTACTATTTTACGTTATTATTTTAAAAATCATCCTTCTAAGTACACCAAAAATTATTTTTTAATTAAAAAAAACTTTGAAAAAATTTAGTCTGCATCTTTTGGGGGAAATTATAGTTATACTTTAAAAACTATGTTATCATAAACAAGTTACTTAACAAAGACCATTACCATTATTTTAGAAGAGATAGATTTCATTCTTCCATGGCTTAAAGTTTAATCTAGAAACAACCATCTTCTACCACAAACCACTGCTTGTTTCTTTACAGCAAATTATTATTTGCTCCTCACCAAATAATAGTGTTTCTACTACATCAGGGTGCTGGGTGATCTTCAAGGAATTTAAATCATGTTACTGATCGTGTTTACAAACTTTCTCAAACTCCCATTTGAACTTATGAGATCACTTGTTAGCCTTTAAAATATAAAAACATGTTGTTTTTAAAAAACTGGTAAGGTTTTAGGAATTCCTGGGCCTCAGGCTGTGAGGGGAGGAGAAAAAAAAGACACTTTTTTTTCCTTTAAAAAGAAACCATTAAAAAAAATTCTGCGTGATGCATGAATAATAGCTAAGAAAAAATTCGTAAAACTCGCAAAAACATTTAAAGTGAGGATTATATTAAATTATCTCTTAAGTTTCTTTTCTACTTGAATTGTACAAACTAGCTATAACCACAAGTCTTCAAATTTTGTTTCTGAACCACTACCCCCAAAACAAATGACTTACCTCTGGCTTCACTTTCTCAAAGTTTGATTTTAAAAGGTATACTAGTATTTAGCCATTAGTCCATTAGTCTTTACCTACCACGGAGGTAGTTCCGTCTCCCACTTCTTTGTCTTGCAGGTCAGCAAGCTCGCAAAGAACTCTGGCTGCAGGGTGTTCCACCTCCAGTAACTTCAGGATGGTCGCACCATCATTAGTAATGGTTACATCCTAAGAAATTTCCCGGGAAAGAAAAACTGACATAATCACCCACAGAAACAGAATATCCCCTAAGTTAGAACAACCCCATTATGATACATTCACCTTCGGTATACCTTTCAACACTAGCATCCTGATAAAAACAAAGAATTTACAAAGCAAGGTGTTTATGAACCGTTTTTTTCCCTTAAAGTCACTAACACGATGTTTAGATATACTTACACCAATATCATCCACTAACATTTTATCCAAGCCAACTGGACCAAGAGAACTTTTCACAATATTGGCAATCGAAGCTGCAGCCATGACTGCAGAAATGAAAGAAAGAAATTAGAAAATCCTTGATTCCAAGGACAATCATTTCAGCCTAAAAGAAGTAAGTGACATGCAACAGCCTCTGAATTTTTCAAATCTACAAATCCGTCCCAATTTGAAAATTAGCTATTAAAAGTCTAATATGGGGAGGGGAGTGGCTAGTAACACAGAGTCTGAATTCAACAGCCAAGGGGACGCCAAGTGTTGTAGAGAGTACCCACTTTATTGTCTCATAAAATTAAAACATAATCTACTCTTCGACATTTCAGATTCTGCCACTCCACACAGAACAGAAATAGATACGTATCAACCTTTTCCTTCAGACTCTGGCAGGTTTAAGAAAAAAAAAGTTCTATTAAAATTAACAAGACTTTGTGAATCAAAAAAGCGGTAATCCAAAGGTTCTGACTATACTTCAAATTTGTTCATGACAAAAATAGGAATCTATCAAATGACAGTACGAGGGACTGGCATTCGTGACTTCTGAAGTGTAAACCATCTCAACAATGCTTTAAGCGGTTAAAATCTACTGGATAAAATGTGTTTATCATTTAACATTCAACAAAAACTTCGTCAGCTAGCTTTGTTACAAGAAGTGGTCAGCGACAGGTGGGGTACGGACTGAATCGGCAGGGGGACCACGGGCAAGTCGTCTTGAAGAGTGGCTGATGGCCATTCGCCCCTCAGTAAAACGAGCCGTTAAAGCCAGTTCTTCCTGGTGAATGGCCCTAAAAGGAGACCCAGAGATTGCGGTGGACACCCTTCCTGATTAGCATCAAGACAAAAGGGCGCAGAGGCACCCGGCCCTCTGGGACTCGAGGCACGGCGGCACGTGTCGGTGCGCGGAGCCCGCCCTCCAGGTCGGGGCGCGCCTCGCCAGCCTCACGACCGCAGCATCCGGGCAGCTCTAGTTAAAACCGCGCTGCGCGCTCGGGAATGCCGCGCTCCGGGAAGAGGGCGCTGCCGCCCCGAAGCGCCGAGACCCGCCGCGGGTCGGAGACGCCGCCCGTGCCACCCGGGGGGCTCTTTCTGGGGAGAGAAGGGAAGGCGTGAGCACGGCAGCCACGGCCCCAGCGAGGCAGGGGAGGGTGGCGCACCGCCGCGGGCCCGCCGCAGGCCTCGCCCGCCCTTACCGTTCTGGGAGCGGATCGCCTCCCCAGTGCTGCGGTCCCCGAACACGGACAAGGGCCCCTCCATCTTCGCGGCAGGGCACACGTCGAGTTTCACTCACACCGCGGGCAGCAAGCGTCTTGTTCCTGGGCCGGGCGGCGGCCACAGCAGCGGCGACTGCGTGGAGCTGGCCTGCGCTACGCCGCGAGAGCTACTGGGAATTCCACTCCTCCCAGCTCCCTGGCCGGGCCGCGGGGCAGGGCGGGAAAGAAAAATGGGGAGGAGGGTGGAGAATCGTGAACGCGCAGGAAGTGAGGACCCTGAAGGGGGCGGATCCAGCACTTTCGCTCAATTAGAGAGCGAATGAGAAGGGCGCGAAGGTAGGAGGGCGGAAGTCAGTATCTCGGACCGCTGGAGGAAGAGGGCGCCGGGCCGAAGTTTTCCCTACTACGCACAAATTGCGCGTGCGCGTTTGCACATTCTAGTGCCTTCTAGAAAAGGTGGTCGGTAGGGCGGAGTTCTGTGACGGAACGGGGGGGGCGGGGTAGAGCCGTGTAAGGTAGAGCCGGGGTTCTGAGCGAGTCTTACTTGGGGGTGTATAAATCGGCGTTCTTGTTTTACTTAAATGTATGAGCTAGCTAGGAGAGCACGCGACAAGTAGCAGGCTTTGTTCCCAGGCTCACGGGTATAAGCTTCATGGGTCATGTGGGAAAGCGACAACCACCCTTTCTGAAAACTGCATCTCGCGCTGCCCCGTCCTCCCAGAGCCCAAATGGCCTGTCCGTGTGTGTCTCCGTGTGTGTGTGTGTGTGTGTCCGACAATGATCGGTCTATGCTTTGCGACCCCAGGGCCCAAATGACGCAACGAAATGCAGGCAGTGTGTTGGACGCGGGACGCCCCCGATAAGCTCGGCCCGACTTAACGGACCGTGAACCAACCACCAAGCGCGTTGCTGCGAGGTGGTTGGTTGAATCCGGCGCCTGCGTGCGCCCCAGCGTAAGCGCTGATTGGAAGAGCGGAGATGACGGATTGCCCTATCCGCCATTCAGCGGCGGGGGCTTGTTCGGGTTCGAGGCGTCGATGCCCTTACGTTTGCCTAAGGTCTTTTCCTAAGTTAATATGGCTGCGGCCGGCGAGCCGCTGGGACGTCGGTGAGGAGAGGAGGCGAGGTCTTTCCGAGGTTTTGGCTACGATTCCCCTCAGCAATGGCGCTTCGGTCGGGGTTCTGGGAGCTGTTGTCGGTTTGCAGGAACCCCGGTAATTTCATTTTCCCACGTCTCTCAGATTACTCCCGCGGGTCAGCACAATGTGCACATGCAGGTCGTCTTTTGCATTCAACATATACCATCGAAAAGTAAACGAGCTAACAGCATCGTGATGACACTAGTAGAAAATTAAGGACCAGGGTCTGTGATGACTACACCCCGTGACCGAACATACCTTTTGTCCCCCTTCCAGGGCACGAAGACTGAGGGGGAGAGGATGGAGACAAGTTAGATCATATTTTTGTTTTGTCCGTTTCGTCACCTTTTTTTTTTTTTTTTGCGGTACGCGGGCCTCTCACTGTTGTGGCCTCTCCCGTTGCGGAGCACAGGCTCCGGACGCGCAGGCTCAGCGGCCATGGCTCACGGGCCCAGCCGCTCCGCGGCATGTGGGATCTTCCCGGACCGGGGCACGAACCCGCGTCCCCTGCATCGGCAGGCGGATTCTCAACTACTGCGCCGCCTGGGAAGCCCCGTTTCGTCATTTTTTAAAGATACGTATGGTTGTTTACGTTCTTAGGGTGTCGGGTGGCAGTGCTGTCGACCAGTTCCAAGCCAGCGGTGAAGCCTGAAGCGGACCCCGAAGGAAATGAAGCTGTTGCCCCGGAGTTCACCAACCGGAACCCCCGGAATCTGGAGCTCTTAGCTGTAGCCAGAAAAGAGCGGGGCTGGGGGACAGTGTGGCCCTCCCGCGAGTTCTGGCACAGGTAATTAACTCTGCTAGGTATTGACCACAGAGCATGCATGCTGCTTTGCAAATTGTTTTCATCAGTTCATTTGAGGAACGTGCCCGGTAACTGCTGGCGACTCTCCTCTCAGGAAGCTGCCTTGCGGTGGGTCTAGGAGGGGTTAGTGGAGGGGGGCGGCAAACAATAAATACGTAGGTGTCATGGAGGAAACTGAAAGAGGATAAAGTTAGAATGGGGAACTGGTTGACTAAGACCCCTCAGAAAATAGGATGAAGCCGAACTATCTGCCAGGAAGAGCGTTCCCAGCAAGGGAAACAGCTAGGGTGGGAATGAGCTTGGCGCGTTTGGGGCACCGAAAGGCCTGTGGACCTGCAGCTCAGAGGGCCGAGAGGTGGGTAGGAGACACATCATTAGCTCTGTAAATCAAGTAAGCGCTTTAGACGCTATTCTCACTACGGTGGGAAACTATGAGGGCATTTAAAATTTGAGCCCGAATGGAAGATCATTCTGGTTCCTTTGAGGAGAACAAATTTTTAAGGGGGCCGGTGGTAGAGACAGGAAGAACGTTAGGAGTCTCTTCTTTGTTATAAAGATGGCCAGTTACTGAATGCTTTGTCTTTGCCAGGAACTATGCTAGGTGCTTTATATGCATTTTCTCATTTAATCCTTAAAAGTACTTTTTGAAGCATGTGCAGTAATTTCCCCCGTTTTACAGGAGCAGGGGAATTGAGCCTTAGGGAGACAGGAGGGGGTCAAAGAAAGGGGGCAGGCAGTTCATCGTCGAAATAATCTGAATCTTGAATCCTGAATTTTTTTTTGAAATACCCAAATTATCACTTTTACTTAATATTTGGATTATTTAAATAATTGGAGATCTGTTTCCCCCCTTTTTTCCCTATCTCTCCATTCACAGTATTATCAGTATAAAATTGGAAGTGACCTTGGAGATAATGAGTCCTACTCCTTTGTTGCGCTAATGGTTTAAGACAAGGATCAGCAAACTATGGCTCCTGGGCCAAAGCTGGCTTGCAGGCTAAATATTGGTACATTTTTTTAAAAGATTTTTAAAAATGCAAAGAATATTTTATAATGTGAAAATTGTGTAAAATTTAAAGTTCATTATCCACAAAGAAAGTTTTATGGGCACCCAGCCACCACTCATTCTTACCTGGCTGTTCTGGAATTACTGTGGCTGAGTTGAGCAGTTGACCCATGTTGTTACCTGAAAACTAGGTTCACCTCTCGGTGGATGTCAAGCCAGAAGACGCAAGCAAGCCAAAGATCAGGAGAAGGAAGGATTTATTACTTGCAGCAAGTAAGGAGAACCCCGGGGATCTTCCCCAAAGCAGGGTCACGCGGAACAGCAAAACTGCGGGAGCTTTAAGCTAAGGGTACAAGCATATTCATGAAGGGGCTTGAACAGAGGAGAATTCAGCATAGAATTGGGGCCAGGGTCGACAGAGTCCTAGCGTTAGTTGATTGAAGTCACAGGTGTCAACATAGTCATTTCCATCCTCCACCTGAGGATGGAGAAACTTAAAGACGGTATCAGATTGTTATATATTTCCCTTGAGGAGGAACTAGGACTCTGTTTTACCACTAGACTATTGTTTCTTGACTGCTTTTCCTTTGTTCCTGCATTCCCTTACTTCCCTTAAGATCATTAATTACTGAGACCTGTTCAAGAGCAGGCACTGTGGCCAAGCTTAGAGCACAAAATGGCTTAGGCCAAAAATGCTTCTCTTATGTGGAGAAAGACATGCTAGTTCTCTTTCTCCAGGGACCCACTACCCTCTCTGCTTACAATATGGCCTGCAAACCATAAAATATTTACTATCCGATCCCTTACAGAAAGAGTGTGTTGACCCCTGGATTAAGAGATTGTGATTGTTACTAGGGCTACCAGCGAAACTAGGAGTAGAACCCACATTTCTAAATCTAGTGCTTTTTATGCTATTTCACACTAAGAATCTTAGTATAATGTTTGATTTCAGTGTTTCCTTTATCATGAACTTAATTTCTAAATGTGTAATGTATACAAATGTTGTAAAATCCAAAAGGGACTATAGTTTCTGTGTATCCTTCTAGAGCTAGTCTATGCAGATAAGTATGAACTTGTATTTTTTTCATTATAAATCTTACCACATCATATATATTGTTCTGCATTCCCCCACCCACCTCCTTCACCCCCCCCAACACACACACACACACACACACACACACTTAAAAATACATCTTGGAAATATTTTGTGTTGGTGGGAACATTGGCTCTGGAGCCAGACCCCTGGACTTAAATCCTACCTAGCTTCATTACTTACCATTCATTAGTTGTAACCTTGCTAAGTTACTTAACCTTTCTGTGTCAGTTTCTGCAGCCCAAAAAAGAAAAAAAATAAGAAAGAAAGAATAATGGAATTAGTTTGAGACATGAGCTATACCTGTAAACAATTAGGACTCCCTGGCACAGTAAGTGTTCAGTAAATGTTAGCAACAGCAGCATCATAAATTGCTACTTTGTTCTTAATTATGTAAAATAACTGTTTGAAGTAACTGTGTAAAATACCGTAGCCTTATGTTTAGGTCTTTAATCCATTTAGAGTTTATTTTTGTGTACTGTGTTAGGAAGTGTTCTGATTTCATTCTTTTACATGTAGCTGTCCAGTTTTCCCAGCACCATGTATTGAAGAGTCTGTCTTTTCTCCATTGTATATTCTTGCCTCCTTTATCAAAGATAAGGTGACCATATGTGCGTGAACACTCTATGACATAAATCACAGTAAGATCCTTTTTGACCCATCTCCTAGGGAAATGGAAATAAAAACAAAATGGGACCTAATGAAACTTAAACGCTTTTGCACAGCAAAGGAAACCGTAAACAAGAAAAAAAGACAGCCCTCAGAATGGGAGAAAATATTTGCAAACGGAGCAACTGACAAAGGATTAATCTCCAGAATGTACAAGCAGCTCATGCAGCTCAATATCAAAAAAAACAAGCCAATCCAAAAATGGGCAGGAGACCTAAACAGACATTTCTCCAAAGAAGATATACAGATATACAGATTGCCAACAAACACATGAAAGAATGCTCAACATCACTAATCATTAGAGAAATGCAAATCAAAACTACAGTGAGGTATCACCTCACACGGATGGCCAGAATGGCCATCATCAAAAAATCTACAAACAATAAATGCTGGAGAGAGTGTGGAGAAAAGGGAACCCTCTTGCACTGTTGGTGGGAATGTAAATTGATACAGCCACTATGGAGAACAGTATGGAGGTTCCTTAAAAAACTAAAAATAGAACTACCATATGACCCAGCATTCCCACTACTGGGCATATACCTGAGAAAGCCATAATTCAAAGAGTCATGTACCACAGTGTTCATTGCAGCACTATTTACAATACCCAGGACATGGAAGCAACCTAAGTGTCCATCAACAGATGAATGGATAAAGAAGATGTGGCATATATACAATGGAATATTACTCAGCCATAAAAAGAAACGAAATTGAGTTATTTGTAGTGAGGTGGATGGACCTAGAGTCTGTCATACAGAGTGAAGTAAGTCAGAAAGAGAAAAAAAATATCATATGCTAACACATATATATGAAATCTAAAAAAAGAAGGTTCTGATGAACCTAGGGGCAGGACAGGAATAAAGATGCAGACATAGAGAATGGACTTGAGGACATGGGGAGGGGGAAGGGTAAGCTGGGACGAAGTGAGAGAGTAGCATTGACATATACACTACCAAATGTGAAATAGATAGCTAGTGGGAAGCAGCTGCATAGCACAGGGAGATCAGCTCGGTGCTTTGTGACCACCTAGAGGGGTGGGATAGGGAGGGTGGGAGGGAGATACGTATAGCTCATTCGCTTTGTTATACAGCAGAAACTAACACAACATTACAAAGCAATTATACTCCAATAAAGATTTTAAAAATAAAATACCGTTGCATGGCTGTTTTAATTAACTGACTGCCTATTGATTATCTTTTATGATTTCAAACAGTGTTGAAATGAATTGTCTTGTCCATGCAATTTAGCAGTGAGATTGGGCATATTTTCATGGGTTTAAGAGTTATTAATATTTTTCTTTTCTGTGAACAGTCTGTCCATCCTCTGCCTATTAAGTTACTGGTCATTTCCTTATTGATTATAGGAGGCTTTTTACATATTATGGAAATTAGCACAATATATGATTTAAAAGTATTTTTTGTTTAATTGCTTGCCTTTTGACTTTACTGTTTTGTTTTTTGTTTTTCTTAGCATGCAGAACACTTTGTTAATTTTTTTTTAAACAAAAGCCATATGATGTAGTTTGAGGTCATGTTAAATAGCTTGATATAGTTAAATAGGTTTATCTTACTTTGACATTACTTAAAACTTCTCCCATGTTGTCTTATAGTACACTTATGATTTCTGTTTTTATATTTAAATCGTTAGCTAGAAAATAAAAGCATATAGTAAGGGGACTTCTCTGGGGGTCCAGTGGTTAAGACTCCACACTCCCAATGCAGAGGGCACGGGTTCGATCCCTGGTCAGGGAACTAAGATCCCACATGCCACATGGCGTGGCCAAAAAATAAATAAAATATTTCCTTCCTTTAAAAAAAAAAAAAAAGCATGTAGTAAGTATATTTTTATCCAGTGTAGGGTCAGCAACTTAGCTTTGCCTCTTCAAATCCTTTTTTGAAGTAGATGCTGTGTAAATCTCAGCAGTCAGAAATACCAAATTTCTCCTGGATATTTGAGGCTAAGTAGAAATGTTTGGTTTATTGCTGATGATATTCTCATAAAAGCAAGGGGAAAACACCTTTCCCGAGTAAAAGCCAGGTTAAGTATGCTGAAGTAAATGAACCAGACATTACATTCTTGAGAACTATTTCGGCATTTATTCACCTGAAGTCATTTATCTTTAGAATTCTTTTATAATTTTATTCTCTCACCTCATTTAGGTTGCGAGTTATAAGGAGTCAGCATCACATAGATGCGCTTGTTGAGCATCGCAATGGCCAGACTGTGGTTTCGGCATCCACTCGTGAATGGGCCATTAAAAAACACCTTTATAGCACCAGAAATGTGGTGGCTTGTGAGAGTGTAGGACGAGTGCTGGCAGAGCGGTGCTTGGAAGCAGGAATCAACTTCATGGTCTACCAACCAACTCCTTGGGAGGCAGCCTCAGACTCGGTATTTTTGTTTTCATGTACTTAGTTAAAAGGTATTGTGTTAATTCTTGACACTAGATATGTACATAATAATAGTTCCATTTATTAAGTTCTTTCCAAGTGTCAGAGCCTGAGGTGAGTGTCCTGATGTGCATTACCTCACAGCAGCCTATAGCGTGTCAGGACTCATGTTCTGTAGGTCAGCTGAGGCTGGCTGGCCCAGTCCTTGTGGCACGGGGCAGGGTTCAAACCCACGTGACCGATTTCATAGCCATAATGTTGACCACTCTGCTTCCCTATTCATATAGTAACATCTTGTCTATAGAATATTTTAAAATGCTGCTAATCCTTGACATCTCTACATCCTCTTTTTTCTTATCTGTGTCATTATTAAGGTCACTTTCTGAAAAACCAGTGTAGGCTGGGAAGTTAGCAAGGATAAATCAGTTGTTTATTTCTCTTTCTCTTGGGAAGTGAACTATTGTCAGCTTGTGGTGTTGACTTAATCTTTTCCTTTTTTCCTGATCTTCAAAACCAGATGAAACGACTGCAGAGTGCCATGACAGAAGGTGGTGTGGTGCTGCAGGAGCCTCGGAGAATCTATGAATGAAGCAGAAGTGTTGCTTGATACTTGTAAATGTAAAGCTGTCAGCTGTTCGTTCATCAGAAGAGAGTCTCTAGACGAACCGCCAGCTTGGACGTCCTGTACAGTAACCTAACAGTGGAATGTTATTAGTAGTTAAGGTTGTCCTCTTCTCCCCTTGTGTGTGTTTGTTTTAAATCCAGGGCTAAATTCTTCTCCTCTCTGTGACGTGAGAGAAGTATTTGAGAAGAGCTGTTGCCAATTATAATTAACTATTTTTTTTTTTTTGCCGTACGCGGGCCTCTCACTGTTGTGGCCCCTCCCGTTGCGGAGCACAGGCTCCGGACGCGCAGGCTCAGCGGCCATGGCTCACGGGCCCAGCTGCTCCGTGGCATGTGGGATCTTCCTGGACCGAGGCACGAACCTGTGTCCCTTGCATCGGCAGGCGGACTCGACCACTGCGCCACCAGGGAAGCCTATAATTAACTTTTGAGGAACAAATGTTTATAAGTTAAAGAATAAAGGTATATTGTGAACTCTTATTTTCTGGTTATATGACATTTTCTCTGCCTTTGAGCTCACTGTGGCATGGGTACACATAGGTTTATGCATTTGTCACCGTGGCTGGGTTGCCGCTCAGGGTGTGGAGGTGTTTTTTTAATAAGAGATGTCAATATCAGTCAATTTATTATAAACAGTCATGTGAAGATAAAAGGGGCAAATCCTAACCTCAGTTGGGCTCCTGGATCCTAACAGAACCAGGTTTGAAAGAAGAAAGGAATGCAGTGAGGAAAGGAAATGGACAGGGTTAGTGTATGCTAAGTTTGCCATCAAGTGAAAATTTGTTAGGTAGGAGATGAAGCTTGAAGTACATTCAGGTTAATTTAAAATTGAAGTGGGGTAGATGGGAATCACGGCGGGTCTCTTAAATGAGTGGCTAAATCAAAGTAAGGTGTTAAGTGATTTGGGCTATTTAAGACAAATGCGAAGAGGAAGAACCAGTAAGCAGTTAAAGTGGCTTCTAGAGCATTTCCCCCCCACATTTGAAATGTGTACTCTCAATTGTATATTTATACAGAAGTGAAATAACATCAATACTGTTAATCTGAGTATTCAGTGTATTATTATTTTAACAAGAAATACGTATGCACCAACATTTTTTAAAAGTTTGATTCACTCTGAGAGGCCTTCAGAGCGCAATGGCTTAGTAGTCCCCTTTTGATCAACAGATACCCCAGTGGACACATTTACAAATACATAGTGTAGTTCTAATATTTCCTTCCCTCTTCTTAAAGGTTGGAGCATCTCACTTTGAAGACCACAGTCCTAGAAGGCTGTTTAGACAAGTCTAGAATTCAGGGGAGGATGCAAAGGAGACCACGGACTGGAGTAGTGTGGCTTTGGAAATGGACAGTGACAAAAATAGGGTTCACCTGTAAGGGACGCCATAGGTAGGGATTTTTTCTAGGCGTGTGATGTAGATCATCTCTGTACCAAGAACTTCAGTTTGATGGGCAATTTTTGAGGCTTTGTGTGGCAAGTTTGATGCAAGGTATTACAAAGGCAGCAGTGATGCAAAATAGAGAGGGAGAAGGCGGGTTGTTGGGGAGGAGATGGGACAGACCCATGTTGGCGGCGATGGCCAAGTTGGGAAGAAGTGCGGATTTGGAAAACCGACAAGATGCGGTCCCTCTATCCCTGCACCGTAGCTGCAGTACCTGATCTACTGCAGTTCCTTCAGGTGCTGTTTACTGGTCCGTTCCTACTGTCTCAGGCTCTTCTTTTTCCTACCATTCCTCTTCACATTCTACCTAAATGATATTCTCCCCTTGTAGGGATTGCGAAGAAATTGCTGCGGAGCAAGGTAAATGGCCTTTGAGCGCCAGGGCGGAGCCTAACTAAGCTTCCCTTCACCGTAGGGGCCCGAGTGTAAGATCAAACGCCCGTGGGTGGGCAGGTGGCCGGCGCCGCCCTCCGCCTGTCAGAGGCCCCCGGGGCTGGTGGCGGGGCTGGTGGCGGTGTGCTGGGGCAGCGGTTTTCCCCGCTGCGAGCCCTTTAAGACGGCGGCGCGGCGGAAGCGCGTGGCAGCACGTGGCCGCACTGGGCGCCCTCGGCGGAGCTGCGTGGCCATGGACGTGGGCGCCGATGAGTTCGAGCAGAGCCTCCCTCTGTTGCAGGAGCTCGTCCTGGGCGCGGACTTCGTGGGTAAGGCGCCGGGATTCCGGGCCCCGTCGCCGCAGCCCCCTGGCCGGCGGGAGGGTGTGGTTCGGGCGGCAGAGGGCGGAGAGGTGAGGCCCGGCTGGGTGGTTGCCAGGCTGCAGGAGGCTCAAACAGGGCCCCTCCGAAGGACAGGGTGTGTGCCTTCTCGGGCCTGGGGGGGCATGTTAGGCAGCAGGTACAGCCTTGGCCCCAGTTTGGTCCAGGTGGAACGGGGTGGCCTGGCTTGTCCTTGCTTTGGCTTCCTCTGTTCTCCCTTCTTGACCTCTCCTGGCCTCTTGAGCAGCAAGAAGGTGAGCCAGAACTTTTACCACCAGCAGCGTTTACAGCACAAAGAGCCTTGCGATGGCCTGCGCCTGGGGACTCTTGTCTTTCTTGCCTCCCCTGCAGGTCTAGACATAGAGTTCACTGGCCTTCGTTCTAACCCGTCCGGGCCCCAGCAGATCAGGTAAAGCTAAAACTGCCTTAGAGCTGAGCTGGAGAGGTTGTCGGCCGCGCGCTCCTGGACGACACCCTGGCCGGCCAGCATTGTTTCCCGACAGGCACCCTGTTGGCATTGGGCGGGCAGGACAGCATTTTGTGTGGGGTTTGGGGACCTGGCCCTTGTCCACGAAACGCTGGTTCTCTAGTTGTAACAAGGAAGGTGCTGCGCCTGGTTGAGACGTGCTGATCCGGCATGGAGGCTGTGCTGCCTTGCTGGCCTCTGCGCTGAGATGCCTGTTTTTTCACAGTCTGTTTGACTTGCCATCAGAGTGGTATCTCAAGACCCGTCAGAGTGTTCAGCAGTTCACCGTCTGTCAGATTGGTGAGTCTAATCTTCCGCTGTTTCTTATAAGTTACTGAAATAGAGACTTTCTTCCTTTTTTTTTTTTTTGCCGTGCCCGGGCCTCTCACCGCTGCGGCCTCTCCTGCCGCGGAGCACGGGCCCCAGATGCACAGGCCCAGCGGCCACGGCTCACGGGCCCAGCCGCTCCGCAGCACGTGGGATCCTCCCGGACCGGGGCACGAACCCGCACCCCCTGAGGTGGACCCCCAACCACTGCGCCACCAGGGAAGCCCTCTTACTTTTTTAAAATTGTCTTTGTGTTTCCTACTGGGAAAACAGTTTTGGCGCCTTTGTGAGATACTGGCTATCGTTTTGCGTGCTCATTTGGTTTTTGGCCATGTCATGCCTGCGAGACCTAACACTTCAGAATAAGCAGAAACGTGATCTCCATGCCTAAATCAACATTAAGGATCTTGTACCATCTTTCAGGGAAAAATTTGTATGTTTTCTTTAAAGAAAAATCATATACAAGATCATACTATAAACATGTTGTTCTGCATCGTTTTTTTTCTTCCCCACGACTGGGGTTTAGAGATCTTTCTATATCAGCTTATACAGATTTCCTGTTCGTTTTTTTTTTTTTTTTTTGCGGTATGCGGGCCTCTCACTGTTGTGGCCTCTCCCGTTGCGAGCACAGGCTCCGGACGCTCAGGCTCAGCAGCCATGACTCACGGGCCCAGCCGCTCCGCGGCATGTGGGATCTTCCCGGACCAGGGCATGAACCCATGTCCCCTGCATCGGCAGGCGGACTCTTAACCACTGCGCCACCAGAGAAGCCCTCCTGTTCGTTTCTAACGGATGCATAGCACTCCAAACTGAATGTATCTGTTGGCTCCCTCTCCTAATGATGAGTACTTTAGTTACCATTTGTATGTGATGAAACAGGGCTGCATTGACTGTCTTAGTGTTTATATGTTACTGTGTATTTGTGAATGTATGTGTTTGGTATACTTGTAGCAGTGGAGTATGTGCATTAAAGTATTGATTTGTTGTCTAACTATTGCTTTTCCTACCAACCATCTGAGAAGTTTACAGAGACTTACACTAACAGGGAATGTGTCTGTTTCCCTCACTCACACTGAGTATTACCAGTCTTAATTTTTTGCCCACCTGGTAGAGGAAAAATGATCTAAAATTACCGTTCTGATTTACATTTTTAATACAGGATCAACAAACTGTTTCTGTAAAGGGCTAAACTAAATATTTTAGGTTTTGCGGGCCATACTGTCTCTGTTACAACTACTCAGTGCTGCCCTTGTTAAAGAGAAATCAGCTGTAGTTAATACACAAATGAATGAGCATAGCTGTATTTCAATAAAACTTTATTTAAAAAACAGGTCATGAGACATTTTACTGATTCTTTTCCTGTGAATGATGGTGAACACCCGTGTGTGTGTGTGTGTGTGTGTGTGTATGTGTGTGTGTGTGTTTTGCTCTGTGTCCTTGTTCTTTGCTATTATTCTGTTGTGATTGTTTTTCTTAATTGTGAGACCTCTTTGAAAGTATGGGAAACAGCACTTAGATGCGTTTGTTTTGTTTTTCCCCACTTCAAAGTGTTTTTCACTTTGTGTGTGGTCTTTTTAGCGGTACAGACATTCTAAAGCAATTAAATGTATACATCTTCATAGATCTTAGTGTTTTCTCTTTTTTTTCTTTTATTATCCCTTTTTTCTCTTTTTTTTCCTTAGTGTTTCCTCTTACTGGTTTTAAAACCATAGAAGTGTCATTTTAACATTCTGTGTTTGAACAGCCATTCATGATTATATTTCAGTAATCTCCGTGTGAATGACAATTTGACAGTTCTCATGTTTTGACTCTTCTCTTCATTTCTTTCTTTTTTAGAAGTTATCCTAAAGCTCGTACAATAACTTTGGGTGCAAAGTACTGTTCAGAAGTTTTTCTGTAGTTAACTTCTGGTAGCTTTTCTTTTGGTATTCATTCTTTCTACCATCATTCTTCTAGGATTGTCTATGTTTTCCAGTATTGAAGGCGAGTCAAACAAGTATGTATAAAGACCTTTGGCAAAACACATGGCTCTTGCCCACTTACCTTCTCCACCTGCTCCCCCTTCAAATTCTGCGTCAGGCTCTGAAGCGCTTTGGCCCCGGGTGCTCTGTAGACCCTCCGGCTTCTGTGCCCGCCACCCCCCTCCCCTGCCGATGCCCGCTGGTCCTTCAGGTCGCTCAAAGCAGCACCATCTCTGGGGGTCTTTCCCAGCACCCCTGTACCTTTGGTGCTCCTTTCCCCATTTCGTTGTCTCCTGTGTGTGCCTTCAGGATTGCAATTAACAGTGTTATAATGAAGGTGATGTACCTCCCAGGCGGCAGCAGTCAGAAAGGATGCTGAATGGCAGCCCCACTGTCTCAAATAGGGCGTCAGACTTTGTTCCCCAGGGGCAGGATCTCTGCCTTTTTTCATTGGCCACCCCCATGCCAGTCATAGTGCTTGAGATATAGCTGACATTCAAGTACAGTGGACCCTTGAACAACACGGGGTTTGAGCTGCATGGGTCCACTTATACTCAGATTTTTTTCACTAAAATGACGGTACCCATGTGTAGACACAGGGCAGGCTGTAAATTATACACGGATTTTGACTGCATGAATGGTGGGCGCCCCTAACCGCCGTGTTGTTCAGGGGTCAACTGTACTTCTCAAGTGGAGGGAAGAGCCCACTCCGAAGCCTGTGGTGTGAGCCAGAATTCTAAAACTGGTTTTCGTCTTTTTCTCCTTATGTGTATTTTTTTTCTAGGTATGAAGCCCATTCGTGTAACTTCTTTCTCTTCCCTACAACGTTTGGGATTTTGGATTCAGAGTTCTCTTTCCAGGCTTCTAGTGTTCAGTTTTTGAATGAGCATGGCTTCGATTATAACAAGGTACAGCACTGGAGGAGGGGACCAGGAAGGGTTGAAAGGCTATCTAGCCCACCTGGTCTGAATCCATTTCCTGTCCCCTTTCTGACTTGTCCTCAAAACGCGGACAAGGAAGGTTTCTTTCCACTCTGCTGCCAGCACAGAGGATGCCTCTGACTAGTTTCCTTGTCTGTTCCTTTCTTCAGTTTCTCAAGAATGGAATCCCATATATGAACGAAGAACAGGAGAAGAAAATTAAACACAGCATCCTGACTGGGAACTGGAGAGTTCGCAGGTAAGGCCTGCTTCTCCGGGTGCTTTGTGGGTTTCTTTGCTGCTGGTGTGTTTCTGGCTTTCCTGTGCGTAGACGTGCTGTCTCCAGGACAGGCTGACCTCACACCATCACCTTTAGCTGGCATAGCTTCCTGGACTCACGCTCAGTCAAACGCAACAGCCTGAAGTGCTGGTGATACGGTTCTCAGGCCTGAGATAAGAAATCTCGCGCTGTGTCGCGTGTGATTTTAGTGTTTAACAATGAAGGGGAGAAAGAACTGACTGTTAATTTGGTACTCAAAGAGGCAGGCACCCCATTCCAGGGCTGGAGGGGAAGATGGCTCTGTTGGCCTCCCTGTGAGATGTTATGTTGGCCTCCCACGTGATCTTAGGGATTTTTCAAGGTAAATCACAGGTAGCCTTGACCAGGTAGTCACATGCCTTGGCTTGGGCACGTTGCCCCACGTGCCTGACGCTGCTGTGTTCCCCAGGGCAGGATCTCTGCCTTTTTTCTTTGGCCTCCAGTGCCTCTTGTTGTACTTGAAACCCAGTTGTACTGTAGGGCTGGGGCCAGGCCTGCACAGCCGCGTGGTGTGCTAGAAGGAGCAGGCCGCCCGGGCCCACACAGGCCCTGCTGTCCGCTAGCTTTCTGGTTTTGAACCAGTCCTCTAAGCTCTTTGAGCTTGAGACTCTTTGCCTGTCTCAAGAAGGGGTTAAATTAGACAGCTTTTAGTTCTGGAATGTTACAATTATCTGGTCCAGATAATTATGTAATGCGGGAATTTTTTTTTTTAATGTCTGTTTGTGGTTTTATATAAAAATACCTTTTGGAAGGGAAAAACAAATTGAATTTTTAATCTTCTGTTATCTTCAAGTGTTGGAGAAAAGTCTTTCCTTTTCTCAACATAACATCATGTCCTTATATTTCTAACGCAGGAGAAGGTGTACTTACCAAAGTTGCTGTCTTTTCCATGCTTCAGCAGATGGTGCTTTTTCACTTCTGAGAGCAGAATTGAGAAGATAGGGCTGATGGTGTTGTTCAGTGTGGGCTGCATCCCAGCGTCCTCCTGCCCATAGGCCCGTCCGAGCGAGGGGCAGAAGGGCTCCTGAGGACAGACCAGAGGGTAGAGGCCAAGTGATTGGCTTCCTGTCGCAAAACAAGACTCAGAAAAGAAGTGGTCTCTTTGGGGTCCATTTTCTTGCCGAGATCACAGTGTTAAAACGGGAGCCTTCAGAAGCCTCTCCCCCGTTAGCGCTGGCTCGTGGTTCTGTGGTCTTCCCCAGCATTCCCTCTTCACTGTGCCCATTTTCAGTTCTCTGGATAAAGACCAAATCAAGGTGGTGATTGACGAGGTGACGCGCTGGCTGGACCTGGCAGAGGAAGGCGACTGGATGACCCTCCCTGGTATCACCGGTAGGCAGGAGGTAGCTCCCCGGCATGGGAGCTGTGGAACCGGCCGCTGTCACGTGCTGGAGGGTGGGGGAGCATCCCTTCTCCCCTGGTGGGTCCTGGGCGGCAGCTCAGCAGACACATGGTCCTTGTGGTTAGATAGAGCCCTGACCTCAATTCGGAGGTTGAAGGGTTTTCAACCGATTCTGAATTTTAAGGTTGAGGGAGTGAAGTTCCATTCAGAGCCATCCTTGGTGCCAATCCTTGGTGCCCTGTGGACTCTTGCTTTACTGTTGTTAATCTCTGAATTTCTCTGAATTTCCCCCAACGGGACAATGTGGGATCACAATGAACCTGCCCTAGAATAGCGGTTCTCAGCCCTGGTCGGTGGACCCCAGGGGTCTCTGAGACCCTTTGCAAGGGGTTCACAAGGTCAAAACTCTTGTCAGAATATCACTCGGCTATCACTTGCCATTACCACTGTGCCGTTTGCACTGATGGTCCTGCAGCTGCGGTGGGTAGAGCGGCTGGCGCCCCAGCACAGGCGAAGGGAGGCGCGTCCGACCACGCTGGCAGTCGTATTCTTTGTTACTGCTTCCAGTTTTTAAAAATTCCAGTTTTACTTGGAATTTAGGAAATAATTCTTTTTAGTGAAATAATAATTATTAATTTTATTAAATCTCAACATTTGATTGCTCATCTTTTAAAATATTCTGTGTATCAAAATAAGTACAGAAAAAATAAATGTTCATGAAACATTGCTGCTGCTACCGAAGTACAGTGGTTGTCTTGAGCAAAAGCACTTGTGCAGGTTTTTGTGTTGAGAGCTGAATTAGCTCCCTCTTATTCACTTATTTATTTAAAGGCATATATATGTGTATGTGTGTGTATGTGTGTATATATATATATATAAATATATATATGTATATATAAATATGTATATTTTTTTTTTCTTTTTTTTGGGCCATGCCGCATGGCTTGTGGGATCTTAGTTCCCCGACCAGGGATTGAACGCCAGGCCCTCCCTCGCCAGTGAAAACGCGGAGTCCTAACCACTGAACTGCCAGGGAATTCCCTTAAGGAATATAATTTTTACTTGAAGGAACTGACTGGTTGTTTCAATGTGGGTATTTTCAATCACTTTCTCAAGTGAAAAAAGTAAGCCTTGTCTTCAGGGAGACTCACTCACAGTATTTGCTAGAGATGAAATTTGAGCTTTCAATAAAAGACTGGAATTTTGGAAAGCTTGCATCTGTCACCATAAGCTTGACAACTTTATGAGACCTTTCTAATGAGCTCAGTGGCCATACGTACAAGTGCCTTTTGATGGTATTGTATGATATGTGAACACTTGGACGATGTGTATAACTCAGGAAACCAGCGCTCTCCAAATAATCACCACATGATGTTACAAAATCATGGGCAAAAGTGTAATGGGTTTATTATTTTTAAAACTTGGCGATTTTGAATTTCATGTATAGTTTTAATTTCTAACATGATGAATATCAAGACCCGTACCCCCACACACACAAAGACTCTTTGGGGTCCTCAATTTAAGAGTGGCCCCGCGATCAGAAACTTCAAGAAAGCTGCCCTAGATCGTGCCGTGCCATCCCTGTCGCTTGGCCTTGTGGGCTTGCGCATACCTAAGAGCTGTCTTTCCACTTGATCCGTCCATCTCTCAGCCGCTTTTCCTCTCGGGCTTCTCTTGAGGGGAGGGTGGACTGCCGTTCCAGGGTCTGCAGTGGTTCTATGCAAGTCTTGTTTCCTTGCTGCAGGCTTCCAGGCCTTCGAGGTCCAGCTTGTGCTGAGGAAGGCCCTCCCCGACATCTGGACGGTGATGAGAGGCCAGGGGGTGAGTTCCCACCTGGAGGGGGGCAGCCTCGGTGGCTCTATCATTTCTCTCTCGTTTGGCCAAATCTGGCCTCTGTGAAAGGCTTCTTCTCCCCCCCTCCCTCTCCTCCCTTTTGAGATGAAGGACCACTTTTTTGGCCCCATTCCCAGGAACCCAGGATACGGGGACCTTGTCTCTACTTCTCCTTTCAGGTGACAGTGAAGAAAGTGAGTAAACGGCATCGCTGGTATCTTGAGAACACCTCTTGCGATCGAGAAAGCTGTTGGCAGGAGAAGATTCTTCTCTCTGCGAGGGGTTTTTCTGTGTTTTTCCAGATGCTGGTGAAAGCCCAGAAGGTAGGGAAAAAATATCTCTTTCCTTGGTCTTTAGCAGTCTTTTGTAATTTTGGCTGTAGGTACTAATGGGTCCTTCAACTAAAGGGTCCTTCAACTAAAAGGGTCCTTCAGTGGGTCCTTAAGATTCCTTAAGATAAGTGACTTCCTTTTTGTTAACCGGCTTTATGGATCTAACCTTGCTTTCACAAAATCATGACAGATTAATTTGGGGAAAGACTGACCCTATGAAATATTACTAGTTCTTTGCTCCTTTCAGACACATGGGCATTTCAATACTAATTGACCTAAAACTACTTGGGGACTGCACATGTCTGCTTCACAGCTTAGATTCCCAGTGCAGCCCAGGCCTCGAGTCCCTCTGACTCGCTGCTTTGCTTTTCTGGCCTTTAAGCAGTCAGGCTACCTTTCATGGGAG
Source organism: Grampus griseus (assembly GCF_964374135.1). Classification (NCBI taxonomy): domain Eukaryota; kingdom Metazoa; phylum Chordata; class Mammalia; order Artiodactyla; family Delphinidae; genus Grampus; species Grampus griseus. The sequence goes on from NC_139007.1 coordinate 80,852,136, forward strand.
TGGAATGCAGGTGGGGATGGGATTACCATGTCGTCAGAATGCAGTGGGTTCTACAGCTACACCCTTTGCCGGAGACAGCAGTTAGTCTATGGCGTCTGTTTTACTTTTAAAATTTCATTTCTCTCACCTGTCGATTTCTTCCAAGTAGCCCTTAGTGGGACATAATATGATGATGGATCTGCTGCATCTCCATGAGAAGTTCTTCAGACCTCTCCCAGGTAGGGACAGACCATCCTTCTCCTTCCTCTGATCTTAGCTTGCCATCTGGCAAGGGGATTGGCCCAGAATCGTGCCCCTGAGGGAGCCCCTACACACACAGCCATCCCCAGGGCCTCACAGGTTTCCGGAGAGGTCGCATACATCTGTGCCTGTTACCATTTTCCTGGAGCTGGGGGACTTTCTCCAGGAGAAAAACTTACGTTTGAATTGATACTCTTCCCCTCTGTTACGGAAGTTGTTCGGTCTTATTGCATAAGACTTAGCAAAATCAGAGACGGGCAGGGGACGTGTAATCACAGCTATAATCCTGACACTTTTTGCTTTTCCCTCTGTTGTGGCTTTTGACCACACAAGCTTTTTTTCACTTGCCAAAAGCATTTATTTATGTCATTAACCTAAAATCATTTAATGGCCACGTTGTACTGACTTATGCCTGTCCCAGTCTTTTCCATGACTGATGCCATTGGACACACAGAAGTGTGACACAGCAGTTAAAAGCACGCATTCAGATGTCATGTTGAGGCCTCATCCCACCATTGTTATGTGCAATCTCAAGCAAGTTACTTAAACGTGCCTGTTCTGTTTCCATGTCTGTAAAACGGGGGAAATGATATCAACAGTATGGATATCAGAGTTGTTTGGGGATTAAATGAACTAACGATGTACTGAGAACACCAGTGTAGATTGAAAGGGGTGAGAAGGTTCTAGGAGAGAGTTCTCTAGGAAATGAATTGATAAAAAAAAAAAAAACACCTCAGTTTGAGCATCTTGAGAGAACTTGGGGAGAATTAAGGGTAAGATAATCACTCACCAAAAGACTAAGCAAACAACCAAACAAAAAAATTGCTGGAACAAAAGCTGTGCCAGAAAGGAAGTCATTGGAGGAGACCACCTGGCCCCTTGGTGAGTAATGCACAGGTGCTCTCAACGGTGAGGCGTACGAGGTAGAAGGGGTGATTATTTTCTTACCTCGTGGGAGTCAACAGTTAGTGAGGGCCCCAAACCGGGAAATCACCGAGCAGCGTAAGCATGTTATTTAGAGATGTGGGAATAAACTCCGAAAGGAAAAATTGAAGGTCGTTGCCTTTGGGCAATAGGAAATGGGAGGGCAGTGAGAAGAGGGCTAGCAGAGGGGTTTGGGTTGGTTTGTTTTGCAGACAACTATATGCAGGTATAATTTTGATAAATACGTGAATTAATAGGTAATTTTTATCAAGGCACTTATAATTTTTAACTTACTGGATTTTTCTTTGAACAGTTATTTACAGACTTCACATCTGCCTTTCCAGTCATACCTCGTTCTCCCTTTTCCATTGGCTAGAACTTTGCAAATTGCGTTAACTAATGTTGGCCTGAGTTTAGGAAAACCGTTTAGCTTTTGCTGTTACAAATGGTGATGTCAGGTTGGTTTGAGATTCAGAAATCCTTGATGATTAGGAGTAAGGATGTTTTCAATTCCTCTTTTGTTTTATTTGCTTTATTAGCCAGTGTTGGTGACGAGCTAGACTGGAGAATTTCTTCCCATTTTTACCAATGAACTCACTTCTGACTGTGTGGGTCTTTCCCTTCAGAAAGCTATGAAGAATTTAAGGTGAATATCCACAACCTATTTCCTGTTCTCATTGACACCAAAAGTGTGGCCAAGGATATCTGGAAGGTAATAAACTAAACTGCTCTGGGGAAAGGAATGCTTCGTTCGTCCCACTAACGCTTAGCTTTCTCGTTCTTTTCAGAAGATCGAGAGCGTGCGTCCCTTGGACGTTTCCTTGAACCCTTTGCTCGTATTTTGCAGCCAGTATTGGTTTTCTTTTTTTATTCTGCCACCTCTGAGTGATGCTAGCTTATGTGTGATTTTTTTTTTTCTTTCCTTCATTCAAGTTCTCACGTTTTGACTTACTGGTGGGTAGTTCACGGGCTTATTTAGATAGCACAGCAGAACAACTTGTTCTAGAGCTTGGTGTGTACACAGTGAGTGTTTGCAACATGCTTAAAGAGCGTCAGGGTTGGGGGCAGGGATCCCACTTGAGAAATTTTATCTTTACTGAGCATTAGGGCCGTGGGATTTCAACCCAGACACATTAGAATCACCTGGGAGGGTAAACACTGACACCCAGTCCCCACCTTCAGCTTCTCTGGTGTAGAGGGGCCGGGAGTGGCATTTCTACAGCTGCCGGGTGACTTCTGTTCTGCAGCTGAGGTGGTGTGGAGGACGGAAGCACCCAGCTGGTTTAGAAGTTAAAACTGAGGAACCAAGCAAGGGGAGGCAGATCAGTGTTGTAGATAAAGCTTTAAGCTGATCAGAATGAACTGTTCGGTAAGGAAACCACAAAAGCGGCATTGGGCTCCTTGGTACATCTTTGCCCAGAGACACACGTATTACTCATACCTCATGTATTTCTAGCTGACGGTGTTCTGTGACGCTGCCCATCTCCACAGAACGGAGTTCTAGGGCGAAGCGGGAAGGACGCGGGGGCTGATCTGAGGCAACTAGTGCAAACCAGTCTCCACTGCACGTGAGATGAGGTGAACTCCAGGCCTTGGTGACCTGGCAGTCCCTTAGAGTACCTAATGCCCTGCGTAATGTGTCCTTGGCCACGGTCTTGTGCCTTGGAGTCCTGTGTTTCTCAAACCCCTAAAACACTTGTCTTTGAAGGAAGTTGCTGTGTTGTGTTTGTGGCAGTTTTCTTAGGCTGGGTTGCCGGGTCCCTTATAGAAAACCCAAGGACACTAGGTACCCTGACATCCGAATTAAGGAATAAATATAGGTGTATGTAAAGAGAGGAGTTTATAGGAGTTTGCATTTTCCAGGTCATTTTAATGGCCATTTGATAACACCTGAAGCAGATAATAAACATAACCACAAATGTCTTATTCTCCCTAATTTGTTTTCCATATTATAGGAGCTGAATTTCCCAAGGGTTTCAAGTCTTTTAGAAGTTTATGAAGTCCTAAACAGGTAAGAAAGCTGTTTTTCGGAGCTGCTTATAGATCAGGGGTTCTCACTTGGGGCGATTTTGCTCCCCAGGGCACATCTGGCAACAGTGAGATGTTTTTGGTCGTTAGAGTTCAGGGGTACCTAGTGAGTAGAGGCCAGGATGCACAGGACAGCCCCCAACCCAAAGAATTCTCCAGCCCCAAATGTTACTGGTGCTGAGATTGCGAAACCCCCTTCTGGAGGGGAAGGGGCCTGGTCAGATACCTACAGCTGTTTAATTATCTGGTGTTTTCTGTTGGCCAGGGTTTTATTTTTCCTGTGATCTGTTTGATTATTGGAGTGATTAGCTCCAGGGGAACAGATTTTGTTCTTCTTTTGGACCTTGATGTTCCTCTCAGGCCTACAGCAGTGAGAGGCATAGTAGGTGCACATTAAACACTGGAGTGAGTGAACGGTCCTAGTACCGGGTGAGTTCCTGCCCTTCCTACAGGAACAGCGACCCTGTCTTCCCTCATGTCCCAGCCACGCTGCGGGCATGTGCTGGCAGGAGCGTGTTGCCTGGAAGGCCTGGAGTGGATGGGGGCTTCTCTGCCCACTCCTTTGTCCCCAACTGGGGGGACCAGCAAACCAGAGCGGGGAGAGGGTGGCGTCGGGAGCAGTTGAAGGTGAGACCTTTTTGGAAAGAAGCTGTGTCTCTGTGGCTCACTGTCATCCGGCCACTGGCACGGGGGCCCCTGAAGATGCCTGGCCGGAGCCGCACTGGCCTCTTGAGTCTCCCATAGATGCTCTTTTCGGCTCATGGCATCAGTGATTTCCGACGTGATCGTCTCCTCTGGCCCCTTAGGCTTCATCTCTTCCTTTCTCACACGGCCCTCCTGGCCTTCATTTCTAAGAAAACAAGAAGCTAGAGGCGGGAGTGTCTCAGCCCCCTGCAGACACTTGCGCGGTGTTAACCTCTTCGCCACTGTCTCTCCCGTCAGCCCGCACACGGGAACGCCTACTGTGTATGGGGCCAAGGCACGAAGGGCTGCCCTCCCACGGCCTGTCCGTCCTCCTGGCCCTGCACCTTCCCAACGCTCAGCAGCCTCCCTGCCCTTCGTGCCCCCCTGACCCCCGCCGTGTCCTCAGCCTCTCCCTCAGCGTCAGCATTTTTCTTCTAACTCAGAAAACGTGAAGCTCCCCTCAGTCTCCCCTCTTGCCACCACTGTCCTTGTTCTGTCTACAACAGGCCTCTTCAGAGGCCTCGCCTTCTCCTGGGCCCACTGAGGTCAGGTTGCCTCCCCTCCACGGAACTCGATCTGGGTATCGGGGCCCAGCTGATGGGAAGATGCGCACAGGCGTTTGGAACAGGGCGTGGCAGGCGCTCGTGCTCAGTGTTAACTTCTGTCTGGCGTCTGACACCCTGGGCCCCTCGGCCCCCTTCCCTGCCGTTGCGCCCTCTCCCGGCTTTCTCTTATTTTCTGGTGAGTGTTTTAATCTCTTCCTCGCGGGCTCTCGTTCTTCCACTCGGTCCCTTACATCTTTCCAGGGTCCCCACTGTCCTCTTCTTCCTTGTTACCGTGCCCCTGGGTGACCGAATCCACCCACCCCCAGCCTCGACGACCACCACGTCTGTGCCACCGCGGCTCCAGACTCCTCGCGTCCTGACCACCTTCTGGTTGTTCCTGCACCACGTGGCCGCAGGCACCTTCTGCTTGGCCCGCCTCTCTGCCCGTCAAACCCGCTCCCGTGTCTGGAGCAACTTCTGCCACATCCCGATGGCGCCAGGCGCTGTGCCGATGGCTCGTGTGCAGGTGTGAGAGAGAATCTTGTTTTCAGCACGCAGGCTCTGCATCGAGACTTGCTGGGTGTAAATCCCAGCTTTGCTTCTCACGAGCTTCGTGAGTCACCTTGAGAGCAGGCCCCCAGAGCGATGGCCACCTTGCGGCTTAGGAGCACATGAGGAAATCAGGGTTCAGAGATATGAAGCATATAGAGAGGTACCGATAGATTCTGTTGGAAAACAGACGAAGGGACGGTTTCCCTGTCGAATGCCAGCCGCGTTCACCCACGTGCCAGAGCTGAGACCTGGAAGGAGACCCAGAGCTGGGCCACCAGCGTCTTCTAGTCAAGGCCTGTAGGTTTTACTCCCTAAATGTCCTGGAAACCGGTTCCTTTTTCTGCATCCCCAGGATCATTGCCCTCCCTGGGGCCTTTATTTTTTATTCCAATGGTGGTAGTAGCTCCTCCCCGGGTAGCTTGGTGGCCTGACCTACTTTATCTGCCGGGCTGCCACTTGAGTGATCTTTTAAAATGTGAACTTGACCGTTTTTCTGGTCAGAGTCTTCCTCCGGTTCCTGAAGCCCCCCCGTAACGTTCGAGCTCTTTCCCGGCCCCTGCCCTTCACTGCGGGCTTCGCCCTCTCCCTCGCTGTCTCTGCGTGCTCTTCTCTTGGCTTGAAGTGTCTGGCGCTGCCCCATTTCCTCAACCAGGTGAGTCCCTGGGGTTCAGGACTCTCCTGTAGGACCACCGACTTCAGGAAGCCTTCCCTCCCGAAGGCCTGTCCCTCGATAGCCAGGCGTGCACTGCTCACGCCTCGGGCGTCGCATTTCTAGGACGCGCCGAACAGCAAGCTCCCGGGGGCAGAGCCAGCATAGGGTTGATCCTGGTGCCCGGGCTGGGGTCCTGCGTCTGGTAAATGCTCAGAATGACGCGGTTGGAGCCTCTGGCTCTGCTGTTCTTTCATCTGTCCCGTTGCCTGGTTACCAAGACCTGTCTGCCCATTGCCTGGATCCGTGTTTTGTTTTGTTTGTTTGTCTTATTTTATATTAGAGCTGTGTTTCGTTGTGATTTTCAAGGAGTCCCAGTACTGAGGACATTTTTATTTGTTAAGAGGATGAGGGGAGAACGAGAAAGGATTGTCAGCGAACGTTTTCTATCGATCTTTCTTCTCTAATAGTGACTTGAATCCCACCAAGAATTCTGGGCCAGTGATTATTCACGCAAGCAAATGTGAAAAATACGGTACGTATGTTTGCCTGAGCTGTGCTCCTCCGAGGTTGGCACGGCTTTGAGGTGCTGGAGCTCAAGCCGGGTCTCCACGTGGCAGGTGTGGGAGGGCCGGGTGGGGCTTTTCCCGTGCCGTATCCATATTATAACCGCCCGATCGAAAGGAGCCGTCCCAGAAGGCGTCGGAGGTCCCGGGGGCGTCCGTCTGTCCAGAAGCCCCATGCTTCCACCTCCCGTGGGCGCTCTTGCTGCCGTGGGGAGGTCCTAGGTCACAGTGGGGTGTGGCTGAGAGAAGGGTGCGTGGTCTCTGCAGGAACAACTGCTAGTCGGCTGTGTGTGCACAGCCGACGTGGGTGTGGAACTGGGGCGGGGTTGGGGGAGAGTCCTTTCCTGGGCTGTGTTCTAATCGCTGCTTAACCGTCTCTCCTGCTTCTGGAAAAACACTTCAGTTGAGACAAAGTATCCCCATGAAGCAGCATACGATGCCTTCCTGTGCGGATCCGGTGAGAGTTGCTGCCCTTTTAAAGGGAGACCCCTGTCTTATTTTCAGTCATCCCCCGCCATCCCTATCCCCCCGCCCCCGCCTTTACTTCCAGGTGGGTGGCACATGTGGAAATAAGGCCTGAGTTTGCATATTTTGAAAAAGCGATCAGATTGCGCCTTGATGCCTGTCACATTTCTAGCTTCTTTTTTTCCAGTTCTTTTGAAGGTGGCCCACTTGCTCCTATGGAGAGCGCACGGGTGAGTGTTCCCTTCATCCTGTGATCTCATCAGTGGTCAGGATTTGTTGAGCCCTCACTGTAAACCAAGACCTCGGGGCTCCCACACTCTCCCGAAGAAGGAGGATGCGAGTGTCATTGTGTAAATGACACATTTATGGAAGCAGCCCTCCTCCATAGGCAGCCTTTCCCAGCCTTCCTCCCACTCTGGGGCTGGTCCTGGCCCCCCGCCTCTTGTGTCGGCCTGGGGAAAAGTCACTGTCAGGACGCCAAGACAGTGGGTGAGGCTCGGGCTCCGCCCCCGCCCCAGTGTTCCCGGGGCGGTATGCTTGCTCCGTCTGTTACCCTCCTGTTTCCTCGTGTCTAGTAAACTGCAGTGAGGTGGGAGGGCAAAGCATATAGGCCAACAAGTGATCCATCCTCGGGGTTCACACAGTCAGGCTGGGGAGGAGGGCAGTGACTTGGAATAAGGCACACAGGGGAAAGGTTCTTAAAACCTCAACTTGCAATCTTAAATGCACTTTCTCAGGGCGTCGCCATCCTGGATGCCTGCGGTGCTGGGCTCATAGGCAACAGCTCCACACGTGAACAGTACATTCTGTGGCACATCCTTGCTGCGTACATGTGTTAAGTAGGATTTAGGGACTTCCCTGGCGGTCCAGTGGTTGAGACTCTGTGCTTCCAATGCAGGGGGCACGGGTTCGATCCCTGGTTGGGGAACTAAGATGCCACATGCTGTGCAGCACGGCCAAAATCAAGTAACAGAAACAAAAAAAAAAAAATCCAACATGAGACACCTCGTGCCATAAATTCAAGGGGGTATTTTTTTTTTTAAATAAAAGTAGGATTTAGCAGGCCAGGGGAAGGAGCTGATCAAAACTGTGTTCTTTGGGACTGACTTAAACATTTTCAGACTCTACCCTGTTAATGTGGGTACTGCCTAATTTGTCTCTTTTGGTAAAGGGTATTATACACAGAAATAGCCTATGACACATTGATGTAAGGCGTATAGCTTCAGCAAGAAACCCCCGCCCCGTCTCCTTCTTCCCTGTGCTCTGACTGTGAGGGCAGCTGAGACAGTGGAGCCTTAGTACCTGGACCTTGTGTCCTTAATTTCTTTTTTTTTAATTAAAAAATTTTTTAAATTAATTAATTTATTTATTTTTGGCTGCGTTGGGTCTTCATTGCTGTGCACGCGCTTTCTTTAGTTGCGGCGAGCAGGGGCTACTCCTCGTTGTGGTGCGTGGGCTTCTCATTGCGGTGGCTTCTCTTGTTGCGGAGCACGGGCTCTAGGTGCACGGGCTCAGTAGTTGTGGCATGTGGACTCAGTAGTTGTGGCTCGTGGGCTCTAGAGCGCAGGCTCAGTAGTTGTGGCGCACGGGCTTAGTTGCTCCGCAGCATGTGGCATCTTCCCGGACCAGGTCTTGAACACCTGTCCCCTGCATTGGCAGGCAGATTCTTAACCACTGCGCCACCAGGGAAGCCCCAATTTCTTTTAATCCTCAAAACCTAGAAACCATCCTAGGTTTAGAGAAGCTCCGTAGCAGCCAGGCCTGCCTGGTGCGAAGGGCTGTGCTTTCTCGCGGGCCTGTGCTCAGGTACGTGGTGGTGTCTGGGTGGAGGCGAGGCTGAGTCAGGACAAGGCTGTGGGGCGAGGGACGGCCATTTGCAGTCTCGTCGAGGGGCGATGGAGTGGACCTTCCTGTGAACAGGGGCCTCGCTCATCCCCTGAGCCTGTGGCTGTTGTTGATGAGCCTAGGGGCCTTTACCAGACGGCCACCAACAGGTGGTGACCCCTGGAAGTTCTCCCTTGGCTCGGGCCGTGGTGAGAGCTCGCTGGTCGTGTGGGGGAGGCCCGTCAACAGAAGTCCCAGAGCCTGTGAGGGGAGGAGGGAGGGGGGTCTCGGGCAGCACCTTGCCCGTTGTCACCAGAGCCTCAGCTGCGGCCGAGGACGTGGGACACCCCCCGTGGGCCTGAAGGCTTTGGGGTTTTCTGTCCTCGTAGGGTTCTTCCCATCCCCAAGCCCTCCTTCCCGCTGTACCTCGACGTGCTGGCTCCCTATGTGAACCAGGTGAATCTTATCCGAGCCGGGGTCCCCAAGATCGTAAGTAGACTTCATTTTGCTCCCCCCATTCGGAGGCTGGAGGCAGCTTGGGGCTCTGGGGGCTATCAGGGGCTTCTGACGGCCACCAAACGCGGCCAGAGAGGGCGCTCACGCCCCACTAAGCCTGTGACTGTCTCCTGTGTTTTCCCGCCTGAGCCAAAGGTGAGCTCGCTCGTTCCTTCCTCCTCTCCTCTCCTCCCCACTGCTTGCAGGGCCTGTCCTAGTTTCTCTCGCAGGATTTTCCAGCTGGGTAGGTAGTCAGTCAGTAGGAACTGTGGAAAATCTGTTCTCCTCCCTGTCTTCTAGAATTTTTCGGGTCCAGATTACCCCAGTATCCGCCCTCCCATCCTCATTGTCACCGTCAGGAGGTGGCCCGGGGTCAGCGAGCAGCAAGTCTACCGCGAGTTTCAGAACCTCTGCAAGTTTGACGTCAGGAGACTGGTGGGGAGTCACTTCCTGCTTCTGACCAATAAGTTTAAGGAGTAGGTGCCTCGGCTCTCAGCCCCCGCCCTCCAACCACAGCCACTCCAGCCGCTCGGAGCAGCTGTGGTGCTTGCGCGCCTGACCGAGCCCTTCTTTCGGCAGCACCCGGAGCATCCTGAAGGAGTACAGGTGCCACCCCACCCTGCAGGTCTCCGTGTACCGCTACTGGAGACACTCCCCAAACGTCAGCTGCCTGTTACAGTAAGTGACCGGGACTGAGGCTGCTTCGGACTTGCCGGTGGTCCCAGCTGGGTGTGAGTCGAGCACAGCTCGCTAGCCGGCGTGCGCTGGGCAAGGGGTCGTTGACCAGCACGCTGGACCAAACGTCGTTCAGTGACGCTCAGCAGACATTGATCGAGCACGTGCTGTCTTCGGCACTGTCCTAGGTTCCAGGGCTTCATCCGTGGGTGAAACAAAACCCCCTGTTCTCGTGGAGCTCGCACTGGTGTGGGGGTAATAAAGGAGTGACCTGCACGGTCTGTTAGGTGATAAGTGTTAGAAACGAGCAGGGTGAGGGCTGGCCTGGGGGCAGGTTGCTCTTTAAAGGAGAAGATCGGGGCCCTCATAGAAGGCCCAGGGCGGGGGTGGGGGGGTGTCGCTGGTGGGGAGTGAGCCAGGCACGGCGACGCGGGGCGGGGGACGGTGTCCAGGCAGAGGAGGCAGCGGGGAGTGGCCCTCTTGGGGGCGCGGTGCTCCTGGCGTGTGGAGGGGCAGTGACAAAGCTACCAGACGAAACAAGGAGCAGCAGGCAAGGCTACGGAAGCCGGCGGGTTGCGGCCAGCAGAGGGCGCGGCTGGGGACTGCGGGAGAAGCTGGGTCGGCCGCCGGAGGTTCCGTGGCGCAGGGCTCTGCGTGGAGACGTTGGGGGACACAGGGCAGGGGGACGTCAGGAAGCCAGGTCACCTGGTCACACTGTGCGGCTGCGGCTTGGACCGCTTGGTGGCAGGTCGGGGGAGTCGGGGGTGCCGAAGATGGGATCAGACAGACAGGAGCAGGGTCAAGTTTAAACCCGGCATTTTTGGTCTGAGCCGCTGGGAAGACAGAGCTGCTGTTAAATGAGCTTGAAGGATTTTGGTTTCCTGTTAGGAGCCAGACCCGTCGAAAACCACATCGTTGAAGAAGAAAGCTTGGCTGCTAGGCAGTCTTCACCCCCTCAACTTCCAACGTAAATCACTGGGAAAGATGCCCTCTGTGTCCGAGAGCCATTCTAGCCTCGAGAGGATGTTGGCGCCGGGAGAGGGATGGAAAGGAAATAACACCCGGGCGAACGTAGCCGGGAAGGAAGAGGGGCCAGCCTGCGCTGGTGCTCTCACACCTGCTGGGCGCACGCGGGGCCTCCCGCGCCATCCAGGCCGCTGACCGGTGTCATTGTCTTGCAGGGTCTGTGGCGTAGTCACCACCTGGGCCTTTATCGCGTTTCTCCTGGGAGGTGCTCGCCCCTGAGCGCAGCAAGGCCGCCTGCAGTCCCGTCCTGTCTCCGCGCGATCCCGGGGCTGCCGTCCCGGCTTCTTTTGTTCAAATCACATCCTACTTGCATGTGGATCTGCGCGGTCCTTACGAGGAGTTTTGTTATGTGTTGAATGTGAAATTCTGTAAATATTATCAATGATAAATCCTTTGTGTGTGGCCAAAACTTTTCTTTCTATAAATGACCGGGGAGAAGCCACACCTCTGGGAATTTGAGCTAATGTTCCAGAGTGTCTTCTGAACGGACAACTGGGACGATAAGAGCTGGACACCAGGTGGGCAGAAGACTCCGTTATTGCTGAGAGAGAAAGCAATAGCTGATAGGCAGGGGTTTAGGCCTGAGAAACGGCCGAAGCTTTAGTAAAGGGAAAAATAAAACCAGGTGTCATGGGCGCCGGTGTTGGTCCATGTTTTGGGTAACTGCCATAAACCATGAAGCAGCTCACCTTAGAAACAAAGTGGCTTGTACCGCAGGTATGAACCCTGAGATCGAGGTAGAAGCGGATGGTTTTCTTTCCTGGGCAGTGCGGGCCCTTCACTCGGCTTCGTCAGGAGCTCTTCTCTGTGAGGGGTTGAACTTGGCTGGGCTGTGTGTTCAGCCTTGAACTTAAGGATTCAGCAGAGCCTTCTTAAATTCCTTGTGGAAGAAGTTTTTTCTGTATAAAACAGAAGTGTTAGTACTGGCAGCTGCCCAGAAGGAGAGTTTGGGAGCCACCCCAGACGTCACACGCCTGTCCTGGGGTGTGAGTGACACGGCAACCGATGGGCTGCTGTCCCTGCGATGCTCGGGGCAGCTCTTGTGGTCAGACCAGTGAAACCCTGCTCTCGGTGAGGGGAGGGAGGTCTTACCCGTTGGTCCAAACAGCCTCCTAGTGGGATTGTTGTTTTGTCTGTCTTCCCATTGGATGTTCCTTTGTGTACGCTAAGGAAAAGTTTTTTTTGGGGGGGGGGTACTTTTTGGTGGGCTTTTGGGGCCCCATCTCATGGATGTGAGCCCTGCATTAAGTAAGCAAACCTGAAAAGTGAAAACGGGCTTCTCAGCTGAGCGTATACAGTGACCATTTTGACTTCCCGGGGTTGGGGCAGGGCCTGAACACTGAGCTGTCTTCGTTCTGGGGCGAGAGACCCTATTGTAATTTTATCAGACATTATTCATTTATTCATTAAACTCTTAAACTGTTCATAGGTTGTTCTCGAGTCCCTGCTACGTGCACGCTCAGCGGGGCCTCCGTGCTGTTGGTAGCATCCTGCCGTCCACCCACAGGGACTCTGGCTGACCGCACCGTCCACTGTCCCTCCCCGAGGAGGCGGGTGGGGGTGACATCTGAGCTGCTGAAAGCCCATGACTGGGATCGGATTCTGTCTACTGACTTCCCCTGAGGTTCCCCGCGTGCGCATGGTCGGAGGTGCTGAGTAGCAGAGCGCCCAGCTCGTACCAGCTCCCACCCCGTGGGCCCGGGTCCCTCACCCTGCTCTCTCCTCATCTCCTCTAGTTCTTCGTGTCGGTGCCTCTCGTGCAGCCCTTTCTCCATCATTAAATGAACCAAAGCAAGGAACAGACACCAGCCTCCCGTCCTCCGCTCTGTGCCCCTCTCCCTGCGGCTCTGGCTGTCCCCCCGCCTTCCAGCCACGTTTCCCTTCGCTGCCGAGTTGCTCACAGCCACACAGCTCGGCCCGCCCTCTGCCGTCCGTGGTCCCCGCAGCTATTCGGTGCCGAGGGACTGGGTGCTGTCCGCGTGTCCTGCTGTGACTGAAGCTTGTGCCCCGGCTGGTGTCTCTCTGGGCCCAGTGCATCCGGGCCGGAGTGGAGCGGAGCTGTGTTTCTTCCCTGACGGCCTCGTTTGAGGAAGGTGGTGGCCATCCCTCTGGTCCCCCACTGTCAGCTCCAGGGCAGGGCTGGGGCACTCTTCCCAGACCCTGCCCTGTCTCCACCGGGTGTCCCCCCTTCAGCCTCTCTCTTCCTTGCCATCCCGCCACTGCTGGCCTCGTCCGGGCCCCCTTCACACCACCTCCGTCTGGGACAAGCTCAGAGCCTCCTGAGACCCTGCCCACCTCCTTCCTATGGCCTCACAGACATAAGAGGGATCTGAGGGCAGATCTGGTCCCCTCTCCTGCCTGAAGCCGTTCCGTGGGTTCTGCACCCAAGTCCCGGAGCCCTTGGCCTCCCCAGCTGCTCCACGCCTGCAGGCCGTGCTGAGCACCGTCCCTCAGCCCCTTCCCTCCGCGCGGCTCACGGCCCTCGCCCCTCTCGACTCAGTTCAACTGGCGTCTCCTCCAGGTTCTGGAGCTTTGCCACCCCGATGCCCCGTCAGAAGTTGGGCTCCTTCTGCCCCTATGACGACTCTTAGCACTGTGGGAACGAGTTCGGATTCTTCAGTGCTGCTCGGAGGCACGTGGCAAGTGGCACAGGCCTCATCGTTTTGCGTAATCGACGTGGCTCTGCCTCAGTGGTACAGAAAAGGGACACGTGGCAGCCCCCAGACTTCGCCCCCGGGAGCTTTTGCGGTCCTCTGCGTCCTGATCATATACAAGTGATGTGACTCTAGTCCTTGCTCCCAGAATTTTGAATCTCGTTTGTCTGTAGTTTAAACCGTTTCCCTGAACCGAGGCCTCAGAGACACGTGGGGGGCGCTCCCTGGGCCAGGCGTGCTGTCCTCCTGCCGCGCCACCTGTGGGGGTCGGGAGCCCGTTCCATACCCTCCGTGCTTTAATGCCCCACTCGTCCGCCGTGAATATACATGGTGGGTTTAGGCAGGTTCTAAAAACAAGACCGCGTGGCCGACATCTGAAGAACTGGCTCAGCACCGGTTCTTGGACCTTGGCCGGAGCCCCCGGGTGGAGTACAAGTCTGTTGGGCACCCTCGGCCGCTCCCCCTGCCTCTCCCCCAGCTCCTGCAGCCCCAGTGCCGTGGGAGGACCCCCGGCTCCCTGCATGGATGGGTACCTTCTATCCCAAGGCTCTTTCTTTTCTCCATGAGAGCAGAGCTATCTGGTATCATATGATGTCTATTTTTTTTTTTTTTGCGGTACGCGGGCCTCTCACTGTCGTGGCCTCTCCCGCTGCGGAGCACAAGCTCCGGACATGCAGGCTTAGCGGCCATGGCTCACGGGCCCAGCCGCTCCGCGGCATGTGGGATCTTCCCGGACCGGGGTATGAACCCGTGTCCCCTGCATATGCAGGCGGACTCTCAACCACTGCGCCACCAGGGAAGCCCATGATGTCTATTTTTATGGCCAGAGAACTGGGGTAATGGTTTTCTAAAGCCTTAAAACTTTAATAAATAACTCGGACCGTTTTGTGGTGAAGTTTGGGGCCATGGTGGTGGTTGGCCTGAGTCACTAGTAAAGCTGGAGGCAGACGTAATCGATGATCTCTGTGCCCTCTTCCATCTAAAGCCTGTGACTGTCCGTGTGCGGGCAAAACGGTGTATGTGCATCACATTCTGTGATCCTGTGAAGACTGAGGAAATACATTAGAATGATCTCTGTAGGGGCGATTGGGGGTGATTTTAACGTTCTATCTCATACTTTCCTGTATTCTGAAAATTTTGTATAACATCGTGTATCCCTTCTAAATGGAAATGTACTTTAAAAAAAGAAAAGAAAAGCAAAGAAGGAGTTCCCTGACAGTCCAGTCGTTAGGATTCGTCGCTGTCACTGCTGGGGCCCCGGTTCAGTCCCTGGTTGGGGAACTAAGATCCTGCAAGCTGTACAGCGCACCATAAAAAAAAAAAAAGAAAAAAAAGGAAATGTACTATTAAAAAGTCAGTACCTATAACTGAGCATATGAGTGATCACAGTTAATTAAAGAGGTGAACTTGGGCTTCCCTGGTGGCGCAGTGGTTGAGAGTCCGCCTGCCGATGCAGGGGACACAGGTTCGTGCCCCGGTCCGGGAAGATCCCACGGAGATGCCACGGAGCGGCTGGGCCCATGAGCCATGGCTGCTGAGCCTGCGCGTCAGAAGCCTGTGCTCTGCAACGGGAGAGGCCACAACAGTGAGAAGCCCGCGTACCGCAAAAAAAAAAAAAAAAAAAAAAAAAAATCCCTTTTGAGTGCTGCCTCTTAGAAATTCAGAATATCTCAGTCACCGACTTTTAAAAATAGCCTATTTAACTAATTTTGGGTTTGCCAAGGTAAAGGGACCTTCCCTTGTCTTTTGGGAAAAATTTCCCTTAAGTAACCGTTGAAGAGATAAAAATCCAATGTCCTATAGAAGCAGGGAAACAGAAGAATGAAAATATTCATTAGATGACGTCCATTCTGTAAAAACCTCAACCACCACTTGATGGTACCAAAAGCTAAGGAACCACAAAGGGCTCCTTCCTGCCCGCCCGTAGAGCCATTTAGAGCTCCATTTCTCCCTAGTGTGAGATGCTATTCTTTGAAATATGATTTGATGTATTTTTGTTCTCGGAAGAGCTTATCACCTGTGACTCTCTCTTCCCCTGCCTGGGACGGACATCACTGCCCAGGCTGGAGTTTAAAACAGTTTAGAAAATGATGGCTCAGACAGCGAGGAGGAGGTTTCCTGGGTACTTGAAGGTGGGGCTTGCGAATGTCAGTAGGTCTGGGCTGGAGGACTACAGCCTGGAGTGTCGATCTGAAGACAGACTGCAGACACTCAGGGGCTAGTGCTGGTCAGGAAGTCCTAGCAGAGCTGGCACGGGGCCTGGGAAGGCGAGGGGCACCAGACAGGGGGATGCCTGAGACGGACCCCAAGGGGAGGGTAGCCCAGAGGGTGTGGGACCTGCAGGAGAGGTGGTCCCACGCTGCTGCTTCCTCCTGGCTGCAGGGGCCCTTGGGCGTCCTGCACAGACCCGGGGGTGACCATGGTGGGCCGGGTGTCCCGTAGCAGCCTGGATGAGCCCCTGCTTCGTTGTGCAGGGTGAGAACAAGCGCTTACATTTCCGCTGGGGCTAGAGGTGGGATGCGGCAGGGAGGCACTCCAGAGCCAGGCCAGGAGGGCGCTGCGGAGGCTCCCAGACCAGCAGCTCAGGTGACAGCTGCGAGGAGCGCTGTGTCCAGCGCAGGGACTCCCCCTACATGTGCGCCCGAGGCCTCACTTCCCTGGGCCCGCTCCCAGCCAAGGCTGATCTGCAGGATGCTGGGGCAAATGGGACTCCCCTGACAGCCAGCTTGGGCTCAGGGATGCCCCACTGGCCCTGCTGAGCCTTCTGCAGGAGGTCAGGACATGTCCACCAACTTCCCGTCCCTTCACTCAGGGTCAGACTTGCCTTGATTGTGGTCTGGCAACTCTCCCAGCCGTTGCTCCCTTCCCGTTTCCTCTACACAGGCATTTCCCCCCATGCTGTCCTTGTACGTTAATCCTACCTTCTGGTTTGCCTCTCAGAGGCCCTGGGCTCACACAGCCCCCTGACACCACGAGGTCCCAAAGCTGCCCTTACGTGCAGTGCTGTCTTTACTCTGCAGAGGGGAAGGGAGAGAAAGACTGGGTGGGACTTTGAAGTGACTGAACTGAAAATCTTAATTGCCTGCTTACCTGAAAGAAACAGTTTAAGCTAGAAGAGATGAGTAACATTGGGGTGCCAAGATTAAGGATTTTTCCAGAACAAAGTGGTTACGAGAGTTTAAGCTTTGTTCTAGAAAGTTAAAGACGGATGTATTTCTCAGTACCGGAGGCAGAGTGACTCTACCTCTGCCTGATTCACTGCACACGGAGCCTGTCTGGGCTGCTCTTGACTGTGGACTTGGGGTCACCTGAGCTACCTCTCACCTCTGTGGCACCATCGTGATGGGCTGGCTCCGTGTTGCTAGTGGAATGGAACACTGGGAAGGGAATTACCTCTTACAGTGGATTGAACAGTGTCCCTCCCAAATTCACAACCACCCAGAACCTCAGGATGAGAACTTATTTGGAAATAAGGTCTTTGCAGATGTAACTGAGGGTCGAGCTGAGGTTATACTAGATTAAAGCATAACAATAAATCCATGGGGGTGTCCTTATAAGAGACAGAAAAGGACACACAGACACAGGGAAGGAGGCCGTGAAGACAGAGGCAGAGAGTGGAGTGAAGCTGCCACAAGCCAAGGGGTGCTAGCAGCCACCAGAAGCTGGAAGAGGCCAGGAAGCTTCCTCCCTTAGAGCCTGAGGAGGGAGCAGGCCCTGCTGACACCTTGATTTCAAACTTCTGGCCTCCAAAACGATGAGAAAATAAATTTCTGTTGTTTAAGTCACCCATATTGTGATAATTTGTTATGGCAGCCCCAGGAAACTAGTACACCTCTCTAATAAATTTATACTGTTAAGAACAGGCCCAGCCCTAGTAATTTTGAGGCTCAGATAAAAGTACCAATGGAAGCCCACACCCTCTACATCTAAATATTTAAATGTTATAAAACAAGCTACCCTCCATACCCACTAGGATAGCGTTCATTTACTTACTTATTTATTTATTTTATTTTTGGCTGCGTTACGTCTTCGTTGCTGCGTGCGAGCTTTCTCTAGTTGCGGCAAGCGGGGGCTACTCTTTGTTGCGGTGCGCAGGCTTCTCGTTGCCGTGGCTTCTCTTGTTGCGGAGCATGGGCTCCAGGTGCTCGGGCTTCAGCAGTTGTGGCACGTGGGCTCAGTAGTTGTGGCTTGCAGGCTCTAGAGCGCAGGCTCAGTAGTTGTGGCGCACAAGCTTTGTTGCTCCGCGCCATGTGGGATCTTCCCGGACCAGGGCTCAAACCCGTGTCCCTTGCATTGGCAGGCAGATTCTTAACCACTGCGCCACCAGGGAAGCCCCCAGGATAGCGATTATTAAAAAGAGAAAACTACAAAATAACAAGTGCTGGTGAGGATGTGGAGAAACTGAAGTCTCGTACATTGCTGGTAGGAATGTAAAATGGTGCAGTTGCTGTGGAGAACAAATAAATGGGCAGGTCCCCAAATACTTAAATATGGGATTCCCATTTGATCCAGCCATCCCACGCCTAGGTATATACCCCCCAAATTGAAAGCAGGGACTCTGCACCCATGTTTGCAGTATTATTCACAGTAGCCAAAAGGTGGGAACAACCAAGTGTCCATCAACTGCCACATGGATAAACACCATGAGGTCTGTCCATACGTGAATATGATTCAGCCTTGAAAAGGACATTCTGACACGTGGTACAACCCGGATGGACCTTGAAAACATCATGGTAAGTGAAATAAGCCAGACATGGACGAATACTGTATGACTCCACTTACAGAAGGTACCCAGGGCAGTGAAACTCAGAGAGAGAGCAGATTAGAGGTCACAGGGCACGGAGGACGGAGGGATGGAGTTAGTGTTTAATGGGTACAGAGTTTCAGTCTGGGAAGGTGAAAGAGTTCTGGAACTAGATAGTGGTGATGGTTGCACGGTATGGTGATTGTAGTTAATGCCATCGGTGCCCTGGTGCTCCAGGGTCCTGGGTACCCAGAGGATGACCTCCGGCTGCAGGCGGACCCAGGGACCGGGTCTGTGAACGTTGGTGGGTGGGACTGGATAGGGAAGGGTCGCTGGGGGCCTTTGGGTGCGGGGCTCAGGGCAGGGGCCCCACTTCATCAGGCCTAAGGCAGTATAGGACAGTCTGGGACACCCGCTCCCTGTGATGAGGATACAGTTCAGACTGGAGAGGCCATTAAGCCTGACCTGGATCTTTGCTTCTCTTTTTGGACCTGCAGAATCCGGACCCCTGCCCACCCTGGGGGCGTTCCCCACCTCATGAGAGTCTCACTTTCCCAGGCTCCCTTCCTGTGAATCGAGGCAGTTGACCTTGGCACAGTTGACCAGATTTTTCTGGTCTTGGCTTTGCCTGGCAGCTGGTGACAAGAAGAAGGAACACTGAGGACCCTCTCTGGTGGGGGTGGTGTTCAGGGGGCCCCAGGGCAGCGGGACTGGGCGCCTGCAGGGCTGAGGCAGCAACCGGATCGCCTGTGGCTTTAGCGAAGGATGCGGCGGTGTCTTGATGGACTCATTCTGCTGCATGATTTGAGCATCACACAGTTGTTTTGGGTGTCCTTACTTAGCCTGGATTTTTCTGTCCTCCTGGAGATTCTGTGAGCTAGCAAATGTGCTTTTAATAAATCCCCTTTCTACTCAAATTAGCTGGAGTCTAGTTCTGTGGTTTGCAGTTAAGAGCCCTGATACAGGTCCCTCGGCACGTGTGGAGTCCAGGGCCGGAAGTATATGCAAAGTACCTCCCGTGTAGTTTTAAGTGAAGTATACCAAGCTATTGATTGCAGAAACGTTCCTGAAAACTAGATGGAAAGAAGGGTATCTGGGCATTGATCTGTAACGTAGCACTCTTAAAAAAGGACGTCCTCCAAAAACCCAAGTGTCCACCATTGGATGGATGGAGAAACAAAATGGGCTACATACACCTTCCATACCATACAATAGACTATTATCCAGCCTTTAAAAGGAATGAAGTTCTGGGACTTCCCTGGTGGTCCAGTGGCTAAGACTCTGCGCTCCCAATGCAGGGGGCCCGGGTTCGATCCCTGGTCAGGGAACTAGATCCCACATGATGCAACTAAAAGATCCCACGTGCTGCAACTAAGACCTGAGGCAGCCAAATAGATAAATAAATATTTTAAAAAATAATAAAAGGAATGAAGTTCTGACACATGCTACAACATGGATGACCCTTGAAGACGTCGTGCTAAGGTGGACATTGTGTGGGCACAGAAGGACAAATACTCTATGATTCCACTTATATGAGGCCCCTAGAGCAGTTAAACCCATAGAGACAGAAAGTAGAAGGGTGGTTGCCAGCGCCTGGGGAAAAGGGCAAGTGGGGAGTCTTTGTGTAATGGGCAGAATTTCAGTTTGGGAAGATGGAAAACGTCCTGGAGATGGAACGTGGTGATGGTTGCACAACAACATGAATGTACTTAATGTCAGTGACCTGTGCACTTAAAGATGGTTAAAATGGTAAATTTCATGTTATCTGTATTTTAACACAAAAAATACAAGAAAAGATGTCCTCCACAGGGAAGGTTTTGTGTATCAGAGTCTGTCTGATAATGAGACTTGAACCCTACATCAAATTAGATTTCCTAAGTCAAGTTGGCCCTTAGAAACTGGTTGCAGGAGGATGTGTATGGGGCCATCTTTGTGGTAAGGACCCGCCGTGGTCCCCTCACGTAACTGCTCACTGGAACCAAAACGGACGCAGACAGTCTGAGATGCGGTTGTCTTAGCTATTATTTCAGGATTCAGTGTGGACTGAGCTGCAGCACCGAAGCTATGGCTGCCCATTCCTACAGATCTCATGTGTAGATCGCTGACTGTCCTCCTCAGGAAAGGCTTGAGAACATTTGGGACTCAAAGAGGTCAGCAGATATTCCTGCTGGAAGTCTGGTAAGGATTCATGGCTGAGAGCCCCCATCCCCAAAGCTGAGAACTCTGTGGAACTAGGCAGCTCTGTCCCACTTCAGCCAGGGCAGGAGATGGGGGCGGATGCAGGGGGGATGGTCCTGAGCCGAGGGTGTTAGTAAAGCTTTTGTCTCCGGGGACCTCAACATTTTACTGCGAACTAGAGTAGAATAGAAGGGCTTCAGAGCCGTGTTCCAGGGTGGTTTTTCCTCCTGATAAATGTTTACGGTTCTGGAGGCATCAAACTATGATTGTGGACTTCCGGAAGGCACATTCCTGGTTCAAGATGGCAGGATGTGGTGATTGTATTTGAGCACCTTGAGCTTGCTGTATCCAGAGGGGGACAATTGACCCCAGGTACATTTGGGTGTAGACTCTTCAAGACAGCATGTCACAGGTATTAATGTATCCAAACCTCTTCTCCTAGGAACTCCAGAGCACAAGCCTGGGTATGCATTGGTACGTCTGCCCCGGTCACGCATCATGCACAAGTCGGATCCCCCCTGGGCCAGGATCCCAACATTTCATGGTAAGAATCCTCCTGCTAGAAACTTCTCACATGGGGGTGATGCACACGGCATGGACCTCAGCTGGGGAAGGGCAGAAATCCAGAACTGTCCAGCAACCACTCCCAAGGGGGCCTCAACTAGGGAGATTCAAGTAAACTTCCTAAAGATGTTGGACTATTGCTTGTCCATAACATCTGTAGCAGTGATGCCACAGACGTCTCAGGTTGGGGGATGGGGGGAACCTAGGCTGCCCGTCTCCGCCTGGAAAGAGTCAAGACGCAGGAAACCTCATCCAATGGCAGCTAATTTTAGGGACAAGAACTGCGTGAGTGGCTGCTGCCGCGTCCTGGAGCTGCTCAGATGGGAATAGGCAATAGCTGGGGACTGGAGGGAGGGCTTGGGGGCTGTCGGGGGACAGAGTGCTGCTAGGGACCCAGGGGCTACAGTATAGGAGCAAGACGGTTAACTGCTGAAGCCCCTCTGTGTCCTGTCCTGGGACAGTTTAGGGCCTTATCCTAATTGGTTACTGTTGTGAGCTGAATTATGTCGCTCCCAATTCAGGTGTTGAAGTCCTACCCCCAGCACTTCAGGATGTGACTGTATTTGGAGACAAGTTCTTTAAAGAGGTGGTTAAGTTAGAATGAGGTCCTTGGGGTGTGCCCTAATCCAAGATGACTGGTGTTCTTATAAGAAGAGGAGATTAGGACACAGACACACACAGAGGGACGTGAGGACACAGAGAGAAGACGGCCGTCTACACGCCAAGGAGAGAGGTCTCAGGAGGAACCGACCCTGCCGACACCTTGACCTCAGACCTCCAGCCTCCAAGACTGTGAGAAATAAGTTTCTGTTGTCCCAGCCCCCCAGTCTGTCGTATTTTGTTATGGCTGCCCTAGCAAATGAATATACCCATAAGTAGGGAAGGAGGATGAAAGAGGGCAAGACGTCATAATCCACAGAAAAACCTGCTGCCCTTAGGGAGCATCCTACCCTTGCTTCAGGACGTAGAGTCAGAGCACCTGCGGGCAGGAGGTAGGGCTAAGGGCCCTTCGGGGGGCAGGGGGGCGTGCAATAAGCCATCGTGCACCTTGGCTTATCTGCTGCCGCTGGGGAGTCAAGTGGAAGGGCCACAAGCAGCCCCTTGCTGGTCCATTTCTGGAGGCAGAGACTGGAGATAGAGTCCCAGCCCCTCTCTTGGGGGAACCCTGGGACCACAGGTTTTCTGATAATCCAACTTCTCACCATTGTGCCCTGAAGGCTCCTCCCCAGCCCCCAGCCCGCATTGCTCAGTACAATCATTGACTGAAGTTACGGGGGGAAACAAGAGGCTGCAGTCTGCCCAAGACAGAAAGATCAGGTGCCTATTTGCAGAGCAATTTTTCCTCTGACAGTGACTAGATAGATGGTAACAGGCTGGGAGGAAGAAGGACCATGCGGACCAAAGAGGTGGGGGCAGGCGCCGGATTACAGCAGGGGAGGGGAAAGCCACCTGGGCAGGACTCAGCCCTGAGCCGTCCCTCTCGGCTTCTTGTCCCCGAGCTCAGCTGTCGTCCATGGCACAGCGAGGCGCTTGTCCATCTGTGCCTGGGACGCTGCCCTGCTCTGCCAGCCCCTTGCCGCGTGGACAGTCTTCGGTTCCGCAATCCTCCAGAGCAGAGTGGGACACTTGACATCTTTGGACTGATAAAGGCACGCAGGGAAAACCCTGATCCCAGCTTGGGGGGGACAAAATAGAGCCTCTCTGTGGCTGGTCAGGTGATACACGGACTACATATTTGCTATTACAAATCCATCCACCAAAAATGCCCAGTGGGTAATATGCCTGAGTTTCCTACCCTCTCCCTCTTTCTCTTTTCAGGAAAGGCTCTTGAGCCTAGAATGTTCCTGTTCTAGAACTTTCTAGAACTTTCACCTCAGGTTACTCCTTTTACAATTCCAGGGTATCAGAACTATTTAAGGGATTGGAACGCAACTCAGATTAATGATAAAATTAACCTAGGTTGTGCTTGGCTTGACCTGTATCCATAGGTCTCTGCCCATCACCCCGACCTCTCCCCAGGGGTTTCAGGGATTCTCTGAGGCGTGGAAGTGCACGTCCCAGGGGTCACTCATTTTTGCCTTGTGCACGGAGGCCTCTGCTTTCTCCATCACCCACTGCTTTCCTCTCATCTCTTAGGGACCACTTCTGCGCCACCCATCTCGGGACTCGGAGGGCGTCTGAAAGCCCACCTCTCTGACTCAGGGATGGTGACCAGAGGTGACCCAACACATCCTTGTCAGCAGAGCACAGGAAGAATGTTCAAAGGAAAATGTTGAAAATCCCTAAGCTCGTTTTGGCCGATAGCACAACCTCCTCCTCCTTCAGCACACTCTGCTAAGAACGTGAGTTCAGTGGGCGTCCCCCCCACCTGTTTCCCTGGCTCACCCTGGCATGGTGATCGGTCTGCGGAAATGAGGAAGGAGCAGACACTGAAAGCACAAGGTCAAGGTCTTGGAGAACCACGCACCTAGCGGTCAAGTCGGAAGGAATGGGAGTTGACTGTACTTCCCTCTTTACCCAGAACGGTGATTAAAGTCGGGACAAATTAAGGTTGGTTTTAGTTATTTTGCCTAATTTACACTGTTGTAGGCTGGACGTTTTCATTTTTGTCTGATACGATTTTTATAACCAAGCATAGGGCCGCTGGGTAGGTCTAAAGGAGCCATGGCTGCCAGAAATATTTAACTATTGTTTTCTCGGCCGCGGACGCCGAGCGTCCTTCATTAGGGCAACGTATGGAGGTTGACTTACCGGTAATGAGCCTGTCGCACGTGTTATTTTCAGACAACTGGAGCAAAGCTAGTGGGATGCACTTTCACCTTTGTTACTTGCCACCTAAATCACCTAGCAAGGACACAGTAGGCCACGATAGGGCACTCTGGTTTTAAAAAGAGAGCAGCAAGTCCCTCTAAAACACGGCAGGAGTGATGACCGAGGACCCTCTCATACCCTAAACAGATGGAAGTCAGCAGCATGATATCGTGATATATTCCGAAGGGTTTGCTAGGTGCTAGTTGTGATGAACGGAGACAGATTAGTCCAGCAAACTCTCACCCGAGGGCTTAGGAGTTTCACTCTCAGTTACGTGAAGCCGGGTATTTGTCAAGCCATCTAGCAGTGTTCAGCCCCTCAGGAAGTGTACATGTGGTTCCTTCCCCAGATGACGTGCTGTCCAGCTGGGGAAATTAGACTAATACTCAAGAAACAACTAATAAACAACCAATACTTAAAATTGTGGTCCCAACTTTACACATAATTGGTTTATTCAAGTAACTCTTTTTCTCAAATGAGAAAGGCGTGGCCTCTGCCTTGAGGAGCTAAGTGTTTGGGGGAAAACAGACACATAAACAAGTGCCTCTAATAAAGTAATTGAGTAGGTGCTGTCACAGAAGTTAGAGAACTCTTCTGCATGCGTCCAGAGTCACAGCTATTTAGGTTCGCTACTTGTGGTAGTCCCAATATTTAAGTTTCTGTCATTTGAAGGTGACTGATTTTTTCAGTCTCCTTGAGGAAACTGTAGGTAGAAAAACATTGTTTGCCAAAATCCACAGTCATTGGCAGAAAAAGGACAATGAACACAAGTTTAATGTGCCCAAATCTGACCTCTGACTACATTTGTTATTTCTAACATTCTTCTTTTAAGCCATGTGGGGCATTTGCAAAGGCAGATCAAAGATGTGTCTTCAGGCTTCCTAGCAGGGACAGAAAGCCCCCCAGTTATACTCTTTATTGTGTTCTATTGACATAAACAAAGTGGCTGCTTCTCAGAAGAAACTCAGCTGCTCCTGACGCGGGAATCTCCAACAGGAGGCTCTGGAGGTACGGCGGGAAGGGTGCTCGCCAGTTCCTACACGAACACGGTTTTGATCCTTTTATGTCTCTTTTCTTATAGAGCCTCTAAATGCTGGCTGATGAATATCTCCAAAGGGTAATTTAGAAATTGCAGTTTTATGAAGGGCCGAGACAATGCTGGCCAAGAATGCAGGGCTGAACCCAGGGTAATATTTAGAACATCCTGAGTGATGGACAGATTCCGTGTCCCAAGGCAATGCTCCAGAAATACTCTTTCTCACAAGTGGATTTTTTCATGATGTTTGGACAAGAGAGAGCACACGATTACGATCTAGGTAAGGAGTCTAGAGGGCAAAGCGTCTGTGCTGCCGATTTGGTGCTGACTCAGAGCAGGAGACGGTCCATCTATTACCGTTAAGGAAACTGCCCGGTGCTGGGTCTACACGGGTGACCACCGCACCGTGAGTGTCCCCGCTGCCCCTCGGTGCTGAGAGCCAACTTGATGGAGGACTGCTCACCCCATTGTGGGTCACTTTACATTCTCCCTGCAAAGGTGCTGGGCAGGAAGAGTCTTTCTGGAACATTCCAAATACCGAGGGAAGGTCCGGGGAGGCTCAGGGCTGGGGACCTAGCCTCCCGCAGCTGGGTCCAATCTGGGTTCAGGCTCCTTCCACAGTCCACCCGGGAGGGCTGCTTCCACAGATTCCTGTGGGGCTGCTTCCCCCCATGCAGCACCTGCTATAGACTCTGCTCCACGGTGTTCTCACGGGCCCTGCCACGCTGTCCTGTCTAGTTGGAGGAAAACAAAGGGCAGGGAGTAGAAAATGCATTTCTCTTTAAGATTTGACGTTTTAGAAACGCGCCCTGAAAGTAAAGATCCTTACTTGGGAGAGACCCAACCGATGCCGGGCCAGGGTAGGTGAGGAGATGCAGGGCGAAGCGTCCCCGAGGCTGATGGGATTCAGATCAGAGCTCTGTTCTCAGGGCTTTATCTTGGACTTTTATCTGGCCAGTGAGATCTGAAGTCCCTTTTGCAGGACTGCAGGACAGAGGGCGGGGCCAGCCCTGCTCTGAGACCCTGTCAATCAAATGGATGGGATAAAGCTTCACTCACCACTCCAGTCAAGCTCGCTCCAAATTTCTAGCAGACCTGAAGCTGTTCTGAGGCCAAATGGTGAACCAAGACAATTGCTGCTAAGTGACTTGCCCACCGTTTCGAGGACCTGCCGTCTCCAGCCCTGACTCTGAGTTCTGTCCTTTTCCTACGGGCCTGAGCGCCCGCAACTGCCCCACCGTTGCCCTTCTCTCAGTCTGAGCGGCCTACCCCCTTGCTATGCTAACTCTCCGTTTTTCTAACACTGAGGGGAGCGCTGGGCTTTTGGGAAGCACTTGATGGCTGTCTCCTCATAACCAAGGGCTCAATACCTAGGGTAAAGTAGAGGTCCTTCCACATGAGGAGAACATTCTAGGATGTGACTGGAATTCACTGGGTGTCCGTGGGGTTAACCCTGAGCAAAGCATACGTGGCCTTGAGAGGGTTTAAAACGTAAGAGTAAACTCTTGATGGAAGAAAGGAATTCTCCCACGTGGGGGTCAACTTATGGGTTCCACCACCTAATGGGTCTACCGCTCATGGGTTCTCCCACACATAGATCCACTCTGCGGCCTCCTTGGTTACCAAGCTTCCTCCTTCCTTGGTCCCATAAGGTCCTTCCCCAGGCCTCCTCCACCATGTTTCCCTGTTGTTTGATGGGAGAAAGAGGGATCTTGTTTCTGTAGGGAACTTGTGGAGGCGAAAGATGGAACCTCTTTCCACCCTGGACGTTTGGGACTCTTCATTTTCCGGGGCTCCGTGGACTCCATCACCCCTTCTCTCTACACCTCCCTCAGCCCAAGCTTTCCCTACCTCTCAAGAGGAGGATGTTTACTCACAAAGACAAGCCAGCACAGAAATAGACAACCTATTTGTGGCTTAAATGCAAAAGCAGTTTTATTTTTACAGAGTTGCCGTATTTTCTCTAAGTATAAATCATTAGCTCCCACAGTGAAATTCCGGCTCCATCTGCAAGAGTTCCTGCTTTCGTTAGTGGTGCCAATTACTCACAAAACAATCAGTGCCTTCCACTGCCCACTCGATCTGGGGGCAGACAGCGCCACCTCTTCCGGGCTCCCCCCGAGCGGCCGCCCGCCACCCTGGGTCCTCTCCCCCTGCCTGGACCCCGCCCGACCTCTCCAGGCATCACTTCCTGCTGCCTCGCTCCAGCAGGTTTACCTGCTGACCGTTACCAGTTTCCAAATGGGGAGACCTGTTGTCCTCTGCAGGATGGACAGACTCCTCTGTTCTGTTAGGAGCTGGGAGAAGCAGATCGGTGAGGCCCTCTATTCTGTTGACTTAAATCATGACGTTGGAGGCTTCCTTCCCGTTGGTCCCTTGGCTCAGGGTTTCAGAGCCCCCGAAGGGACAGGGTGAAACGCTCATAAGATCTGGACGGTCCCTGAGCTTCTGAGAAGCAGCCGACTGCTTCCCTCTCTCCTTCCCTCACTCCTCCTTCCCTTCCGGGCTCTTCCTTCCTGCCCGTGACCTTGGCACTCTCTCAGCCAGCCTGTTCCTTCTCTCCCGATCTGTGTTTGCTTCCCCGTGTCTGATCCCCTCTCCTCTGGCTGCTTCTCCCCCTGGGCCTGGCCATTTGCCTTAGGCTGTCCTGGTTTTCCCAGCAGGTTCGATGATCCCCTGGGAAATTAAAGGTCTTCAGGGGGCTGACCTTTCCTCCCTTGGAACATCAAATCCAGGTAATGAAAACGCACTGAGTTCACCCGATTTTGATTTGCTGCTCAGCACCTGCTGACCTAGTAAATGCCCAGACCTCACCTTGTTTTGCCTGTGGCTTGAAGGTCTTCAGGGACGTGCCCTGGTCACCCCTCTCCTCTTCCCAACGGAGGACAGAGCCCCAGGTCAGGTTTCCCACAGGACCCGTTTGGCTCGCCTTTTGTTTTCCTGCTTATGAAAATAGTCCGAGGAAAGCTTCATCTGTGGGTTCCTAAGTCGGCTTTCCCACAGAATCTGAAATTGCATCCTTGCCCTCTTTTGATTTTAGTCAGTCCCGGGAGTCCATGACTACTTTGACACAATAACCATGAAGGAATACGTTTGAAAAAAGAAGAAATAAATGCTGCCATGAAGCGGGGGAGGGTCTTGACCACAGGGCTTGGCTACTCAGACCATCCAGAAGCCTCCGGCTTGCCTTTGCGCCTTCACCTCGGGTCTGTGGACAAAGGGAACGTGGGTGGCGGCAGGGAAGTAACTTAACTGCGAATCTGCACCTAACAGAAACAGCTGCTCCCAGGAATTGTCTTTGAACCAGGCTGAGAAGCAAGCTGGGCGTTGATGCTCGTCCACGCCTGGGACGTAGCTTCTGGGCTCGCTCTCTCTCTGTCCTCCATTGCATCACACTTACAGTCTCATGTGGGCATGAGACGCTCTGCAAATGGGTTGTAGGAAGGGAACGGATATTTAATTATTTAACAAAATGTCCCTCACTGTGCAGGTGTCTACCTATGCCTCATTTAACCACTGCAACTTTTTTTTTTAAGTTTCTTTTGATGTGGACCATTTTTAAAGTCTTTATTGAATTTGTTACAATATGGCTTCTGTTTTATTTTTTTGGCCGTGAGGCATGTGGGATCTTAGCTGTGTGTGGGATCTTAGCTCCCCGACCAGGGACCGAACCTGCACCCCCTGCATTGGAAGGCAAAGTCTTAGCCACTGGACCGCCAGGGAGGTCCCTAACCATCGCAACTTTGGGTGGTCATGATTAGCTCCATTTTACAGGGGACAAAACTGAGTCTTCGAGAGCTTGGCAGACATCACTTGGTTAGTTACAGGCTGAGTCAGGAATTCGAGCTGGGTCTGTCTTTCTGCTGCACTCGCGATTCTGCCCTTCCATGCAGCGTGTCTCTGGGCCATCTGCCTCCTCAGCCCTGGCCGGCACTGGTGGTTCAAGGGGGTCAACCACCTCACGTGGTCACCAGCTTCTTCCCATTGCGGATCAGCGCGAAGATTTTCACTTGCGTGTGTCACCGAACGATGCCGTTTGAAGCACAGCTTCTGCTGATAAGCGTGGGACCATCTGCTTGGTACTTCGCAAATACTTTCAGCAGTGGGAGAGCAGCTCTGATTTCTTCAGAGAAGGGAGGCTGCAGCCATCCTGGGAAGACATGCTGGGACCGGAGACCCTGCAGGCTGGTGGGGCAGCAGTGCCCCAGGATGTGAATGACAAGCCTTCCTGCTGCCACCTCTGACTCCCTGAGCAAGTGGACCTAGTGAGTCAGCACCCCAGTTTCTAATGGTGCAGCTTGACAACCAGAGTAAGATTTTCCCTCTTCAAAAAGCTATTGCCCGGGCCACTCTTTCTGTGCTGGTTGTTTTCATAGTGTGTTAGATGTTTGGTGTTTGTTGGCAAAAACCTCTGTCTCCTCCTGCCTTCGTTTTGGAAAATTTGCTTCTTTGCTGCGTTAGCTGTCCCCAGACGTCGTTTTTCAGCTTCGGGGTTGAAACTTCTGTGTTAACTTTTTCTCTTTGACTCGCGACAGGGGACAAGAATCTTAGAATCCATTCACGAATCTGATGGTGGACTTGGAGGTGCTCAAGGTTGTCTAATGGGATGTGATAAACGATAAAGGTGTTGGGGTGTGAAGGGATTGTTAGTGCATTTGATTCCTCTGGGGAAATCTCTTGGCTGGAGGCTGCATTGATGTTCCTCTGCCTTTCCTCAGGGGGCACCGGCATTAGTATTGGTTTCTGTGGCTTCTAAAGACAGGTGTATGGCCCACGGGTGGCAAGGTTCCGTTGAAAAGAATCTCCTGCTCTTTGATGTATCTTGGCAATATTGCCCAGGCAGGGTGGGGAGGGGAAACTGGGAGAGAACGTGCAGGATTTTGTCGGATCGCTATGTAGGCAGCAGTGAGAGGGTGGAAACAAGCCTGCCTCTAGCTGCCTCAGCCTTGGCACCGCGACATGTGAGGCCAGAAATGCTTTGCTGGGGGAAGCTCTTCTGTGCACTGTGGGACGTTTAGTAGTATCACTGGCCTCGGCCCAACTAGATGCCACTAGCCTCCTCCTCTCAGTGGGACCATCAAGATGCCCAATGTCCCCCAGGAGAGAAAGTTACCCCCAGTCCCCCCACTTCTGAGACGAGTGGAAAGGGAGCAAGGAGTTCCTGCTTCTCTGTGCAGATGGCTCCAGGGTTAGGAAGCTGGGAATGAGGTGTTTAAAATCAGGACAGATGTTCCTGCTGGCACATTCCCATCAGGTCCCGTACCTGCCATGGAAATTCCATCTCACAGATGGGTTTCTGTTTGTCCAGGTTACTGCACACACACAGAGGGGAGAATTTCCTTTTCCTCTAGAGGTGCACACCTGGAAGGTCCAGCCTAGGGTCAGGCCTCCCCTTTTTGTTGCCTAGGAACATACAAGGTTTCAGATGGCCAACCCCGGACACTCATTTGGTTGGCTTTTCTCTCCTTTCCTTTCCTTTCCTTTTCTTTCCCCCTCCTCCCTCCCTCCTTCCTTCCTTCTTTCCTTCCTTCCTTTTAAGACTGACGTGGTAGACTGGGAACTCAGGATCATGGGAGCACTGTGGGCAACTGAATGGGAATGTGGAAGAGGATGCCTGCTTCTCAGGTCTTTAGAGAAAACTTCAGCAAGCATGTACGTAGAGCATTTAAGACTCCACCTTACACCTCATTCAAGCTGAAACTCCCCACAACTCTGCCTTCTTTCATTCTTCTTGTTTTTACATCACCTCCGCTGCTCGTCTGTTCCTCTCACTTTCGTTGAGAAGTAAACGCAGGGAGCAATTTCGAGTAGACCTGCCAGCCACAGCCT
This sequence comes from Grampus griseus, assembly GCF_964374135.1. Lineage (NCBI taxonomy): Eukaryota > Metazoa > Chordata > Mammalia > Artiodactyla > Delphinidae > Grampus > Grampus griseus. The sequence continues at coordinate 80,882,625 of NC_139007.1, forward strand.
TAAACATCTGTGGAAACCACCATTCTTGTCTCCCTGCTTGTTGATTTATGATCTCAGTTTGGCGTTTCCATGAGACTCGTATTGGCAAAATGCTTTTCAGTCTCTAGCTTTTTGTACACCCCAGGCTTCCAGAAATACAGTAAACTGTGTGCCAACCATGTGAAGGACCTGAGGTTCAGAGGGGCTAAGCTGCTTTGTGTAGGACTCACATCTATGGTCAGTTTGAGTGAAAGCATGGCTCAGAGACAAAGCAGGCTAAGTACAGGCAGAATAGACAGTCACCCCTGCAATGTAGTTTGAACAACGTGCAACCTCTTTTCTCAAACATCTCTTTTGCATTCAGATGCCTTACTGCCCACAATTCTTTAGATGTTTGAGGGGGGGAGATGGGTGTTAAGTACACCCTCTCTCATAGCCTGGGGCTTGTGTGAGGTGGTGGAGCCTGTGCAGCCCAGCTGGGGTGAGAGAGGTAGCAGTGACGTGGCAGGACGAGGAGGGCACCTGCACGGCGGGGGAGGGGACCTGGAGCCAAGTTCAGAGCTTCTGCTGGGGGAGGAGTATGTCCCAGGGCAGGAGACAGCGGCATGAGGTGAAAGGCCCAACAAAATGAGGAGGACATCTGGGTGGGGGTGGAGGATGGGCAGTGGTGGACAGAGGAGATTGTTTCCCTATTCGTGGATTGATCAAACAGGTAAATGCCTTGAGGATAATGGGAGTCAGGTTTCTTACCATCAGAGATGGGAACTGCAGATGCGGAGCGGAAGAAAACTAAACTGGACTCAGTGATGCTGGATCAGAATTGGAGATACTGGTATGAAGTCATTGGTAATCAGTACATATGTAGAGAGTTATGGAAATATGGATGTCAGTGCATATATGTATGCCTGTACATATATATTTATATACATATACTCCTTAGCTCTGTCCCCTGAGAGGGCCTGGGAGCAGTGACACCTCAATAGCGACAGGTACACCCCACATCCAGATCTTGGCTTCTATATACTCTACTCAAAGGACCAGGGCTCCTTGGAGAAATGGCGGATTCTAGGGACTGGTGCAGGGAACATACAAGATGAGTGGTGCCTCGTAAAACCTCCAGTGTTTTGGCTTGGCGGACTGAAAATACCAGAGGAAGAACGGAACAGCAGCGAAGGGCTGATTGCTGTTTTGGATCAGCTGAGGTTGGTGTGCTGTTAAGTGAGGCCCGGTTAGAGATATCCAGGGCTATTCGTTATAGGGTCTGATATTCCGGAGAGATGTCTCACTTAGAACTGTAGATTTGCGTTTCATTAGTATGTGGTAACAGCTGAAATGAGGGGATTGGATGAAGCCACCAGGGAGGGTGAGAAGGGAGGAGGGCCAGGAATGGAGCCTGGCGGCCCAAAGGGAGGGTGAGAACAGACCCAGGAAAGGAGACAGAGAAGAAACTACAAAGAGACAAGAGAGCCAGAGGGGAGAAAGCGTGTCTAGGCAATGGTGTCGTCTCTGAGACCATAGCGAGGAGATGGAGTAGAATCTCATAACACACTTTGTATTGTGTGTGGGCAGGGCTGCGAGAATGAGATTACATCTTACTCCCTTTTGGGGGACTTGTCTAAAAGCATGATGCTGCTGTCTGGACCGTCTCACTTTTATTGTTTTCTAATGGAGGTGTTTGTTGATAGTGGAGATGACTACTATCACCAAAGTGGTCACTCCACTTGGCAGAAGAAAGTCGGATGAGAAGAAACTGAAAACAGCTCATCCCTGTCTGTTTTTATTGTTGTTCAGTGTTTGGCATTCTGTAGATGAGATGGTGCTTTAATAAATAAAAATCCATCTTCTAATAAATAATAGCATTCTTTAATAAACAAAGAGTCCAATCCTTGAGGCTTTTAATAAAAATCTTTACTAACAGTCAAATTGATTGTGGTGACATTAAGGCCATTGTTAAATGTCCCCAAAGTTCTACTAGCCACATGCATGGGTGAGTGAACTTCACACATAGATGAACTGTTGACAAAAGGCTGCAGTGGGGAGGAGAAATAGTGCCCACTTGGACCTGGGCAATCTAAACTCTGGTTCTGGCTTGGCTGCTAAGTAAATATGTAATCTCGAGCTAGTTATGAGCTAGCTTCCTCACATGTAAAACAAAGAGTGGATTGCAGTATCTACATGATTCCTTCAACTTCTAAACCTTAATTATCAACAGAGGACAGGCAGACTTGTAACAGTCAGGAAGTGTTTTTATGAAAACTGCAAGCTGTATCCTCTTACATCTTCTATCAAATACCCCGGTTTCTGGGGAAAAGAATTTCCAACATATTTGACAAAGTATTATATTTACGAAGAATTCTTGCAACTCAGTAAAAGAAATAAAAAATAACATGAAAAAATAATGTCGAAGAAGAAATTCAAAGGACTGTTATCATGAAAAATATTCAAACTCATGAGAGATCAAATAAATGCAAATTAAGTCAAGATACCTTTTTAATCACCTATCAAAGTTGGGAATTTTTTTAAATGGAGACGTTATGGGGACAAAAAAGTATATATGCTGTGAAAAAAGCATTCTCATACCGTGATGTCAGTATAATTGATACAGTTTTTGGAAGACAACTTGTTAAAATGTTTTAAAATCTTGAAAAATATTTATACCCTTTGATCCAGCAATTCCACTTTTAGAAATATGTCCTGGGGAGATGATGAAAGATGTGCACAAGATTTGCATCCAAGAGAGTTCATTACAGTGTTTTGTTATTTTGAAAAAATAATGGTGAAACATCAGAAGCAACTGGTATGTCCAAAATTAGAGGATTATTAAAAATAAATTATGGTACATCCAAATAGCGATGATTAAAGTCATGTTTTTTAAAGTAAAGGCTGACAGAGAAAATGCTTACAGTATGATATTGAGCGAAACAAAAAAGCAGGCAATCAAAACAGATGATAAAATGCAATCTCAGTTTTAAAAGAGAGTGTGTGTGAGACGGAGAAAAAAAGAAACATCCCAAAACGTTAGATCAGGTTAATTTTGAGTAGTGGTTTTATGTGATTTATTTTTCCTATTGAATTTTTCAAATTTTCTTCAATGAACACAAATATTGTTTTATAATTAGAAAAAAGGCAATGATAAAAGTTAAATCCCTCATTTTGTGTTAAGATTAAACAGACTATAGGACTTCCCTGGTGGCGCAGTGGTTAAGAATCCTCCTGCCAATGCAGGGGACACGGGTTCGAGCCCTGGTCCGGGAAGATCTTACACACCACAGAGCAACTAAGCCTGTGTGCCACAGCTACTGAGCCCGCGTGCCACAACTACTGAAGCCCGTGTGCCTAGAGCCTGTGCTCCACAGCAAGAGAAGCCACCGCATAAAGAAGCCCACGCAATGCACCAAAGAGTAGCCCCCCTTGCTGCAACTAGAGAAAGCCTGTGCACAGCAACAAAGACCCAATGCAGCCAAAAATGAATAAATAATAAATAGATAAATAAATAAACAAAGATTAAACAGACTGTAAAATGAGCCTGTTGGGGTGATCCCTTGGGTACTGGGGGGCCATTTAAACAGTACTGGTGGCTACTTTACTTCACAGTGGACTTTGAATGTAGAGACAACACAGTGATTTCAGTCTTACGTTGTCTAAGTCATAAACAGAAATTAAATGAGTCTTTGGAGAAAAAAGAAATCCTATAACATTAGGAAATGTGATGTTTTCAACTCCTTAAGTAGGAAGGATTAGAGGCAGATTAGATTAGATTTATAACAGAGAGGCTATAGGGGGCTTCCCTGGTGGCACAGTGGTTGAGAGTCCACCTGCCGATGCAGGGGACACGGGTTCGTGCCCCGGTCCGGGAAGATCCCACATGCCGCAGAGCGGCTGGGCCCGTGAGGCATGGCCGCTGAGCCTGCGCGTCCGGAGACAGGTCTTAAAAAGAGGATTCGGCCCCAGGGCAGAGTGGGAAGAGCTCGGAGAAAGAAGCCTCAAATTAGTGGAGAATGTGTGTATCTCACAGTCGCTCGGGGCTCACTGAAATCTTTCCTTTGTGCGCACCTCAGCTGTCTGAGGCCAGTGCCCTGCGCTTTCTCATCCGGAGTCTCCTCAGGGTGCATCACTTTGGGTCTGGCTGCTTGTTGGCGGGGTGGAGGGGGTGGGGGGTGGGGGGTGGGGGGGTGGGGTGGGGGTGGGGATGGGATGGAGGTGGGGGGGTGGGGGGGTGGGGGTGGGGGGTGGGGTGGGGGGTGGGGGGGTGGGGATGGGGTGGGGTGGGGGGGTGGGGGTGGGGGTGGGGTGGGGGGGTGGGGGGTGGGGGTGCGTCCTGCCTCCATCCTGAGTTCCCTCAGGGCTCACCGTCAAGGCGGCTGTAATGTGATGACTTGAAGGCTGCAACATGCTTTGTTTACTGATAAGGCAGGCGATATTTTTCATTCATACTTAACAGCCTCCCAAGCTGACTGAAGTATCCAACGCTAACACAAAGGGAAGATGCCCGGAAGCCTGAAGTCCTAGGCAATGGCATTCTCACGCTCCACCTTTCTGCTGTCTCCCTAGGACTTGTAGGGAATGAGAGGGCAGAGAGGCTGGGAAGATGCTTCTCTGATGCTGCCAATAGTGCTTCCCAGAATGATGCCATTTCCTACATAGTGGGGTTTCTACTGCTGTGTTGCTGTGTTACCAACCACGTCAGGGACGCAGAGTGCTGTCAGGATACTCTCCTTCCATCTGGGACAGTCACGGTTGGATAAACGTGCATCACTGCAAAGATGATTGCTGCCTAGAAAGAGAGCTGCACAAAGAAGACGCTGCATGTGCCTGGACAGAGAGCCCATGGTACCAGAACTGGGGTGACATGGAGACAGGTTGCCCATAGCAGTTAATCCTGCAGTGCAATTGCTTCCCCTCATCTTCACTGCTTTCTGAGCTAGACGGTCTTTTCAGCTGGCAGCACTCACCCTTCTACTCTCCTTACCCTTCCCGACCTCAAACATCTTTGTCATCCACCCATGGAGGTGAATAGTCTGCAAAGTGACCCGGGGGCCTGGAGGAAGGAAGGGTCTGGGGGTGGTGAGCAGGTAGGACCAGCTGTGTTCAAGGTACTTCTTGCCACCCGCTATTTCACCTGAGGGACTGAAATTCAGTTTGGTCTGGTAAGACTGGGAATGTAACTTTTAGCAATGTGTTCATTTAAATAAAACCACGCTATAACAAATCTATTTGGAGGGTTATTGTTAGGTTTTTTTTTAAAAATATTTATTTATTTATTTGGTTGCACCGGGTCTTAGTTGCGGCAGGCAGGCTCCTTAGTTGAGGCGTGCGAACTCTTAGTTGCGGCACGTGGGATCTACTTCCCTGATCAGGGCTTGAACCCGGGCCCCCTGCATTGGGAGTGTGAGGTCTTAACCACTGCGCCACCAGGGAAGTCCCCAGGGTTATTGTTAGTTTTTAATGAGAATTAGTTTTAATGGGGTTTTTATTTGCTTTCCAACCACATCATGATCAAGACACATGTGATGGCCTGGGCTCAAGATGGCGGTTTTCTTTCATGGGTAACCAAGGTGCATTCTCAGGGCCATGGTGACGGCCTTTGTCCCTTGGAATAATTCAGTATGTATTTATTGAATGGCTGTGTCAAGTCCTAGAGATTCAGACGTGAATAATAAAGTTTTGCCTTGGAAGAGTTTGCAGTTTAATGCAAAGATATAATTTTAACTCTATAAGGAGGAATGTCATGGCTATAGAGGTAATTAATGAGTAACACCAGAGTGGTGGAGGGAGTATTAGAAAAGGAAGGAATGGCAACGTGAGGGTCTGGGAAGGATAGATTGGTGCAGGGAGCAAGAACAGGAAATGAGGAGACTGATCCCAGGAGTCCAGGCCAAAGACATGGGAATAAAAGAGGAGCATGTGATCTTAGGTGACTTCTGCCTTTGAAATTTTTTTTTTTTTTTTTTTGGTGTACGCGGGCCTCTCACTGTTGTGGCCTCTCCTGTTGTGGAGCACAGGCTCCGGACGCACAGGCTCAGCAACCATGGCTCACGGGCTCTGCTGCTCCACAGCATGTGGGATCTTCCCGGACCGGGGCACGAACCCGTGTCCCCTGCATCGGCAGGTGGACTCTCAACCACTGCGCCACCAGGGAAGCCCAGAAATTTATTTTTTTATTTATATTTTTAAAAATATTTGTTGGAATTTAGTTGATTTACAATGTTGTGTTAGTTTCAGGTGTACAGCAAAGTGAATCAGTTATGCATATAACATACTACATTTGAAGTTTATAATCAGGCAAATGCACAGTAATGAATAATGTTCTAAAGATCTCGTGTGTCTATTATTCTTTGTTTTGTGAAGTTCTGCTTATTAAAAGATGTAGGCCCTTGGGAGCAGAGAACACACAGGCTAGCACATCTGGAATCCACCCTTATGCGTGTCCTCCTGATGCTTCATTCTCAACACACAACGAAACGAGTTCTTTGTTCTCCCGGCCGCTGCCCTTCCCGTCCCTGATCTCAGTCAACAGGAGTTGTCTACACAGCCTCCTCAGATGGGAAGCTCAGTCCGCTGATGCCTCCATTTCTCTTCCCCTTCATGGTCACTGGTGCCTTACCAGTCTTCTCTGAAATGTCTCTGGAATCCGTTCTTTCCTTCAGTCATTATCCTAGCTCTGATTTCTCACTGGGACTATTCCAACAACTCCCTACTGGTTTCTCTGATCCATCCACTATTCCCTTCCATTCAGCCTGTAGACAATGACCAGGGTAACCTTTCTAAAGCACAGTTCAGGTCACATCCCAGCCTTGCACTGAAACTTTAATGGCTCCCTAGTACAAAAAGTAGTATTTTTCATTTTTTTAAAATGAATTTTAATTGGAGTCTAGTTGATTTACGATGTTGTCTTAGTTTCTGCTGTACAGCAAAGTGAATCAATTTTGTATATATATATATATATATATACATATATATATATACCTCCACTCTTTTTCAGATTCTATTCCCATATAGGTCATTGCAGAGTATTAAGTAGAGTTCCCTGTGCTATACAGTAAGGTAGTGTTTTTCAAACCATGGCCCAGGACCCATCTGCATCAGAATGCCCTGGGTTATGAAAGATCAGATTCCAGGGTCCCACCCCAGGCTTCCTGAAACAGTGGGGCCCTGGAATTTGCATTTTTAATAAACAACCCCATATAATTTTTAAGCACTAATGTTGAATAAGCATAACCTATAAAATAAGCCTGATATTTAAAGAAGCATCATAGCCAGGTCTTCATGCTCAGTCCAGTTGTTTTTTTCTTCTTGTTAAGTCGTACCTCCACCTTGGGTCCACCAGTCTCCTCAAACTCCACCACCAACATTCTGTGCCCTCCTGCCTCCATGCCTTTGTCCATCTGTTCTTTTTTCTTAAAATGCCTTTCTTTTCCTTCCTCAGCTAACAAACTCCTACTGACCCTTCAAGGCCCAGCCCTGTGAAGCCCACCTTGAAACCCTGAGACAAGGCTTCCTGGTGCGTGTTTGCTCTGATGCGGTCAGTCTCCTTTATTCCATTTCCCATATTGAATTAGATTTAGTTCTGTCTGCCTCCCCTGTAAAACTGTGCAGATGTCTGTGTCTTATTTATTTCTGTATCCTTAACTCCTAGTGCAGTGACTGAAACCTATGTGTTGGTTAAACAACGGAAACAAGATGATCTCTCTTTAGAAAGAGAATTTGGTTACTTGAGTTTGACTGTCATAGAAAAATACAATTTGGTCTTATGTGTTGAAACAACTTTCCTAACGGATTTTCTTTTAATATTTAATGTGAGTGCATTTAATTTATTTTTTTAACATCTTTATTGGAGTATAATTGCTTTACAATGTTGTGTTATTTTCTGCTGTATAAGAAAGTGAATCAGTGATATGTATACATATATCCCCATATCCTCTCCCTCCGGCATCTGTCTCCCACCCTCCCTATCCAACCCCTCTAGGTGGTCACAAAGCAACGAGCTGATCTCCCTGTGCTATGCGGCTGCTTCCCACTAGCTACCTATTTTACATTTGGTAGTATATATAAGTCCATGCCACTCTCTCACTTCGTCCCAGCTTACCCTTCCCCCTCCCCGTGTCCTCAAGTCCATTCTCTAGTCTGTGTCTTTATTCTTCTCCTGCCCCTAGGTTCATCAGAACCTTCTCTCTTTTTTTTTTTTTTTAGATTCCATATACATGTGTTAGCATACAGTATTTATTTTTCTCTTTCTGACTTACTTCACTCTGTATGACAGACTCTAGGTCCATCCACCTCACTACAAATAACTCAGTTTCGTTTCTTTTTATGGCTGAGTAATATTCCATTGTATATATGTGCCCCGTCTTCTTTATCCATTCATCTGTTGATAGACACTTAGGTTGCTTCCATGTCCTGACTATTGTAAATAGTGCTGCAACGAATATCGTAGTATCTGTCTGTTTTTTTGTTTTGTTTTGTTTTGTTTTTGCGGTACGCGGGCCTCTCACTGTTGTGGCCTCTCCCGTTGCGGAGCACAGGCTCTGGACGCGCAGGCTCAGCAGCCATGGCTCACGGGCCTAGCTGCTCTGCGGCATGTGGGATCTTCCTGGACCGGGGCATGAACCCATGTCCCCTGCATCGGCAGGCAGACTCTCAACCACTGTGCTACCAGGGAAGCCCACCTGTCTGTTTTTGAAGTATGGTTTTCTCAGGGTATATGTCCAGTAGTGGGATTGCTGGGTCATATGGTAGTTCTATTTTTAGTTTTTTAAGGAAACTCCATACTGTTCTCCATAGTGGCTGTATCAATTTACATTCCCACCAACAGTGCAAGAGAGTTCCCTTTTCTCCACACCCTCTCCAGCATTTATTGTTTGTAGATTCTTTGATGATGGCCATTCTGACCGGTGTGAGGTGATACCTCATTGTAGTTTTGATTTGCATTTCTCTAATGATTAATGATGTTGAGCATTCTTTAATGTGTTTGTTGGCAGTCTGTATATCTTCTTTGGAGAAATGTCTATTTAGGTCTTCTGCCCATTTTTGGATTGGATTATTTGTTTTTTTGATATTGAGCTGCATGAGCTGCTTGTATATTTTGGAGATTAATCCTTTGTCAGTTGCTTCATTTGCAAATATTTCCTCACATTCTAAGAGTTGTTTTTTCGTCTTGTTTATAGTTTCCTTTGCTGTGCAAAAGCTTTTGTTTCATTAGGTCCCAATTGTTTAGTTTTGTTTTTATTTCCATTTCTCTAGGAGGTGGGTTAAAAAGGATCTTGCTGTGATTTATGTCATAGAGTGTTCTGCCTATGTTTTCCTCTAAGAGTTTTATAGTGTCTGGCCTTACATTTAAGTCTCTAATCCATTTTGAGTTTATTTTTGTGTATGGTGTTAGGAAGAGTTCTAATTTCATTCTTTTACATGTGGCTGTCCAGTTTTCCCAGCACCACTTATTGAAGAGGCTGTCTTTTCTCCATCATATGTTCTTGCCTCCTTTATCAAAGATAAGGTGACCATATGTACATAGGTTTATCTCTGGGCTTTCTGTCCTGTTCCATTGATCTATATTTCTGTTTTTGTGTCAGTACCATACTGTCTTGATTACTGTAGCTTTTGTAGTATAGTCTGATGTCCGGGAGACTGATTCCTTCAGCTCCGTTTTTCTTTCTCAAGATTGCTTTGGCTATTCGGGGTCTTTTGTGTTTCCATACAAGTTGTGAAATTTTTTTGTTCTAGTTCTGTGAAAAATGCCATTGGTAGTTTGGTAGGGATTGCGTTGAATGTGTACATTGCTTTGGGTAGTATAATCATTTTCACAATGTTGATTCTTCCAATCCAAGAACATGGTATATCTCTCCATCTGTTTGTATTGTCTTTAATTTCTTTCATCAGTGTCTTATAGTTTTCTGCATACAGGTCTTTTGTCTCCTTACGTAGGTTTATTCCTAGGTATTTTATTCTTTTTCTTGCAGTGGTAAATGGGAGTGTTTCCTTAATTTCTCTTTCATATTTTTCATCATTAGTGTATAAGAATGCAAGAGATTTCTGTGTATTAATTCCTGACTGATTTTTTTGAGGAGTACACGAGAGCTCTCTTACGTATAATGAGAAACTAAAAGCTGAATGACGCTATGGTCCATGAGAGATTCCAGACTGTGAACTGAGTCAGAAAGATGTTCTTGTCTCTTTTCTTAAAAATTCTTATTAGGTCCTGATTTTACATTTCTCGTCTTTGATTTAGGTTTGTTATTAAAAGATGAAAACATTTGACTCCCCCATGTAAGCTATTTTGATTTGGTGATGGCCCTAGATCTGTGCCATCCAATATGGTAGCCACTGGCCACGTGTGGCCAGTGCACATGTGAAGTGTTGCTGGTCTGAAGCATGATGCTCTATGAGAGTAAACTGCACACTGCATTTTGAAGACTTACTGTGAAAAACAGAAGCTAAAGTAGCTCATTAATACTTTTGTATCGATTACACATTGAAATGATATTTTGAACACATCGAATTAAATAAAATATGCTATTAAAATTCATTTCACATATTTCTTTTTACGTTTCTGTGTGTGGCTCCCAGAAAACCTTAAATTACACACGTGGCTCACATTACATTTCTGTTGGACAACGCTGATCTAGACCCTTCATACCCTCTACCGTTTTTGTGTTTCAGGTTTTTCTGTTTGCTTCTTCTCTCCCCTGAAACACCATCACCACCACCACCAACGAAACACCCAGCTGTAAAGTGCATACCATCCAACTATGTTACTTACCACCCTCCTTGCTGTGACTGTCTACAGACCTCTGGGCCGCTCTTCCAAATTCCTTAAGGATTTTACACCGGGCTCACAGCCAGTTTGTTCTAATGATATTCCTGTATTCTAGCCTATTTCCCAGTGATTTCAATGTCCATGTAGACAATTCTTCCAACACCCTGGCTCCAGGTCCTGATCAAAGGATCTCGTCCTCCACTCTCCCTCAGCCATTCATTCCCATGGTCATGCACTACATTTATCAATGCCAGTAACCCCCAAACCACACCACTGCAATCTCAGCTTCAAGCATCCGACTGTTCAACCTCCGCCTCCTATTTTCCAGTTCTCTACCTTTAGTACTCGGACTTCAGCAGTTAGTTCTCTGACACTGCTGGGATCTACAGTCGAGGGCTCCTGTTTCCTGTTCACCCTCTGTCACCTCTCTCCTGGCCTCACTTTTCTCATAACTCTACTGAATTCCATAGTCTATGTGCTGTAGTGTGTCCCCCACTTTGTATGTGCTATAATGTGTCTCCCACTTTCCATTGCACCAGCCTGGTAGAACCCCAATCCTGGTTAAATCCATCTCTCCTCTATCTGCACACTCACACCTGGACAGCTGAGCCATAGCTGGAGAAAAGCACATGTCATGCCAATCATCTCTCTTTAAATTCATGAGCACTAATCCAGGCAATCTCTAAGGTTTGCCCAGAAATCTTGCTTTTTGTATATTTACCCAGTCCTTTCCCTCTTTCTCCTAATTACTTCACTTCTTGCCCTCTCTCCTTAAACCCTTAACATCTCCTCACTCTCAGCGGATGACCTTGCTCCTGACTTTGCTGAAAAAAGAGATACTGCACATTCAGAAGAGAACTTCTTCCAACTTGTAACACTCCCTCGTCACTCGACCCACCTGGCTGCATCTTAAGCCACACACTCTGCCTTCCCTCCTGTTCCCATGAATAAATTATGCTCCCAGCTTCTCAGTTTCTTTTGCTTCCTTCTCTTCATTCCCCCAAGCTCTAAACTTTGAAACGCTCCAAGGCTCAGTCCTTGGACCTCTTCTCCTTCTTAATGACCCACATTTCATAGGTTATCTCATCTAGCCTCATGATTTTACGTTTCACCTCGTTTTTGTGTGTGTGCGTGTCTGTGCATGATGATCTTTATTTATTTGTAACATCTTTATTGGAGTATAGTTGCTTTACAATGTTGTGTTAGTTTCCGCTGTACAGCAAAGTGAATCAGCTACACATATATGTATATCCCCTCATTTTTGGATTTCCTTCCCATTTAGGTCACCACAGAGCATCGAGTTCCCTGTGCTATACAGTAGGTTCTCATTAGTTATCTATTTTATACATAGTAGTGTATATATGTCAATCCCAGTCTCCCAGTTCATCCCACCCCCCTCCCCCCTTGGTACCCATACGTTTGTTCCCTACATGTGTCTCTATTTCTCCTTTGCAAATAAGGTCACCTGTACCATTTTTCTAGATTCCACATATAAGCGATATTATACGGTATTTGTCTTTCTCTTTCTGACTTACTTCACTCTGTATGACTGTCTCTAGGTCCATCCGCGTCTCTGCAAATGGCACCGTTTCGTTCCTTTTTATGGCTGAGTAACATTTCACCTGTTTGCACACAGCCTACATCTGCTCCCACACCCCAGCTCCCGACATGCTTTGAGACAGCTCCGTCTGGCTGTTGCATGAGCTTCCCAAGCTCCGTATGGCCCCTCCCAAACTGCTCTCCCTGCACATTGTCCATTCAGCAAGTGGCTACAAACTCTTCTCTTTTCCTTCAGTAACTCATATCTCACCTGTTAGCAATTCAAATTGCATCCAGAATCCAACCATGTCTCACTGTCTCCAAAACCACACTCTGGTCTGCGCCATGGTCTGTGCTTTACTTTTCTCTGTGGTGCTTATTACGATCTGACCTCTATTTGTTTGTTGCTGTTGTTATTAGTTATTGGTTACTGGCTGCCTCCCCACTGGAATATAAACTCCAAGAGGTTGATGCTTTGTTTCATTCACGGCTGTAGCCCAGTGCCTGAAACGGTGCCTGGCCTGAAGTTGGCACTGAAAAATCCTTGGTGGATGAACTTGGGGAATATGGCTATCTTACCTACAAACTTCAAATAAAGTCTGGTCTGTACAGCTGCTCTTTGTTCAGCCATGCCATGGAATTGTGAATTCCGGTCCTTGTGTTTGGCTCCTAAGGGTACTGGGGTCTATATCTTATCTAATTATGAAACAAAAGGAGAATCTGCTCCAGTAAAAATAATTTCCAGGATGTCATCAGAACAGCTGAGGGAAGGGTTAGTGGGGAGAGGGGTCTCAGGACCATGAAGCCAGGACCTCTGTGGGCTCCTGGATCAAACACTGGAGAGGAAACTAGCCTTTTCACCAGCCCACCTGCTCACACAATATTGCGTCTATGTACTGTTCTGCCTCAGGTGAGCTCGTTCAGAAGAGGCATCTATCTACAAATTAACTTTCTAGAGGTTAATTATTTTGCACATATAGGACTCTGTTTTGGAAGGACCAAAAGCAAAGAAAAATGTTTTACCACCACCACCAAAAAAAAAAAGCCAAGGACGTCATGAGTTGGAACAAAGGAGATGATCTCTGTGGGCGCCTCCCTGTTCCATTCCCCAGTGGTGGAAGTGGCTAATGTATATTTGTCATATAACAGGAAGAGGGTAGGAGCCCTGCATATGTTTATTTAGCAATTCCTAAAGTGTGAGGGAAAGTGGCTGATAATCTTCGCTTTGCAGTCTCAAATATTTAGCATTTTTATTGGTTTTGGGTTAGTGCTTTGTTTAGTATCTGTCAATAGTGTTTTGCCGCATGGTCTGGCCTATGGAGCACGAGGATATGAATACACCTTGTTGAAAAGCACCATCTGTTCCCCAGCGATGGTTTGCAGGGCATACCTGGTCTGAGTAGGTGCACAGCTTCGTCACAGATATTGAGACCACATGAAACACATACCTTCTAATTGTTCACATTTTGAAAATATTGGTACCCTACTGAACATACTTTTTCCATATTGAATATTGGTCGCCTATTGAACCACATAAAACACGTACCTTCTAATTGTTCACACTTTTTGCAAGTATTGGTACCCTCTCAGTCACCCATCACTTACGGTACTTTATGCATTAAAAAGCGACAACAACAGCATTGCCCAAAGATGTATTTTGTCATTGCATTTTAATGTGATGAACCTGGTCTCTCAGGCCAGGAAATGAAGGCACAGAGGATGAGATGGTTTTCAAAACACCGTTCAGAAAGCTCGGGCCAGACCAGATACGGACACCAGGAATTTGACCCTCTTGCTTTGGCGGATCCCCTTTGGTGCTGAACCACAAGCAAGTAGTAATACAGAAACAAAGGCTATTGGGGGGATCAAAAAAGATTATTCAATCAGTTCCCTCTCAGTAAAATGTGTAATTTTATCTTCGTTGGAAAGAGAATTGTACAGTCTAGTAAACACTTTTTGTATAACTTGAAGGTTATAATCCGTAGCTGAAGTCTCCCTTTTACTGCAATTCATCAACCTTGATTTTTTCTTAAACTTATTTACAGAAAAATACCTGAAGAGCCCAGGCTGAGGTCCCCTCATGGATGAGGCAAACAGGACATCATTTGTCGCTGAGGAGTCCTCGAACGCCTCAACCAGAGGGAACACCTCAGTAGCAGAGCCGCGTCGGGAAATTCCCATCGTGCACTGGGTGATCATGAGCATTTCCCCACTGGGCTTTGTTGAGAATGGAATTCTCCTCTGGTTCCTCTGCTTCCGGATGAGAAGAAACCCCTTCACCGTCTACGTCACCCACTTGTCTGTTGCGGACATCTCGTTACTCTTTTGCATTTTTATTCTGTCTGTCGACTACGCTTTAGAGTACGAGCTCTCTTCCGGCTATTACTACACAATCGTCACATTGTCGGTGACCTTTCTCTTTGGCTACAACACGGGTCTGTATCTGCTGACAGCCATCAGTGTGGAGAGGTGCCTGTCCGTCCTGTACCCCATCTGGTACCGCTGCCATCGCCCCAAGCACCAGTCAGCATTCGTCTGTGCCCTCCTGTGGGCACTTTCCTGCTTAGTGACCACCATGGAATACGTCATGTGCATTGACGGTGAAGGACAGACTCAATCCCGAAGTGACTGCAGGGCGGTGATCGTCTTCATAGTCGTTCTGAGCTTCCTGGTCTTCACTCCACTCATGGTGGTGTCCAGCACCATCTTGGTAGTGAAGATTCGGAAGAATACGTGGGCATCCCACTCCTCGAAGCTGTACCTTGTCATCACGGGCTCCATCATCATATTCTTCATCTTCGCCGTGCCCATGAGGCTCCTCTACCTGCTCTATTATGAGTATTGGTCGACGTTCAGGAGCTTGCACCACATTTCTCTTCTCTTCTCTACAATCAATAGCAGCGCCAACCCTTTTATTTACTTCTTCGTGGGCAGCAGCAGGAAGAAGCGGTTCAAGGAGTCCTTAAAAGTGGTTCTGACCAGGGCTCTCAAAGATGAAATGCAACCCAGGCGCCCGGAAGACCACACCACCACCACTGAAACTGAGACTGTCGTCTGACAGGTGGAGGAAATTGTGGACAAAAACAGTGGGACGCAGACGAGCTATAGTTTGTGCTTGGGATGCAACTGAATATCTCCTAAATACGGTATAGGACACCTCACCCCATATGCATGAGATGCTAATTAATGCTGAGACTGTACTCTTGCGTTGTACCTTCTGGAAGTGCCCAAATACATGTTGCAACTCTATCCTTTCTGTAGCTTTCAAAAATCTCCTTCTGTTCCTCTTCAGCTCTCCTGGTAGCACTTTCCCACAAACTATAAAAATTACTCCAGCAGGAACGTTTACATGTGTGTACAGGAAAGGGTACAAGCATTTGATGGACCTTGAGGAGGTGAAGCCATATAGCGGGAAGAACATGGGTTTTGGAGTCAGGCTGACTCTGTCCTTTGCTGCTGGTGTGACCTCAGGTTTAACCACCAGGGACCTCATTTCCTCGGTATAAAATGGTAACAGCAATAGTCCATACCTCCCGGGCTTGTGGTGAGGATGAAACGAGAACATGAGGTATGCAAAGCATCTGGCACACCTCAGTGTTAAGAAACCTCAGTCTTTCTGATACCTTTAAGTGGAAGAAGAAATACACATTTCTGTTCTGTAAAGCACAGACACACACAAACACAGACATGCGTACACACACGTGTACACACAACTCTATGGTGTACAAACATTGTTACATGTTTTTAAATGTTGAATGTTCTTTCTGTTTGCTACACGAGAACTTTTCATGGGACAACACTTCTATAGAAAACATCTGCAGATGTTATAACCCCTCAACCGTCATGTGTTAGAGCATCATTTCCTGTTGTGAGGGAAAACGTTTGGCTACCAGTAGAGGAATTTCTCATGGCTTCCCTTCCCTCTGTGGGAATGCTTGATGTAAAGAAAGTCTGTTTTGAAATCTTTTGCTGGATATAAATGTTTATGAATGAAACTTACTTCACGAGTTCATGAGGGTGATTGTGCTTTTGGAAGCTCACCACTCCCCCTGCCCCGCCCTGCCCCCATGAAGTGGGTGATGTATTTATAGCCACAAAGTTCCTGCCTGCAGGCAGGTACAGGGTCCTGAACATATTCTTCTGTCGTTCCTGGAAGGAGGCTCAGCAGCAGGGGCTGAGGAGAGTGTGGCCATATCTCGGAGGGAACCCGGACATTTCTCCCAAGACAGATCTTTGCAGGGTTTCATTGGCATCTCAGTGCCCTGCTGCTTGCCTGCCGTGACTTGTGTCTGTACGTTCAGGCACGATGTCCCAGGTTTTAGCTGGGAAACCCATCGTAGCTTATAGACTACGTTGCTGTGTTTGGTTTCCTGCTGCCTCTTCGGGACGTCCCACGAAAATGGCAATGCTTCATGTGACTCTGGGGGAGTAAAATGTTCACACCCATAAATCAGCTCAGTAATATTTATATAACTGTGGGTCTCCGAAGGTTCAGAGAAGCCGTGATGAAATGGTTCTCTGTTACCACCTGTTTCTGCTCCATCCTCTTCCTTTGCAGGAAACGGTCGCCTGTAACCATGGGGCCAGCCTCGCTGGGAGCGATGCGCAAGGCTTTCCCACCCAGCCAAACTTGGAGGCAGGAGGCTTTTCAGTGGGTGATGACATCTGATTCAGAAACAAGGCAGCTTGCTTTCAGGAGCCCAGATGGGTGTGGAGCAGTGACATTTAGGATGATCTTATTTTTGATTGAAAACAGAGCATCTTCGCTGGGAAAGAACAGAATATGGAGATCAGTCACTCTCCTCTGTTCACCATCGTCTGCCCTGATGCCGCGCTGCCTCTGGGTTAGTGAAAAAGGGGTCAACCTCATCTCATCTCAAAGGGATCTTGGTCTCAAGAGGAACTTAAATACCCTTAGAAACCAGGCAATTTCTACACCGCTGAGACCACTTGTCTCTGGCCATGGCATCTGCCCTGTCTGTGAGCCCCCGCTGCGTCATCTCTCACCCCGTCTGGGAGACCCCTGGTGGCCCTGGTCCAGTCACTCTCACCGTGTCCCCCTCATTCTCTGTCTCGCCCAGGCTGTTGAGCAGGCAAAGAACCCTCCCCATGGTGTGATCAGGGCTCCAGCCAAGGTGCGGTCCTAGCAGGCTGGCCTCTTGTCAGGGCCCCGTGAAGTCTTCCTCCATAACCTGGGCAGCTCTCCCAAACCCCCTCTCTCTCTGAAATCTCTCTGTCTGGAACCTTTCCCCTCACTGTCACTCTCTCTTCCCTACCTTCAGTCATAGGTGACTGAAAAAAAAGAGTCAAGCCATTAGGCAATGACTCTCAGATCCCCCTCCATCTAGAAGGACCCCAATCTTCACCATTCCTTTCCTCTTCATCTCCACTAGGAAGATTTTTCTTCTCTTCCAAACTTTCCTGTCCGCCAGCCTCCCAGACAATAATTCTACGCTTACATTAGCAACCAAAGTGGTTTTCTTTTCCTTTAGCTGAACAGCGTGACATATGGGGTCTTAGCTCCCCGATCAGGGATTGAACCCACGTCCCCTGCAGTGGAAGCGCGGAGTCCCAGCCACTGGACCGCCAGGGAAGTCCCAAAGTGGGGTTTTATTTTTTAAGTGAAAAACCAAGTCTTTGAAGTGGTCCACAAGGCTCTCCGTGACCTGGCCCCCGTGTGACTCTCCGGGGCTCGAGTGGCTCGCTTCTCCCGCCCCTCCTACCCTCCTCGAGATCCTTTGGAAATGCCAAGTGCCCTCCGACTCCTGGGCTTTCCTCTTCGATGTTCCTTCTGCCTGGGATGCTTCCCCACAGGTCTCTGCTCCCCCTCTCCCCTCAGCATCTGGTCAGATGTCACCTCAGCAGGGGGCTCTCTGCCACCGGACAACAGCCCCTGCCCCCTCTCTTCTCCTCCCCGGTTCTCCTCAGCACTCATGATTGTCACTGTGTCACACGTCGATTGGCTCGTCTGTGCCTCTAGAAGGTCAGCTCCCTTGTCTGTGCCTCTAGAGGGTTCAGCTCCCTTGTCTGTGCACCTAGAAGGTCAGCTCCCTTGTCTGTGCACCTAGAAGGTCAGCTCCCTTGTCTGTGCACCTAGAAGGTCAGCTCCCTTGTCTGTGCCTCTAGAGGGTTCAGCTCCCTTGTCTGTGCACCTAGAAGGTCAGCTCCCTTGTCTGTGCCTCTAGAAGGTCAGCTCCCTTGTCTGTGCACCTAGAAGGTCAGCTCCCTTGTCTGTGCCTCTAGAGGGTTCAGCTCCCTTGTCTGTGCACCTAGATCAGCTCCTTTATCTGTGCCTCTAGAGGGTCAGCTCCCTTGTCTGTGCCTCTAGAGGGTCAGCTCCCTTGTCTGTGCCTCTAGAGGGTCAGCTCCCTTGTCTGTGCACCTAGGTCAGCTCCCTTGTTTGTGCACCTAGGTCAGCTCCCTTGTCTGTGCCTCTAGAAGGTCAGCTCCCTTGTCTGTGCACCTAGGGGTTCAGCTCCCTTGTCTGTGCACCCAGAGGGCTCAGCTCCCTGGAAGCACAGCTGGAATCCACTGCTCCCCTCTCTGGGCTCCTTTTCTCCCGCAAACACGTGGGCTCCATCGCTTGCATCTTCACACAAACCAATAGTTCAAACAGGGAAGCCGTTCTGCACACTCCTGCTCAGCTCCTCCACCACCTCTCCTTCCTTTCCTTCAGGAAAGGCCCTTGCACGCTCATGCTCTGCATTTTCTCCTTACCAACCCCCTCCACCCCCTGCAGGCTGACTCCAGACCTCCCCACCACATTGTAATTGGCCCAGCGAGGAACACGGGCGCCTTCCACGTTGCTCACCTGATGGGTTCTCTTCTACTCATACCGTTTGTGGCATCTGACACGCTGGCCATCCCCTTCCTGAGAGTCTCTCTTTTCTCGGATTCTAGTTTGCCACTCTCCCTTCCAGCTCTCATTTTAATCCAATCCTTCCTATTCTGAGTCATCTCATCTCTGTCATTGCTCTTTCTCTGCTCCTCCTTTATTTAGTTATTTTTTTTTGGAGTCTAGTTGATGTACAATGTTGTGTTCGTTTCTGCTGCACAGCAAAGTGGTTCAGTTATACACACATACGTATATGTATTCTTTTTCGTATTCTCTTCCATTATGGTTTATTATTAGGACATTGAATATAGTTCCGTGTGCTGTGCAGTAGGTCCTTGCTCTTTATCCTGCTCCCCCATTAAATGTGTCTGTGTTTCCCGGGATTCAGTACCTGGGCCTCTGCCCTTCCCCCTCTGCACGATCTCCCTGGGTCCTGATCCACAGTCGCTCACATAGTCATGACCCTCAGCTCTGCACTGACTGGCAACCCTCTTCGCTGGGCTCCAGTCCTGTACATTCAGCCACCTAAAGGACACCTGAACTTGATGCCCTGCAACACCTCAAATGCAGCCTGCTCAGTCCCCACCATTCCTCCTGTACTCCTCTCTCAGGGTGACACCCTAGTCACCCTGTCTCCCAAGCGATGCTATTCCCTTTGCTGAGATGGCCCTCCCCCACCCTTTAATGTGGCAAACTCCACTTATTCATCCACGTCCAGCTCCCGCATCAGCCACTTAGCTGCGCCTGCCTGGAACCTGACTTCCTGGGTGACCATATCACACCTTCTCTTTCCTAGTCTTTCTTCCTGCATCTTCTTCCTGGCCTCACTCTCAGCGGATGCCTTGCTTCCCTTTACCAAGAATAGAAGCTTTCCACATCTTACCAGCATCACATCTTCCGATCCAGCTGCATCTCTCTGCACACAGGTTTCTCCTCGTCTCGCTCTGGGGGTGCTCACCGAGCTCCTGGCTGAGGTGAACCCGCACACCTGTGCTCTGGCCCCCCTCCCTTGTTGCCTGCCCAGGGACATTTCTC
Source organism: Grampus griseus (assembly GCF_964374135.1). NCBI lineage: Eukaryota > Metazoa > Chordata > Mammalia > Artiodactyla > Delphinidae > Grampus > Grampus griseus. The sequence goes on from NC_139007.1 coordinate 80,902,766, forward strand.
CAGCAGTTCTGTCCTCATTGTCCTGTATCATCAGTTTCAGTCCAGGCCAAGAGAAGACAGATGTTCAGGAAGCAGGAAGGGGGCGAGTGGGTGCAGCACCCACCTGGACTAGCTGGTCCCCAACCACGCGTGACAGTCGTTTCTCTGCAGATAACACTCGTGCACTGAGTTAGCGAGCAGAGGGCCCGGTGGTGCCCTGTCCTATTCCCCTGCCCTGTGCCTGGTGGAGACGGACTCGGGACAGAGCTGTATGGGGAGCACCCGGCAGATGCCTCATGAGATTCCTACAATTTCACCGCTAGTGCAATAATTCCCCTGAGGTTAAATTTTGACTTTTCACTCAATCCTTTGTGAAATTACAGATCATCTGTGGAAGGGACAACATACCAAGTCATATATAATTCTTTCTGTGCTTTTTCTCACGGAGAGGAGTATTACAAGACTAGACACCCCGGTGTTAAGGCTGCTGAATCAGGAAGTGGAGAGTTGGGGGCAGGGGTGCAGAAAGCAGGAGGAGGAGCCATAACGTACCTGGTCTCCTGATAACACGTGTACAGGGAGCTTCTTTCCTTTCTCTTTCACATTTGACTCCCTAGCGTTACAAAGTCGCGTTGAGAGTGAAAATCCTCAAAACAGGAAAACACTAATAACCAAATGTGTCACTTATAAAACTGGTTCCCACCAAGCCTCCGTCTCCGCGCAGAAGGCGGCTCTCTCTCCCACTGCCTCAACGTTTTTGTGACTCAGTCTCGCGACAGTTGACAGTCAATGCAAACACCACGCAAACTGACTGCAAAGTTGAATTGGCGATCCTGCAAGATACTTGGGATTCTGTGGAGCTGGTAAGAGAAGTAGGGGTAATAATACTGCAAACTATTGTCAAGAGAGCAGGGGGCAGAGTTAGACGTGATGCAGTTGAATCAGAGGGAAATAAATAAGGACAGTGATGACAGGAGAGCTTCCCAAAAGAAGGGTTTTAATGTGAAACATTTAAGGAAGGGTCTTGGGAAACCTGATGAAGCCCTCAGGTATTTTTGCAAAAATTAGCCATTTCTCAACACTCAGCAAAAGTAACCATGAAGTAAAGGACATCACATCACGGTATCGCGTCATTAGCACTTTTTTGCAGCTGACAACAAGAAGATATGGTCATTTCCAAAGGTTCTGTGGGATCGTTGAGCTCAGCTGGGTGCTTCTCATTTGGGGTCTCTTGTAGCTGCCGTCAGATGTTGGCTGAGGCCACAGGGGTCTGAAGGCTGGACTGGGAAGGAATCCAAGATGGCGCAACACTCACGTGGTTGATGGCGGGCCACTGTGGGCTCAGCTGCTCAGGCCACACGTGGCCTCTTGACGTGGCTAGAGTTTCTTACAACATGGCAACTGTGTTCTGAGGGAAAAAGCTCCTGAGAATGAGCTTTTCCAAAGGCCCCAAATCAACATGTGGTTGACATTACAGATATTCCCCCTGTTTTATTGAGATATAATTGACCTAAGACATTGTATTAGTTTTAGGTGTACAACATTACAATAAGTTTTGATAAAAAACAAAATAAAAATTGTTTTCATAATTTTAATTTTACTTTTCAAAATAATGTACTCGGCTTTTTCTTTTCTTCAGGATTTACTGTGAGGTTTTGGTCTTCATTTTAACAAGTTTCCTTTTTAAGAAACTTTTTAAAGAACGTTTTTAAAACTAGTCATTCTTGGATAAGGAGATCCTCTTCACTAATTATTATTTTAAAATGTGTACATATGCATGGAACACAAAGGTTTAAATTGTCAAAGCAGATTCAATGTGAATTATAGATCTTACCCAACAGAAAACTAATGATTCAAGGAATACAGGCAAGGGCAGGCACCAATGAAACATTCTGTCCTGGAGGAGCCCAGAACTGAGATGCAGTTCTCCAAACGTCCCCTTTTCCTACACCAGAACATATCTTAGTGTCCAACTGACTGACCAGTTTTGAGTGATGAAGACAGACATATGGTTCTCGAAGGAAGACATTTAGGTTTGGGGCCCCTCTGCTTTATACTCTGTTACTTACACAGATAGAAAATGTGTATGTGACCACTTCCCCTTCTCTGCCCCATAAACCTGTATATTCCAAATTTTTTTTAAAATTTTATTTTATATTGGAGTATAGGTGAATAATAATATTGTGTTAGTTTCAGGTGTACAGCAAAGTGATTCATATTATATATATACACGTATCTATTCTTTTTCAAATTCTTTTCCCATTTAGGTCATTACAGAGTATCAAGCAGAGTTCCCTGTGCTCTACAGGAGGTCCTTACTGGTCTATACATTCCAAATTTATTCACAATAGTCAATCTTGACAGATCAGGTATACCCTGCTGAAAATAGGACCATTTCCCTGAGTACAACATGTTTACAAGGCAGTCTAACCGAGGTTAGATTCTCTTCAAGGAGCCCCAGTTGAGGTCATTCGTTCCCCAGGGCACTCCCTGTAGGGAAGAGAGTTCCAGGCAAACACTGCCTTTCTAATCTCTTAGCCAACACCAGACTAAATGCTTGAGGCAGAGACCTTGTCTTACAAGTAGGGGAGCGGCGAGAGGACACTGCACGTGTGGTGAGGAGACAGGACTAAAGCCTGACTCTCTATTTCCTAACTGTGCAAGAGTCAACACATTAACCTCTCTGACTCCGTTATCTATACTCAGTGATTTAGTTGGAATTCCCCCCAAAGCAGAGCCTGAGGCAAGGATTTTGTGCCTATAATCGAAATATGTAGAAGCTCATCCCAGGGAGCACTAGAGGGAGTGAGGAATTCAGACGGAAGCAAGGACGTCAAAATAGGGTGACTCAGTGAGTACAGGGGCCCAGGACAGTGGGGACCCTCTGAGGGACCACGGGTAACTCACCTCAGAACTGCCCTCCTTGGGGGTGAAGGTGGTGCCGAGCCGCCACCTCCTGCCCCTCATAGGCGAGGGTCACTTTCAGAGTGATAACATCCAGCTCTTCTGGGCCTGCCCTGTGCCAGGCGTAGTGTGGCACACTGCTTGTAGGTGACCTCAGGTGGCCCTGTAGCTGCCTGACAGCATCTGCGCTAATGGGATAAAAATAACCTGCCTCACAAAGTAATTGTGCCAAGGAAGTGAGATAATGTGTGTGAAACTCTGTGTAAACTGGGGAGCAGCCATTAAAAGTTAGCTGTTCCTTGAAGACATCACGCTAAGTGATGGACCAATCACAGAAGCACAAATACCATACAATCCCGCATATGAGAGGCGCCTAGAGGAATCAAATTCCCAGAGACAGAAAGCGGAGGGGTGGGTGCCAGGGGCTGGGAGAGGGGGACAGGGAGCTATTGCTTAGTGAGGACAGAGCTTTAGTCAGGGAAGATGAATAAGTTCTGGTGACGGTGAGGATGAGTGCACGACAATGTGTATATATTTCATGCCACTAAAATGTACGCTTAAAAATCGTTAACGCGGTAAATTTCACGTGATGTATATTTTAGCGAAATAAAAACAATCCGTGCTCACACTTTTGAGGCAGTAGGTGTGATTCTCAGCTCGCTCTATGGTATCTGGCCCTGCGATGAGAGCCAAGCCCATGGTGCTGATGACAAAGAATGAAGACAGACTTCCTCTGTTACCCCGGGGGGCGTGGCCCTGGCACTGCCTCCAGGGACAGCACAGAGACAGGAGGCTAATTAACAGTACAGCTCAGAATCAGTTTTGTTTTTTTTTTTTTGAGGTACGCGGGCCTGTCACTGTTGTGGCCTCTCCCGTTGCGGAGCACAGGCTCCGGAGGCGCAGGCCTAGCGGCCATGGCTCACGGGCCCAGCCGCTCCACGGTATGTGGGATCTTCCCGGACCGGGGCACGAACCCGTGTCCCCTGCATCTGCAGGCGGAGTCTCAACCACTGCGCCACCAGGGAAGCCCAGACATCATGTAATTATATGTCATGAAAATTCTTTTTTCCTTCAACCATTAAAAAATGTCAAAAATTACTCTTAGTTTGTAGGAAAGCAAGTGGTGGGCAGCTCTGGTGTCAGCTGTGCTTTGCCCCCCTGACCTAGGTATTCTGGGATCTCTCTTCTGGAGTGGTCTTCAGTGTGGCAGCAGCACACCCATTTGGACTCCTGACCTCGCTGGTGGCAAATCTTCATTGCTTCCTGGAGACTGGACTTTGCAAAAGGACCAGCAGACATCCTGACCCAAACCTGGTGGATGAGGCTGGTGTAAAGCTGAGAAATTTCATTTTTGGAAAATCATAAGGTGACACTAGAAAACGAAGGAGAAATTTTCTATGGTAGAAATATTCTCGGTTGTAAATAGAATTCCGATGCTATGCTCAGAGACCATTTTACTCAGCCGTACCAAGCTACACTCTCTGGATTCAGAGGGACTTATCGGAGTTTTTCAGAAACCAGGAATGAAATATTCGTGCTTAAGAATTCTTGTTGGGGTTTCAGAAGGATAAAGATCTCGCATATGCCTCTTGGGTACAGCATGAATAAACTCTAATTGCTAACAAATTAAAAAACCAGAACATTTCTAATACTGGGTTGATTAGCACTTGTAAGCTTTGTACCATCACCGTCTTAATTTAGGAACATAAGCCTTGTCCCGAGTTGTGGGATAAATATTACAGGATATTTTTTATGCAAAGGTCACGATCACACTGATGTATTGATGTGTGCTTTGGATCAAAGTGTGCCCTTTAGAATGATTTGCTCTTAGTCAAACACAGAAAAAGCTAAAAATATTCCTTAAAGCACAAACAAAATAACGGCACAATGAACCATCTTTAAAAATCCTTCAGCCTGGGCTTCCCTGGTGGCGCAGTGGTTAAGAATCTGCCTGCCAGTGCAGGGGACACGGGTTCAAGCCCTGGTCCAGGAAGATCCCACGTGCTGCGGAGCAACTAAGACCAAGCGCCACAACTACTGAGCCTCTGCTCTAGAGCCCACGAGCCACAGCTACTGAGCCCACATGCCACAACTACTGAAGCCCGCGCGCTTAGAGCCTGTGCCCCGCAACAAGAGAAGCCATCGCAATGAGAAGCCCGCGCACTGCAACGGAGAGTAGCCCCCGCTCTCTGCAACTAGAGAAAGCCCGCACGCAGCAACGAAGACCCAACGCAGCCAAAAATAAATAAATAAATAAATTAAAAAAAAATCCTTCAAAGAGGGAAGACATATGGGAACATATGTATAACTGATTCACTTTGTTATAAAGCAGAAACTAACACACCATTGTAAAGCAATTATACCCCAATAAAGATGTCAAAAAAAAATCCTTCAGTCTCATTACTGGTTGAGTGTGCACAAATGTTTATGGGAAAACGAAGTGGGCTCCCGTGTCTTCCTTCCTTCCTTCTTCCAAGGAGAGAGGAAATCAATGGGGCCGGAGGGGCCGACAGGCCTGTTCCCCCACTGCATTTGAGTCAGGGACTCACTAACCCAGTGAGGGCACGACAGCTCAGATTGTGTTTTTGGAGGGCTTAACACCCAACTCTTGCCTTTTATCTCTATAGACCAGAACAAGGGTGTTTTCAGTGTCAGGTTTGAAGGGCCTTCGGTTAGACACATGAAGTAGGAAGATCAACGTTAGTTTCACATGGATGGAGTGTGTCCATCAGGTGGGTGGCCCGGCTCAGTCCTCCCCATCCAGCCGTGTTCTCTGGGCCCGTCCATGGGGAAGGGGTGCAGCGCCCTCTCCCCAGGGTCCTGCGGGTGTTAATCATCACTCTTAGATCATTCCTGCTCACTTTGGCTTTTCCTCACACACTTTATTCCCCACTTTTTATCATTTTCCTTACTCGTCTTAAAGTCTGATGAACTGAGATGAGAGAAGACGATGCCAGTGAGGGCCCAGCATCGTTGAGGTTACAGATGTCGGAGAGAACCCCTGGGTCCCCAGGCCCTCCCGGCACAGATGACAGCGCCGAGGAGAACAGAATGAAATGATAACGCTGCGCAAGTGGCCTGGGAGATGGGGTGAACCTGTGCCCTCTCCTCGGGTTACAGAGAGGCCCTGAATGACCGGGGGTGCTCATCAAAGCCGGTCTGAGTTCAGTGAGGGAGCGTTGGGAGGACGAGGCAGGACACCTTTTTTTTTTTTTTTGCAGTACGCGGGCCTCTCACTGCTGTGGCCTCTCCCGTTGCGGAGCACAGGCTCCGCACGCGCAGGCTCAGCGGCCATGGCTCACGGGCCCAGCCGCTCCGTGGCATGTGGGATCTTCCCGGACCGGGGCACGAACCCATGTCCCCTGCATTGACAGGTGGACTCTCAACCACTGCGCCACCAGGGAAGCCCAGGACACCTTTGTCTTAGGAGTTGAACGGTATCTGTTGGATGATAGACTAACTCTGCAAGTTAGGGTTTCTCAGGAGGTGTCCCCAGAAAGGTCCCAGCTCCCGCCTCGGTCCACAGCCTGGGATGAGACCAGGGGACTCCTCAGAGAAAGAGTCCAGGCCCAAGTGGCTTCTGGAAGGGTTCCTGGCCACACAGTTACACTCTCATCGCGTGTGGGCAGAGTCCTGGGCGAGTTTACACACTCAGGACTTGGCCACCAGAGGGCAGGTGGAGGGGGTACCTGCCCTCGTGACACCTGGGCCTCTACAGTCCACAGAAGCTCCACATCATGGGACCCTCCGAAACGGCAAATGCCTGCTCCACGCCTTTCCTGCCCACACGTCCCTCCCCCATTTCTAAGCTTTTCTAAGCGCTCCCACCTCCCTCTCCAGCTCAAAGCATCTCCAGTCATTGCATCAGCTCCGACTCTAGGATGTCTTGGGGATGACTTTTCTCTTCTTTTTTCTTGCCCTGGAATCCTCTTCTGGGTTTAGAGAGAAGCAACGAAATAGGAAACCCTAAGAAGAAAATCACAGGGTAGCGAATAGTCATCATTTTGGTAATTAGCCTCTGAAAAGTTATTTTTCATTCAATTTACATTCTGTCAAGCTTCAATCTGCACACCTAGATGGTGCATCCTATGGTACAGCTCTAGCATGATCTACATGTGAAGGAGTGGATGATAGTAAAAAATTATATAATGACCAGCTGTGAGAGCTTTTTTTCGATTCCATGATTTTTCATAAGAAGTTAAGGGACAAACTTCCTTATCGTTTCAAGAACCTTGGGCAGCTTTAAGTTTGGGTATGTGTGGGACTTGTGTTTTAAACAAAAGGGGGACAGTTGATTTTGCACAGTGAATTTTTCACATCTTTTAAAGCAATATTCTTTTTTAAAAATTCATTTTATTGAAGTATAGTTGATTTACAATGATGTGTTAATTTCTGCTGTACAGCAAAGTGATTCAGTTATACATATATATTCTTTTTCATATTCTTTTCCACTACGGTTTATTACAGGATATTGAATGTAGTCCTCTGTGCTATATGTGCTGTTTACCCATTCTATGTATAATAGTTTGCCTCTGCTAATCCCAGACTCCCAATCCAACCCTCCCCATCCCCCATCCCTTAGCAACCACAGGTCTGCTCTCTATGTCTGTGAGTCTGCTTTTGTTTCGGAGATAAGTTCATTTGTGTCATATTTTAGATTCCACATATAAGTGATAGCATATGGTATTTGTCTTTCTCTTTCTGACTTACTTCACATGGTATGATCATCTCTAGGTCCATCCATATTGCTGCAAATGGTATTATTTCACTTTTTTATGACTGAGTAGTATTCCATTGTATGTATGTACCACATCTTCTTTATCCATTCATCTGTTGATGGACATTTAGGTTGTTTTCATGTCTTGGTTATTGTGAACAGTGCTGCTATGAACATAGGGGTGCATGTGTATTTTTGAATCATAGTTTTATCCAGATGTATGCCCAAGAGCAGGATTTAGAGCAATATTCTTTTCTGGAGTGCACATGAGTTCACAAGTAAGACCAACTGGCCATTGTTATGAGACTTCATTTGCATAAAGAATGATACCTACCTTGTGAGAAGTAGAAACTAATACTACCAACTCACATCGATATCTACTGTTTGCCAGGCACTTTTCTTAGGGCTCCAGTTGCGTATCTCACTTAATACAACCCTATAAAGACATACTATTATTATCTCTACTTTTCAGACCAACGTCCTCACACTAGTTAACGGCAGATGAAGAATCCAAGCTGTGATGGTCTGACTCCGGAACTTCTGCTCTTCGTCTTGCTCCTATATTAGAATCTTTCCCATGTTGACCAAAGATCACTTCCACTGTGGATTCTGAAAAGGAAGTTGAGAAATCTATGTCATGTAGATGACATGAGGAATCGCTGGGGAAAGATGAAGATGTTCCTTCAAGCTTAATATCTTTCGCAGAGACGAGCGGTGCAGAGTTTAGCTGTTAGGAAGACAAAGTCTTGATGTTCTGGCTCCTCAGTTGTTGCCCTGTCTTCCTCCCCCAGCCCAGCTGCTGCGGTTTGCTGATATAACTGTTAAATCTACGGAAAAAGCAGAACTGGGGCTGCTCCAAGATTCTCATCTCAGGTTTTAAAGGGAGGTTCTGCAGGACACTGGGCTGCCATTGCCCACCAAGAAGACCACAATAACCCAGGGGATGGAGAATTAGGGCTGCCTCTAGGGAGTGTCTGCAAATTCCTGCTTCATGGGCCATTTTTACCTTGTGGTGGTTCCTCCTGGGAACGGATCCTGTGGACCTGTGCCTTGTAGACGTTCCAGTGCAGAACCTGGCAAGTTGAAGGGTACAGAATGAGAATGTAAGACAGACGGGGCTGGAAACACGAAGGGCTCTGAAGCATCTTGAGAAGAATCGGAAAGAAATCAGTCAATACAACATAAGGCTAAAGACATGACGAAACACTTGATAAATGAACTAAGAAGGCTGAAATTAGTTTGAGAAAGATAAGAATGAACAGTACACAAACTTATGAATGAAGCATGAATTGTGTCATGATGAGCAGGAATCTATTCCTTCTTTCATCAAGTTGCTTACATGTTTAAAAATACATTTTAAACTCTTTATGTACCCTATCCCCCTCCCCATTTTGGGAGCCCCTTCCTTTTCCAGAATGATCCAGGGCAGTGGATCAATGACCCACCCTTTTAGCCTCAAGCCTCCAGAGAGGCCTCATCTCTGACAGCTTTCATCTCTCAATTAACTGTTGAATGAATGAGTGAAAAAAGCTTTCATATGAAAAGCTAATAATGAGTAAATGAATTTCCTCTTTCCCCTTCTGTGTGCCAGGCTCAGATTCTGCTTTTGGAAATTCCTTCAAGGCAGCCGTTATGTCCTTGTTTAATCTACTCACACCTACATCAACGGCTGCCTTACATTTTCTCATTATCACTGTCTTTCAATTAACATTTTGTCACACATGCTACATAACATATCCTTTTTGTGTGTGTGTTTTTATAAAAATGGTATCATATTCTATGTAGTTTTCTGAAAAATTCTTTTTCCACCTAACGTTATGTTGAGGAGTTCACCTGTGCTGTTGTGTGTAGTTTAGTTCACTTACTTTTCTGAAATACCACAGTTTATTTATTCTCCTGTCAGTGAACTGTTTCCAGTTTTTTTTTGTTTGTTTTTAAACTGGAAATGGGGGCTTCCCTGGTGGCGCAGTGGTTGAGAGTCCGCCTGCGGATGCAGGGGACGCGGGTTCGTGCCCGCGGCCCTCATGCCGCGGAGCGGCTGGGCGCGTGAGCCATGGCCTCTGAGCCTGCGCGACCGGAGCCTGTGCTCCGCAACGGCAGAGGCCACGGCAGTGAGAGGTCCGCGTTCCGCCAAAAAAAAAAATAAAATAAATAAAATAAACTGGAAATGGTTCTGTCTGGGAGTTTTTCTATACATGTCTCTTTGTACACTTGTGCAAGAATTTCTCTTGGGCACATACCTGGAAGTAACATTTCTGGGTCAGATTTATGATACCACAGCAGAGTGTTTTCTGAAGTGCAGTAGGTCAGATGGTGTGAACCAGTTCACACTCCCCCACAGTACACAAGTCCAGCTGACCCCCCAGTGGGTGCAGAGGATCCGGCTGGTCCTCTGTACGTGACTCAGCGTTTGCCAGTCTAGAGGGTATAAAACAGTATACTGTTGTAGACTTAATTTGCACTTACCAGAGTCCAAAAGAGTTGAGCATCTTTTTATGGTTATCAGCCATTTATGCTGGACTGAAGTGAATAGTGTCCCCTCCGCCCCCAAAATTCATGTCCACTCCAAAAAAAAGAAAAAAGAAATGAATTAAAACTAAATAAATAAATACGAAAGAAAAACAAACAGGCCAAAAAATTCATGTCTACTCGGAACCTCAGAATGTAACCTTACTTGGAAATAGAGTCTTTGTATATGGAATTAATTAATTTAGGATGGGGTCATTCTGGATGAGGGTAAGCCTTGAATCCAATGACGTGTGCGCTAATAAGAGTGCCGTGTGAAGACAGACTCAGAGGGAGGATAGCCATGTGAAAACAGAAGAGGAAACTGGAGTCGCATCTACAAGCCAAGGAATGCCCAAAACCAGCGACCACCAGATGGAGACAAAGGAGTATTCCTCTCCCGAACCTTCAGAGGGCGCACGCCCCTGCCGGCACCGTGCATCTTTTCCCCCGGTCAAATTTTTAAAAATCTCTCTGGCAAGACCATACTGCCTTAATTACTATAGCTTTAGTAATTAAGTCTTGATATCCGGTAGGGAAATTTCCTCACCCGATTTACTTTTTTAGGAGTAATGTAGCAAATGCTGCCAGTGTATCCCTTGGATTCCTTTACAAGGTCCATTTCACTACTAGTTTCCCAGGAACATTTCCTAATAAATTACTTTCCTATGTACCCCTGTCTCAGGGTCTTCTGGAGAACTATTTAAAAATTTTGATATTCCACATACATTTTAGAGTATCTTTTCAGGTTACATAAAAATCCTGTTGCGATTTTGTTTGGAACTGTGTAGAGTATATAGATCACTTTAGGTGGAGAATTATGCCCTTATGTTATGAAATATTTTTTACATGTGAATATAAAATATTTTTCTATTTATAAGTCTTTAGTAACTTTCAACAAATGTTTCATAATTTTCTGAGTAATGATCTTGCACATGTTTTATCAGATTTATTTCTATAGTTTTTACTGCTGTTGTAAATGGTGAGGGTTTTGTTTTAATTTTGCTTCCTAACTGTTGCTACTGTATAGAAAGGTGATAGACTTACTCTTGGTCCTAATGCTTGGTATGCCTGGTAATTTTGGTTGAATTCTGGACGTTGTATATGAGAACTCTATGTCAGGATCTCTTTGTCAGTCGAGTGAAGCCCACAGACTCCTTCTTAGAAGAATCTTTTTAAATGCAGAAAATAAAATGCATGAGATTACAAAGAAACCAGTGATATTGAATTGTAGCCCAAATGATCTGGGGGGTCCATAGATCCTAGTTGAAGAACAGTGTAGAAGTTCTGGGCGATGTTATCTTCCACCAGAGAAGGTTCACGGCAAACTGTGGTGAAGTAGAGAGAGTGGAGTTTGAGGACCTCAATCCAGTCATGAGCTGAGCTGATCTGAGACTGACCTGCAGTTTTGGAAGGCTTTGTCTGTTTCTGGTTGGCACTCCCCTGCTAGGGTGCCACCCCTCCAGGAGTTCCAAATAGGGGCTTATTTTAGTGTTTGATACCTCCCAACAAAGAGAAAATCTCAACCACCCAAGGTTTTAGGGAGTAATATATTTAGCAGAAGCAGGTATATTTCTGCAGATAACAGCCTCTGACAGAGTGTAGATATCAGGACTTGATCACAGGGTTCTGACATTTAAGAACTCAGGGGTTTGGAGTTTTGTTGGCTTTTAAAGATAGGCAGAGCTTAATAAGCCAAATAAATTATCATTTCGTTTTCTGCTTAAAATGCTATAAATAGCATTTTACAAGTTCTGTCTGTCATCTCTTTATGAGGAACATTATTTCTCTAGTATAATATTTTTGTGAAGGACAGGACATTTCTAAATATATTTATTAATTATAAGACAAATGAAAGGTCAGAGGTCACTTGTCTTCCATCTTTTCTTTCAGTGATCCAAAAAATTGTTTAAGATATTCTTAATGTACAGTTCTGAACTTATATTTAATTTACATTGGGTTTTGGCAACAGAAAGGGTTATATAATTGTGCAACCTCCTTCTATCAAATAGAGATCTGAGTTTTAAAAAAATCTCACTATTTAAATTTAGAAAATATTGACTCTGGTTACGAAGTAAAATTTTTTAAGACCTTTTTTTTTTTAGAGTCTTTTTAGCTTCACCACAAAATTGATGGGAAGATACAGAGATTTCTTATAAGCCCCGCCCCCGCATATGCACAGCCTCCTCCATTATCAACAACCTCCACTAGAGGGTATATTGGGTACCACTGATGGACCTACACTGACACATCGTAGACGCAGTCCATGGTTTACATTACAGTTCAGTTCTTATGTCGTACATGCTATGGACTTGAATGAAAGCATGACGGTATGCATCCATCATTATCGTATCATACAGGGTAGTTTCACTGCCTTAAAAATCCTCTGTGCTCTGCCTATTCATCTCTCCCCCAAACGCCTGGCAGCCACTGATTTCTTTTTTTACTGTCTTTATAGTTTTGCCTTTTCCAGAATGTTACGTAGTTGAAATCATACAATATATAGCCTATTCAGATTGGCTTCTTACACTTAGTAATTAATTTGTATTTAAGGTTTCTCCATGTCTTTTCATGGCTTGAAAGCTCATTTTTTTTTAGCTCAGAATAATATTCTATTGTCTGTATGTACCATAGTTTATTTATCCATTCACCTATTAAACAATACCTTGTTGCTTCCGAGTTTTGGCAATTATGAATAAAACCACCGTAAACACACATGTGCAGCTTTTTGTGTGGACATAAATTTTCAACTCCTTTGGGTAAATACCAAGGATCATGGTTGCTGGATCGTATGTTTAGTATGATCAGTTTTGTAAGAAACTGTCCAACTGTCTTCCAAAGTGAGTGTAACTTCTTGCGTTCCCATCAGCAGTGAATGAGCGTTCCCGTAGCTCCACAGCCTCACTAGCATTTGGTGTTGTCGGATTTCTGGATTCTGGCCATTCTAATAGGTGTGTAGTGGTATCCCCCTGTTGTTTTAGTTTGTATTTCTCTGATGACATAAGATGTGGAGCATCATTTCATATGCTTATATGCCATCTGCGTATCTTTTTTGGTGAAGTACCTGTTAAGGTCTTTGGCTATTTTCATATCAGGTTGTTTGTTTTCTTATTGTTGAGTTTTAAGTGTTCTTTGTATATTTTAAATAACAGTTCTTGATCAGATGTGTCTTTTGCAAATATTTTTTACCTAGTCAGTGCCCTGTCTTCTCATTCTGTTGACATTGTCTTTTACATAGCAGAAGTTTTTAATTTTAATGAAGTTCAGCTTCTCAGTTTATCAACTATTTTTTCATGGATTGTGCAAGAAGAATTTTTTCCCTTTGGATTTTTTACATATTTTTTCTTGTTAATAAAGATACAACAATAAATATAGTATAATACTCTCCGTATCACATTATTTCAATGACTTGAGGTCAGCTGGAAGAAAAATACCGTCCTCCATAGTATGTGGCTTTAAAATTGTTATTATAATTCTCCCCCTTATCTGTTTAAATCAGTTCAACGTTTATTGAGCATCTTCTACATGCTGTGTCCTATGCTAAGCATCAGTATTGTGGTCCTGGCTCAAAGAGTCTATACGTTACACCATGTCTGAGTGTCAGCAGTACAGGATTGCTCCATAGGCTAAGTGTACCAACAAGTCAGGGATCAAAAACAAAGCAAAACAAAATATTTTTTGAATGTAATATTTATTTTCCATGAATTTATTTAGCCTTTTGCATTCAGAAAAAGCTAGAAATTATTTTTAATTTCAGCACACATGTAAGTTTGGAGTTTTATAGTTTAGTGTTCTTATTTTGAAGTTCCTTGAGGGCAGGTGGTGGGCATCATACCCTTTTCAGTGCTGGGGGACACTAAAGGTCTCGGTGTAGTTTGAGTTTAAGTTCTGAATTTGCAAACTCAGTTGAGAGAAGCTTAGAAGATAGAGGAAGGATACTTCTTCATTCACCCTGCCTGCTTCTCCTCCCCAGCAAACCCTCTAGAATTCTTTGGGCTAGGGGCAAGAAATTCAAGGAGGGTGGGGGAAATTTTGATGCAGAGAACGTGGGGATTTCAAGGTTATCTCTCACCTCCCAAGAGTTTGAAGGGGGGGCAGGAAGGGTCATACAAAAGTTCTTCCATGAGACACGACTCTTGTGGTCAGTCAAGAGTTTCAAGACTGATCAAGGAAGAGACAGGACCACGAGGTGGCAGTGTTGCACAATAAGAATTATTGGGTTGTCTATGGGGACGTCCCTCTCAGCAGGCGCCCCTCCAGGGACAGCGGGCACTGGGCCACCACCGAACTGGGGAAGAGGGTGGGAAACTCCCAGGGTGTCCAGGTGATGTCACTCAGCAGCAGGGTGGGTTGGAGAGCTCCCAAGGGCAGCAGGGATTTAGGGTGGTTAATTTTATGTATCAACTTGACTGGACCATGGGGTGCTCAGATTTTTGGTTAAACCTGATTCTGGGTGTTTCTGGATGAGACTGACATTTGAATTGATAGACGGAGTGAAGCAAATTGCCCTCCGCAACATGGGTGGGCCTCATTCAACCCACTGGAGACCTGAATAGGACAAAAAAGCCTGAGTAAGGGAGAATGTGCTCCCTCTGCCTGCCTGTCTCCAGGTTGGGACCTTGCCTTTGGACTTGGACTTGGAGTTGAACTGGAATCTACACCATCAGCTCTCCTGGATATCCAGTTGCCAACTGCAAATCTAAGGAAGTCTCAGCCTCCAGAACCACATGAGCCAATTCCTTATAACAAATCATTTATATGTATATATGTGTGTATGTGTGTGTATCTCTATATCTATATCTATATATCTTTCCATCTATCCATCTCTATTATCGATTCTGTTTCTCTGAAGAATCTAATAAGGGGTCTTCTAGAGCTACAGGGTTTGTCTTATCCATGGCTAGTGGATGTGTTAAGTGCAGTTTCATGCGGTATGTAAAGTAGGCAGTCTCCAAATGGCTGAAAATACATTTATTTGGACTATATTCAAAACAACTGAATGTGTGAGAAATTGAGTTTGGGTGCCAATGGGCTCTGAGCTAACAGTCCTAGCCTACTGTGAAGAAGAAATGACATGGGGACCATTTTAGGCCAATGTACAGGAGCCCTCTCTGGACCATTTATACAACAACTCTGGAGGGAAAAGAGGAGGATCCTTCATTAGTGAAAGTCTTGATAGCTAATTGTGCTTTCCCTAATTCTGGAGTCCTCTCTGTTACGGGATGGCAGCGAGCTGAGGGGATCTTATCTTTCATGTGAACTCTCTATCACCCTTGTTTGTCCACACCACACCATCCTGGAGAGGGGAGTGAGGACTCAGGTAACCATAGCAACAGTAACAAGAATAGCTGCATCCTCTCAGCCACTATCTATGCCTTTACCTTTCCCTGGCAGAGTTCCAGGCAGTTCTACGTACTTCCGCGCGTCTACTGCCGTCACTGTGTTTGCTTAATAGCGTTAATTTTGTTTTAATAATTTAAAGATATTAAAAGCTTATCACAGAGGATCTGGGAAGTAGAAGAACGTTGAGAATTAAAAGTGACCCATACTAGAGATAACTACTCACATTTTTATATACTTCCTCTTAGTATTTTTAAAGGTATGTTTGTAAATATGGAACATCATTAATGTTTTGTATTCAGCTTTTTGCACTTTACATTAAATCATACGCTTTTCCTGTGTCATTAAGTATGCTTTAGAAGGAGAATTTTAATGTCAGCATAAAATTACACTCTACAGTTTTAGCATAATTTGTCCAATTGTTGGATGTTCAATTTGGTTCCCAGTTTTCCCATTGATAACCAATGGCCAATCACTGCACGGCCCTGGATGCATGCACTGCTGTTGGTCCAGAGGAGGTCGGGAAGGGCTCTCTCTGCCCTGTCAGTGTTAACGCTTCTAGGCATCTAAGAAGATGAAAGCACTTCTCAGTCTCTCTCTGCATCTCTGATCTTACAACATTTCTTTAATGTCGTCCTATTAAGTGGGTCCAAGCTCTCTTCTGAGAAAGGCTGAAGCCGCCAAAGCAAATAAACCCAACTGGCTGGAAAAGGAGAGAAGAGCTGGCTGACTGGAAGCTTCCTGGGTGATAATTGAGGCATTATGCCAAAAAGAACACTACACAAACGTGGTGTTTTCACACTGAATTCATGTTAAAACCCATAATGAGCCACCTTGTACCCATTAAGATGGCTGCTATCCAAAAAATGGAAACTAGCCAGAGTTGGCAAGGGTGTGGAGAATAGGAGCCCTTACGTGCTGTCAGTAAGAATGCAAGTGGTGCAGCAGCTATGGAAAACAGCATGATGGGTCCTCAGAAAGTTAACGCAGAACTACCATACCATCCAGCAGTTCCTCTCCTAGTATGTGCCCAAATTGAATTTGGGCATAATTGAAAACAGGGACTTGAACAGGTATTGGTCTACCCTGTTCATAGCAGCATTACGCACAAAAGCCAAAAAGTGGAAATAGTCCAAATGTTTACCAACAGATGGACAGAAAAACAAAATGTGGTATATCCATACAGTGGAATATTATTTAGCCTTAAAAAAGGGTGAAATTCTGATACACGCTACAACATGGATGAACCCAGAAGACAACCTGCTAACTGAAGTAAGCCAGACAGAAGAGGATTCCACTTATGTGAGGTACTAGGGTAATGAGATTCATGGGACAGAAAGTAAAGTGGTAGTTGCTGGGGGCTGGGGAGCAGGGCCAATGGGGGATCCTTGTTTACTGGATATAGTTTCAGTTTTACAAGATAAAAAAGTTCTGGAGATGGATGGTGGCAGTGATTGTACAAGACTGTAAATGTACTTAGTACCACTGAACTGTACACTTAAACATGATTAAAATGGTAAATTTTTTGTTATGTATATTTTCCACAAAGAATAAACATGCACACGATGGTTGCAGAGCCACAGGAGTAGAGCCTGACGCTGAAACCTAGTAGAAGAGTGAAAGACTATTTTCTTTAACCTTTAAATTTTATTAATTTTTTTATATTTAGGAGTTTACAACCTTCTTGATATTTTCCTTAATGATTCCATTCTTTTAAAAAATTTTTTAGTTTATATTGGAGTAGAGTTGATTTACAATGTTGTGTTAGTTTCTGGTGTACAGCAAAGTGATTTAGTTATACATATACATATATATATTCTTTTTCAGATTCTTTTCCCTTATAGGTTATTACAGAGTATTGAGTTCCCTGTGCTATACAATAGGTCCTTGTTGGTTATCTATTTCATATATAGTAGTGTGTATATGTTACTCCCAACCTCTTAATTTATACCCCCCTGTCCCTTTGCCCTTTGGTAACCCTAAATTTGTGTTCTAAGTCTGTGAGTCTGTTTCTGTTTTGTAAATAAATTCATTTGTATAATTTTTTGGATTCCACATATAAGTGATATCATGTGATATTTCTCTGTCTGACTTACTTCGCTTAGTATGATCATCTCTAGGTCCATCCGTATTGCTGCAATGGCATTATTTCCTTCTTTTTTATGGCTGAGCAATATTCCACTGTATACATGTGCCACATCTTCTTTAACCATTCATCTGTCGATGGCCATTTAGGTTGTTTCCGTGTCTTGGCTGTGGTCGCACAGCAGCAGAGGCGGAGCCCTATGCTAGAACCTAGTAGAAGAGTGAAAGACCTAAAAAAAAAAAGAGCTCAGGTTGATTGCCAGGTCCACAGGGCAGGAATGGTGTGTCTACCTTGCAGATACTATACTCTCTGCATATAGAACAGGGGGTGCTCAAGGTTTGTTGAACGGATGCACCTAAGTTGGAAAGGCTCCCAGGGAGCCCTCTGAGCCGGTCATCAAGTTATTGTCTCTCAACAAGCAGCCTCTGCACTCAGCTGTGTGATGCTGGGGCGGGGGCTCTGCAAACAAAGGGCTGCTTTGCTAATGGCTCCTCCAAGTTACTGCCAACTGGGGGCCCAAGAGGGAGGTCGAAGGGGGGGCCGCTCCTTCTTGCTTGCTTCCTATGGGCTCCGTGTTTGCTTGTGTGCTGAGAAGCCAGAGCTGGTGTACTGAATGAAGAATATACAGATTTGGGGGGTGGGGGCCAAGACAGCCACTCGGGGACCGCAGGGAGCTCCTTCGGCATCTGAGCTTCCACTTTGAGGAAGTGAAAACCCTGGGGTCACTCTGATTGAAGGTGCAGTTTCAATAGACCCACACAAAGGAAGCAGAGTCACAGGATTTATTGTTACTTACAGATCCTAAAAATGAGCGGGGTGCAGAGAGCCGAGGGGCGGGCAGTCTCCCATCCCAGGTCACCTGGGAGTAGGAGACAGAGAGCAGGGCAGCGAACAGCCAGTACTTATGAGACGGTTGGGGCGAAGGTCGCGGACTTTTCCCACGCTTCACTCTAAGTGGTTGTTGTAAAAGATGTCCCAGGAAAAGTAAAGCAGGAACTGTGGTGGGCGTCCTAAACCCAAGTCTCCAGACCCTGGGTGTGAGAAGTTATCAGACTATAAAATGCCTAAGCAGCAACTCAGAAAAACAGAGCTGTTTTCCTCAAAAGTTGTTTTTCTCAGAAGTTGTTTTTCTCATCACAGCTTATGATCCTGTGATCCTCAACTCTGCGGTGTCACTGAGCCCACTTCAGAGACCCCAGCACCAGCTGCCGGTACCCCCTCCTCAGAGGCCGGGATTCCAGGGCCACGCCCCGCCAAGAGCCGCAGGCTTAGTAATACCAACCTCGTCTCCGTTCTCCAGCCCCGGGGTATGTCTCCTGCAGTTCCTTTAGTGTATCCTTAAAGATGCCTTAAAGGTACTATAGGAAACTCCATACCGTTCTCCATAGTGGTTGTATCAATTTACATTCCCACCAACAAGGGAGACGCAAGAGGGAAGAGATATGGGAACATACGTATATGTATAACTGATTCACTTTGTTGTAAAGCAGAAACTAACACACCATTCATTGTAAAGCAATTATACTCCAATAAAGATGTTAAAAAAAAAAGGTATTATAGGGTCTCCTCTTGCCCTTTCAGTTACCTAATTAACAACTTTATATGTAAGTGACAGTCTTTTATATTAAATTATTTCTGCTCCAATAGATGAGGTGGGCCCTGTCTCCTGCCCAGGAGCTGACTGGGGAGCCTTGCAGGAGGAAGGGTGTACAAGGGTTCCCTGGTGGACGGGAAATTGGATCTGGTGGGGAAAGCCCAGCCATCCTCATTATCTTTAACCTTCATATGGTGCTTGCATGTGGCTACTCCCACCCTTAAGTGCTTCCTACAGCTTCTGTCAGGTCCAGCCGCAGGGCCAGTACAGGAAGCTGTACAACCGGCCGTCCCTCCCTCAGGACCAAACTCAAATACCTACAGGAACCGGGCAGCGGATAGAAAAGACAGGTGGCCGGGAGTACAGCGGGAGCGCTGGCAAGGAGATGAAAGGCCAGCGCAAGGGGGGCGACACTGTCAGTCCATCAGCGCCACGAGAGAGGCAGGCTCCGTGGCGCCTGATCTTCTCATGTTTTTTTTTTCTTTTTGCGGTACGCGGGCCTCTCACTGTTGTGGCCTCTCCCGTTGCGGAGCACAGGCTCCGGACGCGCAGGCTCAGCGGCCATGGCTCACGGGCCCAGCCGCTCTGCGGCATGTGGGATCTTCCCGGACCGGGGCACGAACCCGTGTCCCTTGTATCGGCAGGCGGACTCTCAACCACTGCGCCACCAGGGAAGCCCTGGGGTCTCTTTTTATTTTGCACAAAATAAAGATAATAAGCACCATGGGGTATGAGGGTACACAGCATAGCTTGGCGTTAAAGGGACACTAAGAGCAAAATAAGGGTGCCCCGCGCCTCCCAGAGGCTCTATCGCCGTGGCCTCAGCTCGGAGCTCACTCACGAGCCCCAGTGAGGCCAAGTTCACCGCCTACCACACTTGGAGGAGAGCGGTCCTCAGTGCAGGGCTGTGCCGGGTCCTCGGTCTGGCACCCAGTCGTGAATACTGCTCTCCCTGTTTCCGGGCAGGCGGCTGGCCGGGGAGATCTGGCTCTCCAGCCTGAAAGTTGGACAAAAGGCTGTGTAAGGTCGTGAGCTTGGTGAGGGCCCCGCACGACTTCCCTCCCTTCTGAAGACTCAGTGTCCAACCACTCGAAGTATTTTTCTGTCTGAACTGCCCCCGGGGGACCAGTCCCTCCGCAGGGACAGAGTTAATCACAGCAGTGGACTCTAACATTTAAACTTTTTTTTTGCAGTACGCATTTTTTCAAACAATAAGCAGATAAAAATCGAGCTGTTCGCTTGGACGCAGGGCAGACCTGAGACCTGCTTGCCCACCAGCCCCTTGACGGCAGCTCCAGCCCTGCGGTTGGCCCGAGTCCTCCGTGACCCCTGGTTCTCTGGGGTCGCACGTCCAACGTGGCAGCAAATCCTCTTCCCTCTGCCTCCGAGATCTATCCAGAATTCTTCTCCTTCTCACGTCCCCGCTCTGCCACCTGCTCCAGGCCACCTTCATCTCTGACTTGGATCAGTGCAGGGGACTTAACTGGTCTCTCTGCTTCTTCTCTTGTCTTCTTGCAGGAACTCAAGTGCCCTTTTCAGGTAACAGCCACATCATGTCATTTTTCTGCTCAAAGTCTGCAGTGGCTCCCATCCCGCTCAGAGTAAAACCGAAGACCCCACAGCAGCTTATGGGACCCGACCTGCCCTAGCCCTTTTAGTTCTCTGGCTCACCTCCTACCCCTCTGCCTCTCATTCTGCTCCAGGCACACTGACCTCCTAGGTATTAACCCCAGCACACCAGGCAGGCTTCGACCTCAGGGCCTTTGCACCTGCTCTGCCCTGGCCATGAATGCTCTTCACGGCTCTCTGACTCCTTTCACTGCTCTGGAGCACAGGTCACTGCTGCCCTCTGGGTGAGGTCTTCCCAGGCCACCACGTGCAGAGTATAACTTTTTCCCTCGGTGAACCCATTCCCCTCCCTGCTTTGTTTTCTCCACATCACCATGAACATAGGTATCTATTTTGTCTGTTTCCCACCCCTCCCCCAGCATAAACTCCACGAGGACAAGGATTTGTGTGTTTCCTTCTGAAGCATCTCCTCACAGAGCAAGGGTTGAAAAAATACCAGGTCGGAGGGCCATGTATGGCCCATTTCTGTACTATATGACCATATCAGACTATGAACATGAATGCTTATTTCAAACAACGGACCTATTCAGGTAAAAATAAGTCATCATGCCCCACGGTGTGAGGGTAACACTCACCCCAATATTCTCCTCATGTCAGAAAACCACTGGCGGGCTTCCCTGGTGGCTCAGTGGTTAAGAATCCTCCTGCCAATGCAGGGGACATGGGTTGGAGCCCTGGTCCGGGAAGATTCCACATGTCGCCAAGCAACTAAGCCCGCGTGCCACAACTACTGAGCCCGTGTGCCACAACTACTGAAGCCGGTGAGCCTAAAGCCTGTGCTCTGCAACAAGAGAAGCCACCGCAATGAGAAGCCCGTGCACCGCAACGAAGAGTAGCCCCCGCTCACCTCAACTAGAGAAAGCCCACGTGCAGCAACGAAGACCCAACGCAGCCAAAAATAAATAAATAAAATAAATAAATTTATTAAAAAAAAAAAGAAAATTACTGGCTCCCGGTCTCTTGGAGGTGTCTATGTCCTTCTACACCAAGTTGAGACCATGACACCTACTCCTTTAAAAAAAATGCTTTCTTATGGTAAATTTCAAATATAGACAAACATTGAGTAAACACTGGTTCCCATGAACTCATGGCTCCGCTTCAACAGTTGTCAACATTCTGCAGGCTGTTTTCCTTTACCCCACCCTGTTTGGTGGCGGTGTTTGTAGTGATTGCTGCTGACGTATTTTAAAGCAAATCCAGATAGTGTGTCTCCCATAAATAATTCCAGATGTATCTCTGGAGGTTATTCTCGATCTAAGAAGGGCTCCTCTCTGTCTGAGAAGGTCATGTCCTTCAGTCAAGGGAATATCTTTGCAGAGAGGCACATGGGCCTGGAGGAGAAAGGGAGACCCAGGCCAGCCAGGCTGGAAGCCAGTAGCACACGGTGCAATGGTGGCTCCTCCAGGCGGTGTCCCAGGCGGCTAAGTCTGGGGTTCAAGGACCCCAGTCCCCCATCATCCGGGAAGAGGTAGCTGCCCTACTTGCTAAGGCAGATCACACGGATCTTCTCTTGCCTCTTCTGGCCTCATGTCATCAGACACAACCCAAACTCAACACACCCACGGCACCTCAGCAGCTAATTGGTTAGAAATGACAAGCGTCTGCATGGCCGGCCCATGAGGACTCATCCTGGTCAGCATCTCCAGGTGGGACAACGCTGAAAGCTACTACTACTGTATCATCAGATGCGGTTTTCCGAGCATCACTACAAGGAACAGAGTTTTCCATTTGTGAAATGTATTGGACAGCGATCAGAAACGCACCCGCTCTTTATCAGATTGAAAATTATGGGGGGGGAAAAGAGATTTTCATGAACGTAAAAGACCTTTTTGACAAAACGAAAAAATCGTTCGCCTAAGTGTGACTTGGAGGGAGTCCATATGGCTCTATGACACGTCCCACAGCTTGGCCTGATGCTAAAGACTCTGGTTCCACAGATGCTGGAAAGGGGATCCTCAGCCCCTCAGCTCCTTCTCCCCAAGGGCTCGTTAGAACATTTACAGAACCTGTGTGGAAGCACATCCGAACCCAGGTGTGATCTCCTTCTGGAGCCATGTCTCTTTCCTCCTGGGGCTTACCTGAAAGGAAACTCACCACCAGGGTGTCAGATCTGTTGATGATTGGCCGGCATCGTTGCTACATTAGCATGGTCGGGCGCGTTATGTCTGATCATTCTATATTGGTTTCAGTGGGCCACCAAGAAGCCTTTGCCAATCAACAATGGCAGTCTTCCTACTTCCTCATTTTCGGGCCCTGGGCCAGGTGGACCATCCCCAGGCTGCAGAGAAAGCCACAGGTCTCAGTGGATACCAACGGGGCAGGTGACCCAGTGGAGGCTGTAATGTGGAGGGGTCCAGAGAGGGTCAAAAGCTAGGGATCTTGGAGTGAGACAGAGGAATCCCAGACCCAAAGAGGGTTGAAGAAGAGGGTGGTGGAGAATGGGAGGAAATAAGGTGAGGAGGTTGGGCCCCTGGGCTGCTTGGTCCCTTCTGGGGGGGTATTGCATTTATCTAAGAGGTGACAGAACGTGGTAATGAGGAACCTGACATTGGGGGCCCCTTTGCCTGGGTCTGTGTTCTGGCCGTGGCAGCACCCTAGCTGGTTGCTCCAAACCTCACCCTCCCCGTGACCCAGTTTCCTTATCTGTACAACGGGGATGAGTATAACAGTGTTCATCTCACCTGCGGTTGTGAGGATTGAACGCCATTATACGAGCAGCACTTAGAATGTGGGGTGCAGTAAACTGCAGGGCGTCAGTCATGATGATTTCTCAGCCCTCGGGCCTCAGCTGTGGCTGAGATGTGGTTACGGAGGCGGAATCGGCTCCCACTGGCTGGGTGTTTATTAAACACCTTGGGCACGGCTCTCACCCATGTCAGTTCACTTGCTCCCCATGGAGAGGTTGTAGGGCAACAGACATCACCTTTATTCTACACGGGAGAAGCTGAGGCTCAGAGAGGGTGCCTTGCTCTGAGTCACACAGCAGGATGTGGCTTCATACTTACCTTCTCTCCTCTATCGGCCACCTCCCTCCTCCCCCGCCCCTCGGCCTTGGGGGAACTGTGGCCATCCCTAAGAGCATGTCTACTGAAATAATAGTAGGAAACAATGCAGGAGGCAGGGGCCAGAAGCTATTTTCCGAGGGCCTGTCCAGGGACATGCTGCTCCTAAGGGATCCGGTCCACGACGCAGCCGCTCTGGGGATACCAGGGCCACTGCGGGGCAGTGAGCAGCTGTGTTCCGGTCTCAGGAAGCCTCTTTCACATCTACTGCTGCCTTTGGAAGCTCCCGGTGCTCTTGCATCTCAGGTGGGCTTGACGGAAATCACGTGGTGAGGGAAGGAAGCCCGCAGGGGACCTCGGCCACCGAGCCTACCATGCTCAGCACTGAACTGGCCCTGCAGCTACTCGTTCATTTACGTAGACTGGAGGGCATTTGACTCTGGGAGCTCAAAGCTTTCTTCCAGTGAGAGAGCCTACATTTCCACCTCTTTATATGAAAAGACCCCCAAGAGTTTTGCGTGTAAGGAAAGAGAGAAATAGAAGCCCAAAGCTTAGTTCTCTCTTCTCTCTTTCTTTAACAGGTTCGTGTTGGCTCTTCCGTTGTTCTTGATTGTGGGAGTAATTCAAAGTCCCAAGTATGCAAAACCCAGTTGGAAATGTTTTAAAAGGGCAGCCAGATAGGCGTTTCTCTTCCAAATAACAAGTCTGATTCCACTGTTGGATTTTTTAAACTTTTCACGAATAATTTAACTTTGATTTTAATGTTTTCTCACTGAATAAATATGCCTAAATAGGTTAAAGGAACAGAGAAATAAGATCATCCAAAAACATGAGTCATACAATGTGCTCTAGTGATAAGAGTCCTGGACTGGGGATGAGAAAACGTGGTTTTGCTTCTGACCCTGTCACGGGGTGTGGACTCTGGAAGCCATTTACCTCTTGGGGCCTATTTCTTCCTCTGTCAAATTAAGTGGGTTGGACTCTCAGGGGGGCAATTGTTATTTGGGGGATATTCACTTTCTGTTTCCTTTTTCTTCTGGTCATGGGACCCTGGCTTTCCTTTGGAGCACCACCCTTCTTCCACTGTCATGTTTTTCAGATGGGGCTCCAACACAAGCCTGGATTTGGGGATCCCTTCTGTGGCAGTTAGGGATCAGAAAGGATGCTTCTCATAGCACGAAGGGACCTCCTAGGAACGAAATTTTTATGTTAAAGTAAAAATGGCTAAGGCACAAAAGTATATTTCATCCCCTGTATCAGTCAGCAACGCTGCATAACAAACTGCCACAAATTTAGCAACTTAAAATAACATACATTCATCATCACAGGGTTTCTGTGGCTTAGCTGGGTCCTTAGCCTGGGCTGTGGTCAAGGTGTCGGCCAGGGCTGAGTAAGGCTTGTTCCCACACTCCTTCAGGTGGTTGGCAGAATTCATTTACTTCTTGTCACCGGGCTAAGCCTTTGGCTTCTTGCTGGAAGCTGCTCTTTGAAAATAGAGGCACCCATGATTCTCTGTCTCGTGGGCTGCTCACTGTGGCCCTTGACTTCACAGCAACTTCTTCAAGGCCAGTGATGAAGTGTCCAGCATGTTTGTTAGCAAGATGGAACTTATCAATATGTGGTAAACTGATCAAGGAGCGACATCCCATCACCTCTGCCATGTTCTCTTGGTTACAAGCAAGTCACAGGTCTTGCCCACACTCAGGGGGAGGGGATCACACAAAGGTATGAATCCCAGGAGGTGGGCTTCCTTGGGGGTCACCTAAGGGCCGCTCACACATTCTTACACAGAGCTCACACAGGGAAGGATTGACTTGACCTGTGAATGAGTATCTAACACCTTCTGTGTTCTGTTGGTAAGTACCTAAAAGTCTCAGATTGATGCTGCCCTTGTACATACTATGCAGTGGTCAGTATGAACCTGAACTCCTCCTTGTGATTTTTTTTTTTTAAGTAATAACTGTGTTGAGGTTCAAGGTATACCTGCCTTTCATGGAATTCCACTCAGTAGTGTGTATTGTCAGAGTCAGATTCCAGGGACTCTGTTTTCATTTAGACACCAGTGTTTACTGGATGGGCTTCCTCCCAGGCAAACCTGTAACCAGGAGACAGGTTGGTGTTAGTGGGTGATAGACCCTGTGTTTTTGTCTTTACCCATTTATGTGATTATCCCATTAGTGGGATACTCTTCAGTATCAGCCTTGCCACCCCTGCTTCCCAGCACAGAGAATGGATGTTTTTAAGTCCTCCGTCTTTATTACACAAGAACAGTGGTGACCATGACAACAGCCTGAAGTTCTCATGTTTAAATTCCATGCTTTCATACCTTCTGTGAGCCCTGAACATCTCCAGACTCTCCTTTGAGGAGGCTTTCAATATCTGTTCTACTTATCTCTGATTAAACCAGGAAAAATGACACAATCAGTGCTGGGGAGAGGGAGTAACAGATGGGTGGGTGTCTTCACCCAGAAGGGTGGGGGTGAAACAAAAACACACTCAGGCTTCTGCTTCCTGCAGCATCTAAGGACCATCTTACAGCTTGAAGAAATACATACCCAATCAGAGAGAAGCATCTGGAAGATGAACGGTCAATTTTCAGTTGGGAAGATGAAAAGAAAGAGGATGGTTACTTTTTAGAACGGTAGTGTTATTTTTCAGCAATTTTAGTAGATCTTCCCTTTCCCTAACTTCCCTTTCAAATGGCTCTGTTGACTTTTTAAAAATAATGTTTTAATTTTAAAATAGTTTTATATTTACAGACAGTTTGTGAAGATAGTACGGAGAGATTCCAGAGACACTTCTTCCCTTTTGGCTCAAAGCTTTGCAGCGTGCAGTCGTGAAGTTGACACAGAGAGTCAGTACCGTGCCCAGAGGGTGTGGGGAGACGAAAGACAGCCTCTTTTTTCTATTTCCTTTTTAGTACATAACTGGCTCACAATTTTCAAAGCAGAGGGATTGGGAGTGATGTTGGAAGAGGGACAGGGAAGGAAAGGAGATAGGGCCACAGATTCTTTCACATTCTCAAATTGTATTTTAATGGCTAATTTCAGTCTCCTACCATGTGCACATCTCTAGAGAAACTGCTAGCAAGTGTCCAGTTGGGTGACCCCATGCTGGGAACACCAGCAAGGCTCGTTCCTGAAGGACGATGTTCCTCCCTGCCTGAGGGAGGGACTGCGCCAGGTCACTGGGTTTGCTCTTAGTTTGGCTCAGGTGCTGGTTTAGGGAGCAAGGAGCAAATGACGGGGCAATTTTCTGCAGTTTCCCACACTGATATTCTCCACAGAAGCCCAGAATATTCTCTGCTGCAACTAGTGTGGCAACTGTTCTAAGACCATTTAAGCAAAAGGTGGACCCTGCTGCCCTCTGGGAGGAGAACACAGGCTTTTCATCGTCCTGGGAAAGAAAGAGGAACCTGCAGACTCTCCTGCATGGAATGGACCTCAGGGGCATTTTTAAATCATTTTCTCATCCCACCTTAAATTCTACTACTGTAATCAAAACAGTGTGGCATTGATAGAAAGATAGATGAATAGATCAATGGAACAGAACAGAGAGACCAGGTGAATGGATAAACAAACGGTGGTATAATAGACTATTACTCAACCAGAGAAAGGAACGAACCATTGATACATGTAACACTGTGGATGAATCCCAAAATAATTATTTTGAGCGAAAACCTCCAGTCAAAAGGAGTCCATATTATACGAATCCATTCATGTAAAGTCGAGAAAATGCAAACTGATCTGGGGTGCCAGAAAGCAGGTCAGCAGTTGCTTGAGGGGAGCAGTGAGGGAGGGAGGGTTTACAGACGAGAGACACAAGGAAGCTTTCAGAGGGGGGGTGGATATTTTCACCATCCCGACTGTGCTGACGGTTTCACAAGCGTGTACATATAGCAGAACTTACCAAGTTGTCTGCTTCAAATGGACAGTTTATTGTCTGTCAATGTGCAAATTATTGCATGCCAATGATACCTCAATAAAGCTATTGAAGTTTTCAAAATTTCTCTACTGAACCACTGCCAGGAGCTTTTCAGCAGAGTTCCCTTTATCAGAATCAGAGATAAGCCAGTGCCAGAAACTGCAAACCAGGAATCACTCCTACGGAATGAGAAGAGAATCTTCTGTGTTCAGTCAGAGCGATGGAGTGAGAGGATGGAGAAGAACCAGCTGGCTGGCATGTCCGAGAGCCTTCCCTTCATCCTTCACCTGTGAGACAGCTGCCTCGGATGGGCTGACCTCTAATGGCAAGGCTTCCTGGCACGGTGCAAATGCCCTGCAATTTTCCGCTGGACGAATCTGAACTTGAATCCTGGCTCCACCTCGCACTCGTCTCAGCCTTGTAAACTTGTTCTCTTAGATCCTGGCTCAGTCAACGTGGAGAGGTCATCAGCCCCTCGAGGGCTGTGGGGAGGATTAAGGTATTGATGATAAAGAGTGCCTGGCTTGAGCAGTTATTCAGCATGGGCTTCAGTTCTTCCCTCCCCTTATTCTACTGGGCATGAGTCTCGGTCTACCAAGCCAGATGTGCAAGAAATTGGATAATCGGAAATTTTCTTTACTTTTCTGATAACTGAATTTTTTTTCTTTAACTGTTTTCTAATTGAAGTATAGTTAATTTACAATGTATGTTAGCTTCAGGTGTACAGCCACGTGATTCAGTGATACATATATATCTATTCTTTTTCAGATTCTTTTCCCTTATAGGTTATTACAAGACATTGAATATAATTCCCTGTGCTGTACAGTAGGTCCTTGTTGTTTATTTTATACAGAGTAGTGTATGTATGTTAATTCCAAACTCCTAACTTATCTCTCCACCCCCGGCCCGCCATCCTTTCTGGTAACCGTAAGTTTGCTTCCTATGTCTGTGAGTCTGTTTCTGTTTTATAAATACTTTTTTTTAATTCATTCTTTTTTTTTAATTGGAGTTTGACACTGAATTTAATTTCTATGTGGAGACATCAACCCGCTGGAGAGTAGAAATCAACTTGGTCAGTGCCTTTCCCCAGACTAACTTCCAAATTTTGGAGGGTTAAGTGGGGGCCGTGGTGGAGGTGGAGGTCTGATCAGATGTCTTGCCTGGCCTTTCAGGGACAAGTGGTACGGCTCATGGTTGAGTCATACCTCCTGCGACCTCAGCCCCCTGCAGGCTCTGCTTCTTTCCTTCCTTATGCCCCAATCACGGAAGCAATTGGCACGGAAGTTAGAGGCACGGGCCTAGAGACTGCTTGGATGTGAAGACCTGCCCCGCCATTTCCTAGCAAGGCAAAAGCTTCATTTTCACATCCGAAAACAATAGGGCTTAAAATAATTTCGAAAACAATAGGGATTAAAATAACTTAACTCATATGGTGGTTGTGAAAATCAAATGAGTCAGAACTAAAATAGTGCCCAGAACTTGGCGAGTCTTTGATAAACGACATTTATTTTGTCGTGCTGGAGTGTGCAGGGCCCTGTCTGTCCTTCTGCCTGGGCTCTTGGCCCCTCTAGGCTCTAACAGGAAAGGTGGCACTTTGCCCTTTTGGTCTTATCTTTCCCCAGATGATCTGGGGCTTCTCTGGGAGGGAGAGGTCAGGGCCCAGGTTTCCAGCATAATCGACTGGAAGGCTCTTCTCTCCAGAGAGGCCCTATCTGGGAATCTTTATCCAGTCTGGGGGAGAAAAGGGAAGAGCAGAACACCTTGTTGCATTCTCCCCCAAAATCCATTCAAAAAGTACCTACAACCAGGCTCTCAAATCTCAAAGCCAAGTACTGACTCTTTTGCTTCTGCATCCTGTGTGATGCAAGACACCAATGACGAGCCATGTGGGCGGGCACCCTGTGACTGAATGTGGACACAGGGACATGCAGGGGGCACCCTGTGTTAACATCTCCAAAGGTTATCCTTTGCCTGGCTCGCTGGGGTCTGAGAGGAGGTGCCTGGTACAGAGGGAGAATTGCCAGCAGAAGCCCCCTGGTGCCCTGACCCCACAGGTATTGCAGCCGAGATGACTGCATTAGACGTCTCCATGCAGAGACCAGACCTGCCGGGTCAGAACCTCCCGCAGCACGGGCTCAGGAGAGCGGCATTACCTGGGACCTGCTGCCCTTTGCAAAGGTCAGGGCTCAACAGAAAGGGGTGAGGATGACCCAGGAGTAGAATGAACTCCAACTCCACTTTCTTCTGGGGACACGTGATGTGCTCTAAGGTAGCTTAACGGGTAGGCTAATGATGTTTTGGAAGAGAACTCAAGTCGAAAAATACAAATTGAAGAGCACTGTCATCCTGCCACCTGGTGGTAGTATCATTCTGTGAATTTGTTTCTGTGGCCAGTAACCTAACGACTGTCAGTGAGCACTAACTTTTCCTGAAAAGGATGACTGTTTAATCCTACACAGTGTCTTATTAACTACCATTATGCTTTCTATGAAAGATAGGTTATTTAAATGTAAAACATATCATTAAGATCAGTCTTTGAGGTGTATGATACTTAAAATATTCATTCAACAAACATCGATCTTCCTATATGCGAGGCTCTGGGGAAAAATACACAGTCTCTGTCCTCAACGAGGTCAAAATCTACCAGAGAATAACAACATTTTATGTCAATTTCTATATTACAAGGCAAAACCCCAAAATGTATGTGTCATATGAGGATCTCTGGATAAATGAGGAAGGAAGTTGATGATGTGGGAAACTGGGGGAGGTCTAGTGAGGAGGTGACATCTGAGTCCAGGGAGTCACCAAATACAGGAGGGACATAAGAGGATCTGTGAGGTAGAAAGGTCACTGGATTAGTGGCGAGCAGTGACCTGCAAACTTTTTTGATCATGTACCACTAAAAATCAAACAAACAAAAAAGTGAGCATGCATTCCACTAAAATATTTTATTTATAAAAGATAAAAGCTTATGGATTTATGGATATAACATGTAAATTATAAGGCATATATTAAGAGGAACAGACTAAAATAATAGAGTAGCCCTTGCATTTCTTGCTTCCTACTGGACCGTTAGACCTAGATACGTTGGATGTTGCTGGTGTGGACCAGTGTGGGCAGGAAGATGGAGAGAAAAGAATCAGAGAGCCTCTTGGAGGCATTAAGACAGTGCAGGCAAAAGCTATTATGGACCTAAGTAAGGTGGAGACAGAATGTGAGAAAAGGGACAGACTTTGAGAGAGAAAACTAGAGGATCGCCAAGAGTTAGGGAGAAAGAACTGTTAAAGATACTTCTGAGTTTTTTGTTTTATTTTGTTTTGAAATTATATGCCTTTGAGAAGATGTTGAATCCTTTGCTGAAAGAGAATGTAGAAGAAAAGGCAGATTTCGGGAGAAGATAATGAGCTTGTACGTTTCGAGTTCTAAGCCGCAGCGAAATCTGTTTGACTTCCATAGGGATCTGGAAATTTCTTTCCTGAAGTCCAGAGTGGAGCAGTGTCATCTGATTCAGAGGTGATGGCTAGCGGTAGGAGGGTATGGAGTTGCCCAGGGAAAGATTACAGAGTGAGGAGAAAATAAGCCAAGGACAGACTCCCAAGGACACAGAGTCCCAGGGGCAGTTACAGGGCGGGTTCCCCAGGAATAGACTCTGCGATGGAGGATCGTGAGCTTGTGAGAGAGTCTCAGGACCATCGCCTGTAAGGACTGAAGAAGCAGAGCTGAGTGGAGGAGATGCCGAGATGTGATGTGGTTTCAGCGGGTCTCAGCCGATGCCACGGGAGCTCTGAGTCTGACATGGCCCTTCACGAGGTACGCGGAGGTGTGGCTGGCAGGTTCCTACCGGCTCGCGGAGGGTGACTGTGTGCGTCTCCCTGCAGCTCCTCATTCAGTGATGAGTTTCATCTGGAAATCGGCCGCAGTGGGTGGGAGTATTTACACCATGGAAATCGCCCAACAAACCAGGGCTTTTCTTCCCAGAGAACTGGTTGCTAAATACGTACCAGGATACACAGCGATGTCTCTAATGAGGTAAGGGGACGGAATCTTCTTAACTTTGCATTAACTAGTCGTTGGCTGGGGGCTGCCCCTGGAGAGGGGATGTCCCTCAGGTGGGGCATCTCCCTTCAGTTGAGGACCACACCCGGAAAAGAACACAGCTGTGAGCCTTCAGCAGTAGACATCCCCTGCATCTGGAGAAACTAGTGTCCTGAATGTGAAGGGGGAAAGTGGGCAGGGCACCGTCATCCACTACAGCCCACGTTTTGCACAACTGCTTCATATATTAAGTTCACCTCATCTGGAAATAGCTACTCCAGGATTCTGGTCAGTCTCTTTCCCTGGGAAACGTACAGGAGGAAGATTGGTCTGCTCAAGGTCACATGCTATTCATCGTTCTCCACCCCCTCCTTTTCCATCCATTCTAGATTCCCCTGCCACTCAGCCAGTACCTCTGCTGGTCTAGGCAGCCTTCCAGGTAGGATGACCCAAGTATTCATCTCCAGGGGTTGAAAGTCCTGGTCATCATGCCCTTCCCAGGCTGTGGCTGTCACATGATGACTATTTACCATCAGAACTGAGCAGGGAAACATCAAGACCACCAGTGGGTAAATGTGCTCTTCGACACCCCCGTGTGGAAGGGCAGACTCTCCTGACGACCAGAGCCAATTCCCCCCACTGACATGAAGAATCCTTTTTTTTTTTTTTTCCTGCCAGCTCATCTCTTGGCACAGGGAGATCTGGTGGCCTCTGTGGCCCCAAGGGAAGCATTCCTTCTCTGGAAACCAGGGCCTCTCACCCTCCCCCCGACCCCAGGTCCAGGATCCTTCTAGAGATTCATCTGTCCAACTTTTACCAAGTATGTTCCACGTGCAATGTTCTTCAGAATGAGTCCGGTTTCCTGTCTGAGAGGAGTTGAACCATTATTAGCCTGTGGTTTGGACTCAGAACAGGGATACAGCTGTGCTCCCTTTTTTTTTTTTTTTTTTTTTTTTTTTTTTTTTTTGCGGTACGCGGGCCTCTCACTGTTGTGGCCTCTCCCACTGCGGAGCACAGGCTCCGGACGCGCAGGCTCAGCGGCCATGGCTCACGGGCCCAGCCGCTCCGTGGCACATGGGATCTTCCCGGACCGGGGCATGAACCCGCATCCCCTGCATCGGCAGGCGGACTCTCAAACCACTGCACCACCAGGGAAGCCCCTAGGTCTTACTCTTTAATTGCTCGGGGGGTGTTATTTTTGCCTCTCCCACTAGGTTGTTGATTCTTTGATGCTTCTGGCTTTCCATGCTGTTTCCCACAGCTGAGGAAAAGTCAAGGGCTGGTAACAGCAAACAGGGGGGTTGAATCATTTGATTCTTGCCAGAGAAAAGTTCACTGAGCCCTTCCTGGACTGAACTGATTTTCAACTTTATAATGAATAGGCCACGACAGATTCTTCTTCTATATGGTCCAAGCCTTCACGTTAGGCCATTTTTGCCAAATGCCTAATCTAAAGCTTCCTCCTGGCATTTATCCCTCTTACTCAGTCTTCTTAGGAAAAACAGAAAATACTCACTCATAAGTATGTTACTTTTCTGCTCATTTATTTATCAGCAATTTTACTGAATTCTTCTTATGTGCACAGCATTGCATTGGTCACTTAGAGGCCACTGTGTTGAATGTGTTCCTGGTTTAAAAAGGTGATGAATAAACCCACGTACATACGGTCACCTCATCTTTGATAAAGGAGGCAAGAGTATACAATGGAGAAAAGACAACCTCTTCAATAAGTGGTGCTGGGAAAACTGGATAGCTACATGTAAAAGAATGAAATTAGAACACTCCCTAACACCATGCACAAAAATAAACTCAAAATGGATTGAAGACCTACATGTAAGGCCAGACACTATAAAACTCTTAGAGGAAAACATAGGCAGAACACTCTGACATCAATCACAGCAAGATCCTTTTTGACCCACCTCCTGAAGAAATGGAAATAAAAACAAAAATAAACAAATGGGACCTAATGAAACTTAAAAGCTTTTGCACAGCAAAGGAAACCATAAACAAGATGAAAAGACAGCCCCAGAATGGGGGAAAATATTTGCAAACGAAGCAACTGACAAAGGATTAATCTCCAAAATATACAAGCAGCTCATGCAGCTCAATAACAAAAAAACAAACAACGCAACCCAGAAATGGTCAGAAGTCCTAAATAGACATTTCTCCAGAGAAGATATACAGACTGCCAAAAAAACACATGAAAGAATGCGCAACATCACTAATGATTAGAGAAATGCAAATCAAAACTACAATGAGGTATCACCTCACACGGGTCAGAATGGCCATCATCAAAAAGTCTACAAACAATAAATGCTGGAGAGGGTGTGGAGAGAAGGGAGCCCTCTTGCACTGTTGGTGGGAATGTAAATTGATAGAGCCACTGTGGAGAAAAGTATGGAGGTTCCTTAAAAAACTAAAAATAGAACTACCATATGATCCAGCAGTCCCACTACTGGGCATATACCCTGAGAAAACCATAATTCAAAAAGTGTCATGTATCACAGTGTTCATTGCAGCACTATTTACAATACCCAGGATATGGAAGCAACCTAAGTGTCCATCAACAGATGAATGGATAAAGAAGACGGGGCACATATATACAATGGAATATTACTCAGCCATATAAAGAAACAAAATTGAGTTATTTGTAGTGAGGTGGATGGACCTAGAGTCTGTCATACAGAGAGAAGTAAGTCAGAAAGAGAAAAACAAATACTGTATGCTAACACATATGTATGGAATCTAAAAGAAAAAAAGGTTCTGAAGAACCTAGGGGCAGGAAAGGAATAAAGACGCAGACATAGAGAATGGACTTGAGGACACAGGGAGGAGGAAGGGTAAGCTGGGACGAAGTGAGAGAGTGGCATGGACATATATACACTACCAAATGTAAAATCAGTAGCTAGTGGGAAGCAGCTGCATAGCACAGGGAGATCAGCTCGGTGCTTTGTGACCACCTAGAGGGGTGGGATAGGGAGGGTGGGAGGGAGACGCAAGAGGCGGGGGGATATGGGGATAGATGTATACGTATAGCTGATTCACTTTCTTATACAGCAGAAACTAACACACCATTGTAAAGCAATTATACTCCAATAAAGATGTTAAAAAAAAATAAAGAACATACATGGCAAAAAAAAAAAAAAGATGATTTATCCGGAATATGTGTGTTGGAAAACCTCTCTAACTCCATTCCATAGCCTGCCTGGTCTTTTAAAAAATTATTATTTAAACAGGTTTATTGAGATATAATTCACATACCATAGAATTTTGCCTATTTAAAGTATGTAATTCATGAACCTATTTGTAGGACAGGAATAGAGACAGACATAGAGAACAGACATGTACACACAGAGGGGGAAGGGGAGAGTGGGACGAATTGGGAGATTAAGTTTGACATAAATACACTACCATGTGTAGAATAGATAGCTAGTGGGAACCTGCTGTATAGCACAGGGAGATCAGCTCAGTGCTCTGTGATGACCTAAATGGGTGGGATGGGGTGGGGAGGAGGTCCAAGAAAGAGGAGATATAGGCATACATATAGCTGATTCACTTCACTGTACAGCAGAAACTAACACAACCTTCTAGAGCAAGTTTACTCCAGTAAAAATTAAAATAATTCAAAAAAAGTAAAGTATATAACTGAATTGTATTTAAGTATATTCACAGATATGTGCAGTCATCACCACAGTCAATTTTAGAACATTTTCATCACCTCAAAAAGAAACCCCATACTCTCTAGCTACCTGTCCCCCCGCCATCCCTCACCCCAACCCAAGCAACCACTCATCTACTTTCTCTATAGATTTCCCTTTCCTGGACATTTCATATCAATGGAATTATATAGTATGTGCTATTTTGTGTCCTTGCCAACACTTGTTATCTCATCTTTTTGATTTTAGCCATCCTAGTGAATGTGAAGTGGTATCTTGTGGTCTTGATTTGCATTTCCCTAATAACTAATGTCACTGAGCATCTTTTCATGTGATTATTGGCCATTTGTATATCTTTCTTGGAGAAATGCCTATTTCATTCCTCTGTCCTTTTTTTTTTTTTTTTTTTTTTTGCGGTACGCGGGCCTCTCACTGTTGTGGCCTCTCCCATTGCGGAGCACAGGCTCCGGATGCGCAGGCTCAGCGGCCATGGCTCACGGACCCAGCCGCTCCACAGCATATGGAATCTTCCTGGACTGGGGCATGAACCTGTGTCCCCTGCATCGGCAGGCGGACTCTCAACCACTGCGCCACCAGGGAAGCCCTCCTCTGTCCATTTTAAAATTAGGTTATTTGTCTTTTTATAATTGAGTTGTAAGAAGGTGCCTGGTCTTTAAGCGGGGGTGGGGGGCGGGTTAATATTTGAAGCAGCATATCCCAGTCTGGGGACACATGGTCCTTAGGAGTTTCATATATGTATTATAATTTTGAAAAACATTTCCAAAATGTATACATATACCAGTCACGAGTTCTCACAGAATAATTACACTCTCAGATTTCTTTCCTTGAGTCAAGAATTATAGCAACCCAGAATGGTCACACGAGTTATGTCAGGCTCGTCAGGAGTTGATGACACAGAGTTCTCTGGAATGAGACTGACACGTTGGACAGAGCTCCAACACATTGTACAGAGCCATGTCTCAGGCAGCCACAGTTCCTGACACATCCAGCATGCACTCAGCCTCAGATAAGAATGAATATAAAGTGACACACCAAATCTTAGCAGTGTTTAAGGTCATTTATTCATTCAGCAAACAGTAGACATTTTTGTTGGTGGTGAAACTAAAAGAATAATTTGTAAGGAAATAATTGACTTCATTTATCTCTTCCCTAAATACGAAATTTCTTCTTTAAAAAGAGACCCTGTATCATCATTATTTTTCAGCATTCTTCTGGCTGCGCAATAAGTGACAATAAAGTATGAAATGCTTTGTATGGAGCGAAAAAGAAAAGAAAAGAGTGCTGAGATAGAGAAGAAGATGTGGCGAGAACAACTGTTTGGCACGGTTGCAGCTGGCCTCTCCGAATTTGAGAAGGCGCCAGTTTCCTCTGCTGGTGTGGGAAAGAGTGTTCCTAGAGGAAGAAACTGTAGAAACATAAGCCTGAGTCAGGAAAGAAGGAGCCGTCACGCTGTTCACAAAGGGGGCCAGTGGGACAAAAGGTTAGTGAGGGGGAGAGGTGGAGCCAGAGGAGGAAGAACAGGTTCATGGTCTTGGAGGCCACAAGCCAGGGCTTGGATTAATTTACAAGTGCAATGGGAAACAATACTCTTTTAGCAGGATATTGCTGTGACCTCATAATAGGCATAAATTTCTCTATCCACAAACTGAGGTGCGCAGAAATGTGACTTCGCTAAAATGGACTTCAGCTTAGCTGACAACGTTTCATTTCTTCTGAAGGAGGAGAACTTCACCTTGCCACAATCCGGTTGCCTCTGGTTTACAACAGATTCTTTTGGGAAACTGCTTGGTTAATCGGTGATCCTCTCCAACCTCTCTTCCTTGTCCTTTCTCCCTGGGTGGTGTCAGGGTTCGGGGGAGGGTCCCCTACCGTTCTGGGTCAGGGAGGTGCTCGATGATCCTTGGTCATCTTGTTCTCGCTACCTTCCAAGGAGGTACACTGTCCTGCAAGGCCGCCCTCACCGGGCCATCTTAGTTGGTCTCTGTCCCAATCGGGAGAGCCCAGGACCCCTGGCCACTCTGGCCATTTCCTTGTTGCCTTGTCTCCTGTGAAGCTTCTCAAAGGCTCCCCTGCCTGAGCACCTCAGCACTGCTGCCCAACCACTCAGGGGCCCCGCGGGCGCAGAAACTGTCTCGGGGGTTTGCAGCCTCTAGGATGAGTTCCTGGGAGCCAGGCATCCTTCAACTTACCTGGGATTTCTACCACGCTTGCTGTACTCTCCCATTGCAGCAGTCAGCCCAGGAGATGGGATGCTGGACCCCTTCCCAGGGACCCCTCCCAGCATCTAAATTAGGGATGACTCACAACTGCCTTTTTCTCAATTGCAGGCTGAGCTCAGCCTTCTGGGTGACAAATGGCTCTTGTGTTTCCACGTGCTTCCACTGTGAAGGCAGAGTTACCCCAGTCCTGGGAAGTGTAACAGGGTCACGATATTCCACCTGGTTGGGGAGGGTAAAAAGTGGTTCCACTTAAGCCCTTGGTCAACGGTCAGATTTCCCTTCATCCCACCAGCCCCACTTTCAGGATGCTCACATCCGCGAGCACCTCCGTCCTCCACATCAGGGGACTCGGGAGTGACCTGGGCCCTCAGACAATAGACAGGGTGCTGCTCATCAACAAAGGGCACCGGGGGCTGGTCTCTCCAACTCTTTCAGGCTCAAGGCTGCCGGAGGCCCACACCCGGCGTTCCCGCTTCCTCTCTGCTTCCTCAGCTCCTGGCATATTTTATCTCAGCTCTGGGAGCTTAAACCAGCTCTGTAACTCTGCATCTGAGTCTTCACATCCTCAGGGCCCCCAGGCAACAGCTCCTGAGCCCAACAGATAAGTATTTGCAAACGTTGCTGTTCCTGGTCTGGGTCAAGTGGGTGACTCAGGCCCACTGCTAAGGAGGAGGGACTGTGTTACCAGAGGACAGCTTTCAGGTGGAGTGGGGATGAATTGCTGAGAGAGAAATTCACCAGCGAGTGCGTTGAAATCTGATTCTAGAGCATTCTAAACATCTAAAACTTCCCAGTGGCTGCCGCCTAGCAGCAGAGGATGAGGCTGCAGTAGGCTAGCGCAGATGGTGGCTGGGCCTGGGGTGACCCTAGGGAGGGGGACACACAGAACTGTACTGATTTGTCTTGTATTTTGTATTTGTAGGCCTACTATATTGTGTGTGCCTCTAAGTAAGGGACCTTCTTTCAATATATGAAGGACACTTGGAGACTAGCTCTGCGTATGAGTGGAATTTATGAATTCTATTTCAGTCTATTAACCTTTCTCAACCTTTCAGGGTCATCTTGATTACATTCTTGTTCTGGCAAAGACTAGCCATTCCATATAAATTTTGATTAATGGCAACAACTAGCCAAAGAAAGCAGCTGTCTTTTGTAAACACACTCAGGACCTACTTCCTCTACTGAACAGTCATCTCCGGGGGGGCTATATTCAGGAAGGATCCTGTTTGTAGGCGATTAGACAGTATAATTAAAAGGGAATGTGCATTTGCTGTTTGTTCTTGAAAGGTGTCTAATTTCTCTTTTTAGCCGAAAGCCAGCAGGTTCCAAAGTGCGGGCAAATTAGAGCTCGATTAGCCTTGGTGGAGCCCACACAAGCGGTCTGTCTCATTGTCCAAAAAGGAAAGTTTTGCTGGCGGGATGCCCAGGTCAATGAGCGACACACCCCTGGTACTTGGGTGCCTCCCACCGAGATTTCCTGTCCCTTTGGTGGCAAATCTGTCCCTGCTGTGTGAACAATCACACCATCTGCCTTGAGTCTGCAGGACAGGAAAGCGTGAAGCAACAGTCCCCAGGTATAATCAACCCACCCCGCCGGCCCATTCTAACTTCTGTAACCACGGTGCCTATAGCATACGCTTGGGAAACAGAAAATCATTATAAGAACTGCTCAGTGGAGCTATTTCACAAACTCTGGAGCAGAATTGCTTAAAGCAAAGCACAGCGTTCAAGGTGGAAAATCAAATGCAGAACAAAGGGACACTTAGAACAGCTGGTTTGCCGGGACCATTTTCTGGAGCAGCAGCCTGTAATGGTGTGCGCTTTTCTTAAGCTACAAGGAAGATTGATTATTCCATGAGAACATCTGTAGGCCTGGAGCTGAAGAGGGTGTTGCTTTTTTTGCAGCTGTAATTGTAAACAAGAATGCTGGCAGGGCCTCTTTAAACAGACCAGAAATATGTATTCTAAAATCAAAGGGAATCTTCACCCCCGCTCCTGTGGCTTTATAACAGAGGCAATGAAGACTGTAAGGTGGCGGATGCAGGAATGTGGGTGAGGTGACGTCACACACACTGCACTTGGAAACTAGTGCAAAAGCATCTAATTCTGGGATTCCTGAGCCTTTCGCTCTCAGGATTCCTTGGCACTCTTAAAAATTATTGAGGAACTCAAAGTACTTTTTTTAAAGTGTGGGTTATATCTACTGATATTTACCATATTCAATATTAAAACTGAGAAATTTTTAAAACACAGGAATAGTGAAACCCTTAAGCCATTAGCTGAGCAATCTGACATCACCACACCACAGGGAGCCTCTGGAAAACACCAGTGTACATGCGTGAAAGAGTGAAAAAAGCAAAATACATCCTAGTATTATTATAAAAGGAGCTTTAACCTCATGGACACCTTAAAAAGGTCTCAGGACCCCTCAGGGGTCCCTGGACCACACTTTGAGGACCACTGTTATAGAGAAATATAAATAATTCCTGGGTCCCTGATGAATACCACTGAAGAGCTGAATTCTGTGCTCAGAGGGACACTCCATTAGTACTGTTTAGTTTACAATCTACAGTCCAAAGAAAGAGTCACAGCACAGTGTGGAACAGAAGAGGATTCCCATTTTATAGAAATTAAAGATACATCTCCAGAGCAGGTGTACAGCAAGAGAGCAGCACAGTTGAATGTCAAGTTCCTTTCTATTCATTCTTAGTCTACCTTTTCATGTGCATTCAACACATGATTTTGTCACTGATATTTAAAAACCGTCACCACACCTATATTATTTATCAAGCACTGAATGTGTATGGAGCACATGGAAGTTCTCTGTCAAGACAGTGGTGGGCACTTTCCAGCCACTAGTTGCTATTTGTATTTTGCAGATTCGGAAATTAAAGTGGAGAGAGGTTAAGTTAGTCACCCAGATGGCCCAGCTAGAAGGTAAGAGGAGAACAAATTTTCAGACCCGGGATGCCTTTTGAAAGCCCAGATGCTTAACCACAAAACCATAGTACATCCCATAAACACCCCTGTGCCTTCAAGAGCCTACAGAAAAAGGTCCAGACATGTAGACCTATGTCACCGGTCAGTCTCTCTCACCAGGTCGATTCAACATCAAATAAGGGAATGTTATTACATGCTTCTTGTTGTCGGGAAGAAAAACTTTTCCCTTCCTCCTTTCGAGGTTCTTTGATTAAATTGATCTAATAATTAATACGTAAATTGACTGGTCTAATAACTAAATTAATAGAAGACAGATTAACAGGAGAAAATTTTAATTACGTACATATGGGAGCTCAATGACGTGAGACGCAGGACAAATTGGGCAGTTGGGGTTTATATGCCATCCTGAGCTAAGGAATGGGATGGGGTCTGGGGCTTCCAAGGGGAGGAGGGGGATTCACAGGCCAAGAGAAGAGCAGGTGTTTGGTAATTAGATGTTTGTCCTGCCACAGGTAGGTCCTTCAGATAAAAAATCATCTCTGATCATAGCTCTCTTTTTGGCCAGGCCCCCTAACTAAATTTTTTCAGGTCGTTACGGGAAGAGTAAACGGTTTTCTTGAATCTGCTGGGTCTTGTTTGCCTTCAGCTCAAAATAATCCACGTGCCAAAGCGGCACATTTTGGGGCGGCCGATTCTGCTCCCTTTCAGCGTTGTATTAGATCCTGTGGAGGACACAAAAAATAACATGTGGGCACAAAAAATCAATCAAATACAGCCCCTGCCTTTGAGTTTACCGAAGCAAATGCCTCCACATGGGGAGTTAACTAACGACATGAGTGAGTTAGTACATGGCCAACGCCAAGGAAGAGGCGTGTCCTTGGCATTCAGAGCGGAGGCGCCACTGGGCTGGAGGGAACCGCCACGCCATCATAGAGAAGGAGGGTTTGTGCTGGGCTGCAAGGCAAGACGGAAGGTTTCCAGGAAGATAGACTGGAATTGGGATCAGAAACTAGACTTCAGCTGAGCCCCAGTTCCATCATCACTCAGAGCCCAGTCCAGGCGTCCTGGGGGTGAGGGCAGCCGCGCAGCCGTGACGTGTCCAGGGGCTGGCCCGGGTCTCACTACCTCTGGGCAGCTTGTTGTCCCCTTTCCTTGCTTGTGCGCAATGGGCATGTCCTGAGCCCTGCCACCCCGATGTGGCTTGTGCAATCTGGAGCTGACCCTCAGCCAGCAGCGCCCCGGAAACATGAGCTCTTCTCATACTTCTCATAGTTTCCCACCCGACCTCTTCTCCCTGAACCTCCTCTGAAATCTGACAGACCCGTATTCCACTCGAGGTCCCTCCGCTCCCTTGTTCTACAACCTTAGGCAGTCGCTTTATTCTCTTAGGAACTGCAATTTTCTCATGTGTAAAAATGAAGAAAATGATGCCTTACAGAGTTGTTGTGAAGGTGAATGATTGTCAACCACCCCGTACGTGTATAATACTTGGTACACTGTAAGTTCTTGAACAATTAGAATGTCTATTTATTACCCATCTC
Source organism: Grampus griseus (assembly GCF_964374135.1). Lineage (NCBI taxonomy): Eukaryota > Metazoa > Chordata > Mammalia > Artiodactyla > Delphinidae > Grampus > Grampus griseus. Next base: position 80,944,858 of record NC_139007.1, read on the forward strand.
TCATATACTGTACCTATGACATAGTTGCCAGCAATATAAGTTATGAAATGTTGTATTGGATTACTTCATTACTTTGTTTCAAATTTCAAATCGTCATGGAACTGGGTCATCATGGATAGATAAAAAAAGAAACAGAAAAAAAATACTGCTAGTTGAGAGAACCGTCTCCAGGGGGAGTGGAGAGAGAGGGAGGGAAAATGAGACTGGGAGCATTTTAACTTTATAATGTTCTCAGCACTTTTTGATCTTCATAAATAACCACAAGTCCCCATTAATACCCTTTTGATACTAGAGAATATTATTTATGAGGGCTAGTCAGATCTAGTATGTAATTATTTACTCAGGGGCAGAAGTCGGACGGTCAAAGATGATGATTTTTGACTCTAGTCCCACATTCCTCAAACTTAACTTTCCCCATTGCTGTTTTCCAGAAAATGAAGGAAGAAAGAAAGAAAGGAAGGAAGGAAGGAAGGAAGGAAGGAAGAAAGAAAGAAAGAAAGAAAGAAAGAAAGAAAGAAAGAAAGAAAGAAAGAAGAAAGAAAGAAAGGAAGAAAGAAAAAAAGAAAGAAGGAAAGAAAGAAAGAAAGGAAGAAAGAAAGAAAGAAAGAAAAAAAAAAAAAACTGCTTTATAAGAGCCTTCACCCACTCTTGCAGATGCCACTACTTCATCACTTTGACAGGCTAATAATCACTGTTGGTTTCTTTCCACCAAGCCTTTCTTATGTTGGTTGGGTATCTCAAGCTATGAGAAGTGATAGCTCGCAATTAAAAAAAATTATTCAAGAGAGACGATGATGTTCATTTTTAATGAAATGAGGGTGTCAGAGGCATGTGTAGACAGTCAATGTGACTGAGACCCAGTGATGATCTGCGGGAGGGTTTGGATTATTTCAATCTTACCAATACCCATATTGGCAGAGATCTATATTGGAAAATTTGCATGCCACGTCACACACACTGCTATCATATGTAGATCTCATAACTACTCTTTGAATGGGGTTTTCACTTAGGATGCCTTTAGCTGAAATAACAGATGACCCAACTTAGAGTTAATAAAGAGAAGTTGGACATTTTTTTTTTTAGCTCACATGCAAAGAAGTCTAGAGAAAGGCTTCTCTCCGCCATCTGCATTGTCAAATATTCTCTAAGGCTGGTAGGATGGCTGATGGTGGTGACTAGACCTATAAGATTCCCCGTTCATGCCTTGGAGAGAGAGAGAGAGGCTAGTTTGTGCAGCAGCATTTTCTTAAGAGCAGGGATGCTGATTTCCCAGAAGCCTTCAATAACCCTCTCCTTGTGTATCACTGGCATGGAATGGCTTAGGCACACCCATTTCTGAACTAATACGGCCCAGGAGATAGACATCTTCGATTGGCTCAGACTAATCAGCTGCGATGTAATAGATATCAAGCAGTCAACCACAACATCCTCTACATGTGTCCATTTTCTAGATCTGGGTTGGCAGACTATATAGCCCTTGGACCAAATCTGGCTGACGGCCGGTCCTTGTAAATAAAGTTTTATTGGAACGCAACCGTGCTCATTTGCTTACAAAGATTCATAGCTGCTTTCATGCTACAATAGTAGAGCTGAATAGTTGTGACAGAGACCACAAAGCCTAAAATATTTACCATCTGGTCTTAAGAGAGTGTTTTTGACCCTGGTTCTAGATGAAGAAAGTGTGGTTGAGGTTAAATGACCTCCAAAGTCAAAGAGGCGGAGACTGGATTATAACTCAGATGCCCGAGGCTCTCTCTGCTACCAGTTCTACTGGGAGAGTTTCTTGGGATAGGCTTGCATTTTCTGTGAGGTGTGCCAATGCAGCCTTTTGCATACAGCATCACTGACATAGGCCTGCTGAAATAAATATGTCCATAATGACAAATTCAATTCTTAGGAACAATAAGTTCACACGCTACTATAAATAGAGAAATAGGTTGGGGTATGAGAACACTGAATTCTATAATTCATCATGATAAGCTTGACATGCCATTCAAAAAAACACAAACAACTGGGACAGGAATAAAATTTGTCATTAACCATGGGGAATAAAATTAAAGATTTTCAGAAAATAACTTCACATAGATGAAAGGTTGATTCATGTTATCTTGATGAAGTTTATTCACAAAAAAATTAGTTTTAAGAATGAAGGAGAGTGGAATCTAGAAAAATGGTCTGCATGAACTGGTTTGCAAGGCAGAAATAGAGACACAGATGTAGAGAACAAACATATGGACACCAAGGGGAGAAAGGGGGATGGGATGAATTGGGAGATTGGGACTGACATATATACACTAATATGTATAAAATAGATAACTAATGAGAACCTGCTGTATAGCACAGGGAACTCCACTTCGCTGTACAGTAGAAACTAACACAGCATTGTAAAACAACTATATCCCAATTGAAAAAAATTTTTTAAATGAAGGAGAAAACAGTGGAATGAATGAATACTGTATTCACAAAAAAGACTTACCTCTGATATCTGCTTTTCCTTAATTATGCATTCACTATGCCTTCCACCTTTCCTTCTTCAGCCCCTCACCTTCCCCTCTGCCTTTCTGTAGCAGCCAGTCTCCAAGATGACTTTCAGTTACCCTCAGCTTTTGGCATTCATGCTTTTGTGTAGTTCCCTCCCACATTATATAAGTGTTGGTCTACGTGGCCAATAGAATATGGGCAAACTGATGGTATGTAACTCAAGGCTTTGCCTTATAAGGCATTGCAACTCCTATCTTGGTTTCCTGGATTGCTTGCTCTGAGGGAAATCCAGTCACCATGCTGTGAGGATGCTCAAGCAGCCCTGTGGAGAGGCCCCACGGAGAGGAACTGAAGCCTCCCACCAACAGCATCACCAACTTGCTAGCCACATGAGTGAGCACCGTGGAAGCAGATCCAGCCCATCAAACCTTCAGGTGATGGCAACCTTGGTTAACATTCAACTGCAACCTTAAGAGAGACACTGAGCCCGAACTTCTCTGCCAACCCACAGAAAGTGGGAGATAATAAATGCTTATTGCTATTTAAATCATCAAGTTTGGGGGTAATTTGTTAAGCGGCAGTAGATAACACATGCATTTCTTCCATCTTAGGTCAAAATATTCATGGTAGAGTAGCAGGCAGGTCAGAAAGAAGGGTTAGCAATGAAACAAAGGACAAAGAAGGAGACTTAGTAAGAAGTCAGATGACCTGAGGAGGAGGGAAATAAAAGGGGGAATGTATGATAGCTATATGGCCCAGATTTTTAAGAGCAGTACAAGCTCACTATTCTGATAACAATAACAATAGTAGCTTTTATTGAGCACTTACTATGTGTGGTGGTATCTCTAAGTGTACTTTCTTTAAGGGACCACGGTTCTGATTTCTTGGATTAGAAAATATGCACCTTAGAATAAGGGAAGAGGAAAAGGGAGGGAACAGTAAGTACGCGGGAGAAAATCTGGACAGTAGGGAACTTTGAAAATAAGGCTAAACAAAAAATATATATTTATATGGAACTTTTAAAACTGGATGAGGGGCTTCCCTGGTGGTGCAGTGGTTAAGAATCCACCTGCCAATGCAGGGGACACAAGTTCGAGCCCTGGTCCGGGAAGATCCCACATGCTGCGGAGCAACTAAGCCCATGGGCCACAACCACTGAGCCTGCGCTCTAGAGCCTGCGAGCCACAACTACTGAAGCCTGCACACCTAGAGCCTGTGCTCCGCAGCAAGAGAAGCCACCGCAATGAGAAGCCCACGCACCGCAATGAAGAGTAGCCCCCGCTCGCCGCAACTAGAGAAAGCCCGCGCGCAGCAACAAAGACCCCACTCAGCCAAAACAAATAAATAAATAAAAAACAAAAACAAACAAACAAAAACTTGATGAGGTAAGGGGAAATGTTGAAAATATCTATGTGTGTATTATAGATATAAGACACTCTTCCTCTTTTCCCTATTTCATTTCATTTTTCCATTGATTCAATAAATATCTAGGTACTGAGCGATCACCGTTCTGGCCCTGGGATCCAGCACAAGCAAACACAGTCACGGAGCTTGCATTTTAGGAGGATTTTCTCTTTCTCAGTGGACGGCATCACCAAATACTGAGGCATCCTACCAGAAACCTGGGACTCATCCTAATTCCTCTCTCTTCCAACCTCCACAGCTGGTCCCCGACATGCTGATGAGTTTGCACTTCTTTCTGTTCTCTGTTCCCACTGCTGCAGCCTTCACGTGAACATTCATCATTCTATCCTGGTGGATCAGTTTCCTGGGGCTGCTCTAACAAGTACCACAAACTGGGTGGCTTAGAGCAACTGAAATTTATTGTCTCATAGTTCTGGAGGCCGGAAGTCCGAGATCAAAGTATTGGCAGGGCCGTGCTCCGTCTGAAGGCTCTAGGGAAGGGACTGTTCCAGGCGTCTCTCCTAACTTCCGGTAGTTCCTTGGTTCATGGTGGCATAACTCCAACCTTCACTTGGTGTTCTCCTGGTGTGTGTGTCTGCCTCTTCACATGATGTTCTTTTTATTGTTTTTTTTTTTGCATACCGCAAAAAAGAAAAAAAAAAAGGTTAAGATGGTAAATTTTAAGTTATGTGTATGTTACCACAATTAAAAGTATTTTAAAAAATACAAACCCCAATTTTTTTTTTTTGCGGTACGCGGGGCCCTCACTGTTGTGGCCTCTCCCGTTGCGGAGCACAGGCTCCGGACGCGCAGGCTCAGTGGCTATGGCTCACGGGCCCAGCCGCTCTGCGGCATGTGGTATCCTCCCGGACCGGGGCACGAACCCGCGTCCCCTACATCAGCAGGCGGACTCTCAACCACTGCGCCACCAGGGAAGCCCGTGATGTTCTTTTTATATGAACACCTGTCATATTGGATCGGGGCCCACCCTACTCCAGAATGACTTCATCTTAACTAATTGCATCTGCAACAACTCTGTTTCCAAATAAGGTCACATTCTGGGTTACTGAGGATTGGGACTTTAGCATCTTTCTGAGGGATACAATTCAACCCATAACACCTGGGTTAAGTTACCAGCCTCCTTTTCAACCAGCCTCCCTGCCTCTAGTAAGTCCCTCTCACATGAGCCCTACACCTATCCTTCACAGGGTGGTCAGTGTGATCTGGCTAAAATAAAAATCTGATTACGTGGCTACTCAGCTAAAAATCCTCCTGAGTTTCTCTTCTCTTTATTATTATTATTATTATTTTTAATTGAAGTATAGTAGATTTACAATGTTGTGTTAATTTCTGCTGTACAGCAGGGACTCAGTTATACATATGTATATATTCTTTTTCACATTCTTTTCCGTTATGGCTTATTACAGGATATTGAATATAATTCCCTGTGCTCTGTGATAGGACTTCATTGTTTATCCATTCTATATATAATAGTTTGCATCTGCTGACCCCAAACTCTCAATCCTCCCCTCTGCTACCCCTCTCCCCCTTGGGAACCACAAGTCTGTTCTCTACGTCTGTGTATCTGTTTCTCTTTCATAGATATGTTCATTTGTGTCATATTTTAGATTCCATATGTAAGTGATATCATATGGTATTTGTCTTTCTCTTTCTGACTTACCTCTCTTTAGCAAAGCACAAAGTTCCTCAAAATCTGGCTTGAGCTACCCTCACTAGCACCTCCCGTCCCCAATCCCCCGCCCCATCCCCAATCCTTTACTCTGACTTGTGTTCTGGCTAAACCAGCTCAAATCTTCTCCTTCGGGAATCCCTCTTAGAGGAAATTCTGTCTCCCTTAGCTCCCTGTAAGTAATTGCCTACCTCCTTATGACACTAAGTAGTAAATTGTTGGTTTCTCATCTTTCTTCTTAAATCTCTGAGTCCCTTGAGGCAGGGACTGTGCCTTCCTTGCACTCCTAGTGTTGAGTATAGTATCAATTAAAAAATAAATATTCAATATGTGTTTGTTGAATTAACTTTACTGTCTTCTCATGGAATTACGCATTTTGTGGAGAGTGAGTAGAGAAGAGAAAGATGGTGGTCCAATGGTCCTATTATAGTTTTTTGAGAGCCCTCACTCGTAGAAGTCTTGCTAATACAAATCAAATGCTTGTATTTATTCATGAGCTCCTGACTCTCCTTGTAGAGAATGTTACAAACTAAGGAAACCACAGCACATATCCTGAGTCACATGATGGTTTGTTTGAAGGACATTATTTCCCATCTTCTCACTTACTTCAGGAGAACTTAAAGAATGAATGTTGTAATTAATCTGAGGACATTCCCTTCCAGCCACCAACCTAAAGTGAGATTCTTGCTGAAGTTGCCACAATGCAGCTGCCACCGTTCATTCTCACATGTGCGTCTCATAATGAGCTCCACACAGTTTTCAAGGGGAATTTCACAGGAACTTTCTCTTCCCCCTCAGCTCCTATGAGTCCCCTCAGTTTGCTTTCCATGTCTCTGCTTCTTTTCTGGCCTGTTCTCTCTTCCCCATAAGCATGGTGCTCCCCAAAGGGGCACTTTGCATTTTCCAAACATGGCCACACCTTAATACCTGTCCCCTTCCACTTGCTCATTGAAAACTGGGGTCCAGGGCTCCTCCCCCTGGATCTGGGCAGGGCCTAGTGACTGCCCTGACCAAGAGTGCACACCCAAACCAGTGTTCTGGGACTTTCAAGCTGAGTCCCCCTCTCTCCCCCTTCTCTCTGTCTCTCTCTGTCTCTCTCTCTGCTTGACTTGGAGCCCAGCCACCATGTTTGAAGGAGCTCGGGCCATGTGTCGAGGCCACATGCAAGGCATTCCAGCTGAGGTCTCAGCCGACAGCCAGCACCAACCATCAGACATTGGAGCGAATGAACCTTCAGATGATTCCAGCTCTGAGCCATCAAATCTTCCAGCTCAGAGCCAAAAGTCATGGAGCAGAAAGGAGACCTCCCTACTGGGCCCTGCCTGAATTCCTGACCCACGGAAACTTGTGAGAATTAATAACTGATGATTGTCACTGTAAGGTAATTTGTCATACTCCAGTAGATCACGAATACACCAAGAATCCATTTTGTTCTCTCCCTGGGCTCTTTCGTTCACTCTGCTGTTGTCCAGTTACCCCTCCCATCACCAATGCTCCTGTCTTTGCAACTGTCTCCCCTGTAATTACTCCCAGCTCTGTTTCATGTTGTATTACCAGTGCCTGCAGGGCACCTTCCCCTGGCTATTCCTGACTAGTTATTGCACAGAAAGACATAGCATCTTTCTTTTCAAATCCATTTTTCTTCTTCTGTTCCCTTTTTCTGTTCTTGGCATCACTCTTTCCAATCTAGAAACTTTATTATTATTATTTTTTTGCGGTACGCGGGCCTCTCACTGCTGTGGCCTCTCCCGTTGCGGAGCGCAGGCTCTGGACGCGCAGCCTCAGTGGCCATGGCTCACGGGTGCAGCCGCTCCGCGGCATGTGGGATCCTCCCAGACTGGGACACAAACCCGTGTCCCCTGCATCGGCAGGCGGACTCTCAACCACTGCGCCACCAGGGAAGCCCTAGAAACTTTAATTTTCACTGATGCCTTCTGTCTGTCCTGTCCAACCAGTTGCCAAGCGTTGCACTGTGTTGTCAGTTGGTATGCTTTGGGCTGCAAGGAATACAAAAGCCAGAAAAACATGGTGTAGCGGTCTGGGTCCAATCAGAGGATAGAAACAGGGGATATTCAATATGGAAAATTATTAACTATGACAAAAGAGAAACTATAAGATTTAAAGGAACTCTATATGGTACCCTAGGGCTGGTACCAAGGGAGGACAAGCTTGAAGGGGTTTAGATCTCATTGGAGAAGGTGTGGTTCAGCTCACTGAATAGCAGAGTAGTTCCCTAGTATAGCCAGGCTGGTCTGTAGTTGCATTAGGTCACCCTCTGGCATGCAGGTAGAGGGGCAGGCAGTCAGCAACCAGTGGTGTGGATGTCCTGGAAACAGCAGGAAACTCTCTTCTCTTGAGATTTCCCTCCAGAGCGTGTTCTACGGTCAGAAAGCTTAACATCATGCTCATTGTAAAGAGAACTACTTACAAGAATCCCTTTGTTCATAAAATAGCACATATTGAAGGGTGCGCTTGGAGCTGAGAGGCAATAAATTATTAACTAACACACACGGCTTAAGGAAATTTATCATGTCATAAAGTGAATGATCAGATACTGGCCAGTTCTAGGCTTTTGGTGAAGTGGTCGGCAACGTCACCAATGATCCTGACGTTTTCCATCTTTCTTCCACTGTGTCGGCCATATCTTCCCTTGGAGTTACAAGGGGCTGTAGCAGCTACAAGTGCCTTATACAGACAGTACTGCTTCCAGGGGAAAAAAAAAAAAAGTGGGGTTGGGGGGAGAGGATTTCCTTTGCATCACTTATTGGAGAGAAAAACATTTTGCAGAAAAATCTCAGGAGACTTCCCGTCAATTTCCACGGTCAGGATTGGGGCATATGCTCTCCCTCTGTTGTAAGAAAGGCTGTGTGGCAAGGGTCTCACATCTTTAGCCTCTTTAGTGGGAGGTGGGCTTTGCCAGCAAACAAGGGCATGGGCAATGCCTGCGGGAAGGCAGCCAACCGCATCCATCTCTATTCCCATGCCCCCTCTGTTCCCACTGCCGCTGTTCCAGGTGGTCACTGGGCACCTAAGTGCCCTGCAGAGTCACAAGACCTGAGTTCTACTTTTGGCCGGGTGTTAACCAAATGGGAACTGGGTGTTCCTGGGGAAGGGCAAAAGCCTTTCCACTGTCTCTTTTGTCACCTTAATTCTGGTGCTTTTATTAAAGTGGCTTTCAGTCCATCCTGCAGCTAGATGGATTTTCCTGAAGTATAACTGTGAACTAACTCTCCCTCTCTCTCTCTCATGTTCCAAATCTTTCAATGAGAAGGAAGTTTATGAGTTAAAATCTTGGACTTTCATACTAGATCATATCATTCACATTGAAGCTCTTACTAATTGCATGACCCCAGGGAAGGTATTTAATTTTATACCTGAAGTTCTCATGTTTTAAGCGTGGATAGGATTCCTATGCTCAGAGGATTCTATAAAGGGTAAACCATGAAATACAGGAATGGTTTTTGACACAGTGACTTTTTAATACGTAGTATTTTATCAGCCATTATTGTTCCTCACTTTATATCCAATTAAATCTAAATTTCTTAGGTCCCCATTTAAGATCCTGTAGGAGCTGACCCCAATACAATTTTTCCAAACTTATATTAAAATTGACTATCTCCCCTACTAAATCATAAACTACTTGAGGGAAGGATCACATTCTATAAGCCCAGGATTTAGCACAATCTTTGGCCAGAGTTGTTTCTCTGTGTTCCCATGTGGTTTTCATTCAAGCATTCCTTGGCCTGCAGATATCTCACTCCTCTATCCTCATAAGGCCTTCTTCTCTGTGTGTGTCTCGGTGTCTCTACACCATTTCTTACAAGGGCACCAGTCATATTGGACTGAGCCCACTCTCCTGTAGTACGAGCTAACAAAAATTACCCTGCAACGACCGTATTTTCAAATAAGGTCACATTCCAAGGTAGTGGGGGTTAGGACTTCAGCATATCTTTTTAGGGGACATAATACAACCCATAACACGGGGTCTTGAGCTACATCTCCAAGTCTCTGTTTTCTCAAAGGTTTGCTGCAAAATTTAAATGAAATACGGGAGAGTTATGTCCTCTACCATTTAACTTTAGAGTATCTAATATGCAATTTACATTCAAGTTTTCCCAGTTATCCCCAAGTGTCCCTTACACCTTCCTTTTTAGGGATCTGGGCTCCAGTTAAGGGTCATGCATCACATTTTCTTGTCTTGCCTCTTTATTTTCCTTTAATTTAAGACAGTGGCGAGACAAGAGGGAAGGGGGCAGGGCACAACCATTAAAATAATGACACAGCCCTTGAGGATACAACAAAAACTGGTTAGAACCAATTATGTCCAAGATGGCAGAAGATCTGACTTCCAGTAGACCTTGAGCCTCATTATACCCTCACTGTAATACACTAGCATATGCCAAAGGACACACCCACAGGCGCCATGACAATTTCTAGGCTGACCGTAATAGGCCAAAAAGTGGGTGGTAGTCCAATTCCTGGAAATCCCCACCCCTTCCCCCAAAATGGTTGGATTAATCCTCCCACTTGTTAGGCTATGAAATTACCCAGCCCATAAAAGCTAACCACCTCCACACCCCCGGGCCACTCTCACCCTCTGAGACGACTGCACTCTGACTAGGGGACGCGCGTCTCTCTAAATAAACTCGCTTTCACTTTACTATGGCTCCGTCTTGAATTCTTTCCTGATTGGAGCCAAGGACCCTCCCTTGGCAGCCCATCCCAGGAACTCTCCAGAGACCTGGGAATTCTCTCATTCACCCTTTTGCGACAGTGGTTCTCATACCATCATGTGTATTAGAATCCCCTACCAAGCTTATTGAAACAATTTTCTGGGGCCCATCTCCAAAGATTCTGAGTCAACAGGTTGGAGTGAGGCCCATGAATTGGCATTTCTTTTTTTTTTTGTTTGTTTGTTTGTTTGTTTTTTTTGCGGTACGCAGGCCTCTCACTGCTGTGGCCTCTCCCGTTGCGGAGCACAGGCTCCGGACGCGCAGGCCCAGTGGCCATGGCTCACGGGCCCAGCCGCTCTGCGGCATGTGGGATCTTCCCGGACCGGGGCATGAACCCGTGTTCCCTGCATCAGCAGGCGGACTCTCAACCACTGCGCCACCAGGGAAGCCCGAATTGGCATTTCTAACAAGCTGGTAGGTGATGCCGAAGCTGCTGGTCCAAGCACCACACGTTTGATAACTACGGATCTAGAATGAGGGTTGGCAAGTTTTTTCTGTAGAGGCCAGATGGTAAAATACTTTAGACTCTGTTGCAACCAGTTAATTCTGCCATTGTAGGCAAAAGCAGCCATAGGAATACATAAGTGGGCGCTGCTACATTCCAGTAAAACTTTATTTTTTATTTATAAAACAGCTACCTGGTCAGATCTGACCTCAGTCTGTTGTTTATTCTTGCTGTTTTTTTTGGGGGGCGGTGGGTGAAGGAGGGAAGCGGGACATCTTTCAGAGCACTGACATTTTTGAATTGTCCAGTTCAGTTTTCCTGTAGAATGTTTCACAATCTGGATTTGTTAGTTTTATCTTTATTAGATTTAGGTTAAACATTTTGGCAATAACACCACATAAGTGATATTGTGTACTACAGGGGGAAATTGTGAAAGACTTTGAAATGGACCAAAAAAATTATTGGGTAACTTCAGTGGAAAGCTAGCTGCTGCCTAATGCAACTTTGGGCATTAGCTGATTCTATGGGGTTTTGAGCCTTTCATTATCATTGAGCTATTTTACAACTCTCTAAATTGTGGAATACTGATGGTAATGTCTAGCATTCTTGTCTTTAGAAATGCAAATTTTGTTCCTTTGACATTCATTTGACCTATAAGCATTGACTAATCTTCCATCTATTAGGCAACTTAACTTCAGCATTCCTGACTGCATGTGTATGTGTTGGATCGTCTTTGGATTCTCTTTTGAACCAGTTGGAACATGTTAGTGGTCTGACATTAAGGAGTTAAGTATTATCTTTGACACATGTTCATTTTACACCTGCATCTGAGTCATGATTATACTCTTTTACATATTATCCTTTAGCAGTATTTTTCATTGCATCATTTTAGGAAGCAGAAAATGTTATTTTTCCAAATCTTGGTGATATTAACTTTAATTTCTCGATAAAGGTGGTTCTACCAGACCTTTCCATTGTAAAGATATATTTTTCTTTATTAGGGAAATATCCTTTGAGACAAAGTGAATATTCCGATTTGCAATTATTTTTCACCTGATGGTTTTAGTTTCCACTGAAGATCTTTGCCTGTATCAATTATAACACTGGAGTTGCAAAATATGAACCCTTTCATGATGCGCACAGTTGGATATCTGAGCACGCCCTTTGAGCCACCACACCAACTTTCCTTTCTTGGGCCATATTCCTCTTTGGCAATAGAGCATCGTGGCCAAGCCACACGCTCTGGGACTGTCTAGCTTGAGCTTAAACCCTGGCTTCTCCGCTTACTAGCTGTGTGACTTGCAAGCTTTTTAATCTCTCTGTGCCTCAGTTTCCTTATCTGTAAAATGGGTGCTATAAAGACACATCTCTTATAGGATTGTGTTAAGATTAACTGAGCTAGATCAAAGCACCACAACCGTACTTGGCACATAATTACCTGCTCAATAAATGTTAGCTATTGTATGCGTTTGAATTCCTGCTTTGCCACATCAAAGTGGCTTTGGGTAAGTTACTTAACATCTTTATGCCTTCGTTCCTCATTTATAACGGTTCCTGGATTCATGCATGTTAAGTGCTAACACAGTGTCTGGTATGGAGTAAGCATTAAAAAGGATGAGCGGTTACCATCATGATTATTCTGTATAATAATCAGATTATTCTGTGTAAGGTAAACTTTTTGAGTTCATGTCTTTTCGGATTTACCTTCTCATTTTCATTGTGCCTAGCTCAGTCAGTCACATAGTATGGGTTTAATAAAATACTTGAATAGAGGGATTAATAAAGCTTTGCTGAGTGGCACTCGTTTGATAGTTACATTTTTGCCTCCTCTATATTTCAAGTTCCTATATTGGCGCCGCCCTTCCTTATTGTAGGAAGCCCACGCTTGGGAAATAACATTGTCACACAAGGTTGTGAGAAGCTCTGCTGGGCAATGTTAAAGCCTCTGTTAGGGCTCTGCGATCAACTTCCGTAGGGCAAGAAAAGTGGGTTCCCATTCATCAAGGATCCGAAATAACAGGGCTGTGCGGTGGCATTTACGGCACCTTAAGTCTAAGCCTTATTTTCCCCTCCCTAACTGTCGAGGGTGGGAAACGGTGACTCCAAGTTGGGAAGCACCTACATCGCGACCCAGAGCGCGCGCTGGGAGAAACTGAGGCGGTGGCCGGGTCCCCGCCGTGGCAGCATCCGGGACGCAGGCCTCGAGCCCGCACCTGCGCCCGCGAGGCCGCCGCGCCGCTTCCTGCCCGGCGCGTGCAACGCTCACGTGACCGGGCCTGGGCGGAGCCCGGCGGGCGGGGATCACCTGAACAAGCGAGTCATGTGAGCTGGGCGGGGGAGGGGGCGGTGCCGCCCGGCGGTCACGTGACCGGTTCCGGGGCCGCAGCTGAGTCCAGACAAGCCGCGCGCCTCTCGGGCTCCTGCTCTGATCCAGCTCCTCGCGCTCCTCTCCGCCTCCGCCTCCGCCCTGGCGGCGCAGCCATGTCCCGAACGCGGCCCCCGGCAGCCGCGCGCCGCTAGCTCCGCTCCAGCCGCGCAGCCGGGGCCCGGCGCGATGGGGGCCGCTGCCGGCCGGAGCGCCCACCTGGGGCCCGCGCCCTCCGGCCGCCCGCCGCGCTCCCTGCTCCTGCTGCAGCTGCTGCTACTGGTCTGGGCCCCGGGGGCCGCGGGGACCCAGGGCGCCGAGTTCCCCGAGCTGTGCAGGTGGGTGGCCCGCCTGGGTGCAGGCTTCTGTCGCGGTGCCCCAGCGCGCGGCGGGCGGGGTGGGGGGCAGGGGCGCTCGGGGGAGGGGCCGGGGTCCCCGAGTCGCCTCTCGTCCGGGCTTGGGTCAGCCCGTCCCCGAGGAAAAGTTGCCCGCGTGGTGGCGGAGGATAAGAGACTGGGGGTCATGGGCGCGGGCGGGGGGCGCGGGGGGCGCGGGGGCTCCGGCGGCCCGGCGCTGGCTGGGGTCCGTCGCCGGACCACTTGTGGCTGTCACTAAGTCCGGGGCGGCTTTGTGTGCGAGCGGCCGGCCGCCGCCACCCGCCCGGGTGACACACTGCGGCCACCTCACGCCCAGCGCTTGCCCTCTCAGCGGCGTGCCTGCGAAAGTTGGAGGACGCAGGAACTGCCGCTCTGCATTGTTCCCACTCCACGTTTTCCTCAAAGTTCCACCAGCGGGGCTTTAGAGGGGCCATTAGTGTGGAAAGACTCACCCGCACCAGTGGCCGTGGAGTTGGGGGGTTTTGGTTTCATTTGCTGATTGCTTTCCTCCATGTGGGTTTTCCATTTTTTCTTTAAAGTAGCCTTTCTGCAGAAGGTGACTTTTTGGGTTTTTTTTTTTGGATCGGGGGAATGGAGGGTGGTCATCCAGTATTGGCTTTCAAGACTTCACCCTTCACTTCTCCGAGCCTAACTTCCTGTCTAGTTGTTCACATGATGTCATTGTCTCCGGGTGGATTATTCTAGTGGAGTCTTTTGCTCTGGGAACCATGATTGTATAATCGCACGTCCCAATGAGGGCTGTTAGTGTCCTGCCATGGCCGGGAGTCCTGGGGCTGGGGAACTGCCAATTCCGAGAATTTTCTAACCAACTTTCTCTGGACTGTTTAGGATGATGGAAAGTACAACTTTTATTTATTTTTTAAACTTTGGTTGAAAAAAAAGTATGAAAAGTTCTGAAAGATGAGTGAACAGTCAAGTTATCCCTGGTGTTAGCAAGTTACTTCGCAGAATGAAGTGAGGCTTAGCCCACTTTGAGCTGAATTTTGAGTTTGTGGTGCCGTTTATGGGGTTCATATTCTTCCCTGGCATCAGAGATGGTCCTATTACCCCTGAATTCAGAACTTGGAGAGTGAGGCCGAGCTCACAATCGAAACGGAAAGGCCCGTATTCTTTCTTTTCCCTTTTTTGGAAAGGGGTAGCGGGGCGGGAGGGAGAGTTTACAGCACATAAGTTAGTAGGCCAATTAGCCGCCCTAAGATAGTAGTTACTCACGGAAGCCCCCGTTACAGAGAAAAAGGCCCTAGCTGACACAAGGTCAAGCTGCAACTGACCTTTAAAGGAGGAAGTTTTGGAGTAATGGCTGCTGTGACCAAACGCATCTGTGAGAAGTTAGCTCAGCTGGGCTCGTGGTGTTGAAGTCTTGGTGGTGTTAGCAAATTGGAATTGATTTCTTAATAGTTGAGGTTAAAGTTGGCCTCGAGGGCAGACCCCTACTCCGCGGCTGCTGCGGGGGCCCTCACTTCTGCGTTAGGGTGGTATTGTCCCAGCGCCTGGAACCTGGTTTATGATCCTCATCTCCAGGTGGACTTTGGCCTCTTGGTCCAGTAGGAAATGGCCGTTGTATCTTGAAACGCTTCGCCTCATGGTCACACGTGGGCGTAACTTAGGAAGTGCTCCATGGTGTTCCGAGGGGATATGCGTTTAGCATGTGCCCTCTGAGGTCTTAGGAGAGCTTTCACGTTGGCTTAGGTCCTTTCTGCCAGCCTTCCTCAGCACCGCAGCCCCAGGCAGGTCACAGCTGGGCTTGTGCACGTTTCTTTCCCGTTACTGCCCTGTGGTTTCTCCTTGAGACTTCCCCATAGCTGTGTTTAAAAATCTACACTCAAACTCCCTACCTGCAAAGTGAATTCTTTCTATTTGTTCCTGTTTCAAATGGATTCCTTGGCTTAAATACTCATTAAGACTTGTTTCTTTTTTTTTTTTTTTACCCTTGGGGAGGGGGTTTAAAAAAATTGGTTTTCGTGAATGAGGTAACACTGGCTAAAAGTTCCTTAACTCTAGCGCATATTTGAATGGGAACGTGGGCTGAACGTCTTTTTAAATGCAGTTTGAAAAATTCTACCAAGTAGCCCCAAAGCCGGGTGTTTTCAGCTGCCTTTTATTCCACCCCTGGGCGTCCACTTGTAAATAACTCCCCAGGTCTCACTGTGAAAAGCAGACTTCTGCTGTTACTGTTTGTGCAGCTTGTCGGTGGTAGCAGTCCCCATAGACACCGGGTCACGTTCCAAATGTTTGTAAATTGGTTGCTTGTAACGAGAAACATGTTTTTCCGTGGAAGACTCTCCTGTTCCTGGTGGTTTGGTGCCTGGCGCGGTTTCCAGATCCCCTCAGGCGCAGGTTTGGGGTGCCCGGATGCCACCCAGCATCAGCTAGAGCCCTGGCAGGCAGTTCTCGTGTCACTGGAAAAGGGAGTTGGATTTCTGGGAAAACCACCTCTCCTCCCAAGCCCAGCTCTCTAGAACCTGAGAGGGTACTTTTCACCTGCAGTCCCTTAGGACCGACACGAGGGAGGTCTGGGCCTGCTTCAGGGTTGCCTGCAGGGCACCCGTGTGGCTCTGACCCCTCCTGGGGTGAGGGTGGTGGGCAGGGTGCTGTCCCCTTGCAGTTCGTTAATGGCGGGGATGAAGGCAACAGCGAAGCAACTGACTCAGCAGCAGCTTTCATATCTTTGTGTCTGTGGAGAGAGCTGGGCAGTGAAAAGCAGGCACGACAAAGGCAAGTTTCCCGAAGTGTATCTGCGCTCTCGGCACTTTTAGCGCTTGTTCGTTGGAGAGCCTCAGTTGTGTGTTTTTTAAGCTTCACAAGGATTGACGCACCAGGTGAGTCCTGTGCTGTGCAAAAACTCGGTGATTCTTATCACTCACCTATTTCTCGGGAGGTGGTGTGTAGTAGAAAGAAAGCGCTTGAATCCAGAGGCCAGCGTGAGTGCCCGTGGGACTGGCACGCATGGAGGGCCTGGGGCCCGAAGGAGTGCTGTGCTGGTGAGGGATGTCCAAAGGTCGCTGGGGCAGGACCCACGAGAACAAGAGGTGAGGGGGGCAGAGGGCAGCCATGCAGAGTCACCAGAGTGACCAGAAGGCCCTCCACTTGTCCACAGCTTTACTCTTTACTGTGTGAGATACATTTTGTAAAAGGCCATCTTACATATGTAATCGGTTAGTTTCCACCCTTTATTTTGGTGTTAACGTTCTCAATGAGTGCGGTTCTAACAGTTTGTACTAGTTATAAAGTAACGCTTTGGGCTGGCTTGATTTAGTTAGTTAAGTACCTTAAAATTTATTCAGAACAAGTTTTCCCCCAATTGTTTGGGTATAAATGCTGGAAAGTTTTTGTTACATTGAGGACAAGAGAATAATGAAGCCAGCTGGGAGTTGAGGTTGGTTTAGTTGATGTTTCTAAGGAGATATTTTTTTTCCCTGTGATTTTTCTGAAGGAATAGTGCTTATATGCCTAATTTAGGCCACATGTTGAACCTGGACCACATCCATTTGTGTATGTTTCTTGCAACAATAAGTGTGTGTAGCCCAAGATTGTTAATTAGGGGTATGTTAGACCGCATGCTTTAATTCTTAGAACAGCGTCCTGACAGATTCCCAGGAAATGAATTCCTGATTGGGCTTCATGTCTTTTATCAGTGTTTCACGGAGGGATTTTTAAAAGATGGGGTTGAGTAAAATAATTTAGATGTCTCATCTTTATTTTGATCTTGGCCTATAAAACTGTAGTGTGCTGGGCAGAGAGAATTCATGAGGGTCGAAGAGCTGGGACTGATGGTGGAAAGTAGCTTGTTCCTTTGCAGATACTGTTCTTTTTCTCCTTTTTCTTTTCTCTTTCCTTTTTATTGTCCCAGCCACGAGCCCTCTTGGTAGTGCCCCCGCTGGTCATGGAGGTGGAGGTAGCTGAGATCCGGTATACCTGTGGGTCCTTTGTATCTTCCTCATAGCTGGCTCATGACCAGTGAGGGACAGAGGCCTGAATTTATGCTAATGGTGTCTCCTCCCTTTTAATCCTGGCAGGGTGACACAGGATTCATTTATTCTCCAAGTATTCCTTAGGCATTTCTTAAGCAGAGGGGAAAACTGGGAAGGGCCAGAGCTGGAGTGGAGACACCACCAACTGAACAGATCCAGGAGACTGCTGGCTACGACTGCTCCCCCCAGGGAGGCAGCAACAAACGTCCTTTTCCCTTTAGTTTTGCTAATTTTATTTTATTTATTAAAAAAATTTTTTTTTTGCAGTTTTTTAAATTAATTAATTTATTTATTTATTTTTGGTTGCGTTGGGTCTCTGTTGCTGTGCACTGGCTTTCTTTAGATTCGGGGAGCGGGGGCTGCTCTTTGTTGCAGTGCGCGGGCTTCTCATTGTGGTGGCTTCTTTTGTGGAGCACGGGCTCTAGGCGCGGGCTTCAGTAGTTGTGGCACGCGGGCTCTAGAGCGCAGGCTCAGTAGTTGTGGCACACGAGCTTAGTTGCTCCACGGCATGTAGGATCTTCCCGGACCAGGGCTCGAACCTGTGTCCCCTGCATTGGCAGGTGGATTATTAGCCACTGCGCCACCAGGGAAGCCCTGCAATTTTAAATAATGTGTAGTCTTAGTTTTGATTTTCTTTTTGACCCAAGACTCATCTGCATGTTACTAGTTTTTGGCTATTACGAAACAAAGCTGTTGTGCATATTTGTGTGTAAGATTTTGTGTGGACATACGCTTTTTTTTTTTTTTGATACCTAGGAGTGGGATTGTTCAGTGAATGGGGAGTGAGTGAGTTGTCAAACTGACTTCCAAAGGGGTTGTCCATTTTGTATTCCCATCAGCAGTGTGAAAGTTCCAGTGTTTCTACATCCTTAACAACACTTGATCGTATCAGTCTTAATTTTAGTCATCCTAGTGCGTGTCTAGTGGTACCTCAGTGTGGCTTTAATTTTCATATCCCTGCTGACTCGTGGTGTTGGGCATCTTTTTCTGTATTTCTTGGGATGCCTAATGATGAACATCTCTCATGTGCTTATGGACCATTTGGATATCTTTTGTAGTGATTCTTTAAGAAAAATTGTTTTTGTTTTTCCCTCTCATCCCTTAACACACTTTTTTGGGGGGTCATTTTACTGTGTTTTAAGAGTTCTTTATATATTATGGATCAAGTCCTTTCTCAGGTACGTATAATGTGTATTTTCTCCCAGTCTTTGGCTTGCTTTTTTATTTTCTTAATATATTCTTTGAAGAAAGGATAGTTCTTAATTTTGATGGACTTCAATTTATCTTTCTTTTTTTTTAATTGTTTGTGCTTTGTGTAGCCTAAGAAATCTTTGCCTGTACCAAGGTTTCTCAACCTCAGCACATTTGACATTTGGCCTGGATAAATCTTTGTTGTGGGGCCCGTCCTTAGCATTGATAAGAGCACCCCTGGTCTCACCCATTAGATGCCAGGAACAACCCTTCCCCCCATTTGTGACAAACAATAATGTCCTCAGACATTTTAAATGACCCCAGGGGGTGGGGAGGAGGCAAAATTACCTGCAGTTGAGAACAACTGGTCTACTCTAAGGTCAAAAATATTCTCTCCTATGTTTGTTTCTGGAAGTTTTATAGTTTTAACTTTATGTTTAGCCCTGTGATCAATTTTGCTAGTTAATTTTTATGTGTGATGTGAGGAAAAGGTGAAATAGAAATAGATCCGTTTCTATTTCTTGATGTTTTATATAGGAGGCTTGCAGCTGTGTTTTTAAGTGAGCTTGGGCTATAATTTTCTTTGCTGTACTATTCTTGCCTGAATTTAGTATAAAGAATGTTTGCTTTGTGGAGAGAGCCAGTTAGCTTTTAGTATTTTATATGCTGTGGAACAGTTTTTGTATAGGATGGACAATTTCTCTTCCTTAAATTTTGGTGGAACTCACTAGTAAAACTATCTGGGCCTGGTGCCTTTGTGGAGGTAGAATGTAGTGGAAGAGGAGTTTTGATTATGGTTTCCATTTCATCTACTTTGTTTATTAAGATTCTGTACTTTCTTTGAGCCAATTTTGATAATCTGTATTTTCTGAGGAAATTGTCATTTTAATTATGTATTCACATATAAACATGTAGCATGCTACATATTTGCTTTTGGAAATACTTTTTGAATCTGTAGGTACATTTTAAAAATTCCTGTTTTTTTTTCCCTTAACATATTTACTAAAGACTTTTCTACCCTTTTTTAGTCTTTTCAAAAGAACTAGCATTTTAATTAGTTAGTTTATAGTTGACTGCATCGGGTCTTCGTTGCTGTGCGCATGGGCTTTCTCTAGTTGCGGCGAGTGGGGGCCACTCGGTTGCGGTGTGCGGGCTTCTCATTGCGGTGGCTTCTCTTGTTGGGAAGCACTGGCTCTAGGTGCACAGGCTCAGTAGTTGTGCCTTGTGGGCTCAGTAGTTGTGGCTCACGGGCTCTAGAGTGCAGGCTCAGTAGTTATGGTGCACAGACTTAGTTGCTCCGTGGCAAGTGGGATCTTCCCGGACCAGGGCTCAAACCAAACCTGTGTCCCCTGCATTGGCAGGTGGATGTTAACCACTGCACCACCAGGGAAGCCCATAGCATTTTTTTTTTTTTTTTTTTTGGTTCACCATCTCTATCACCATTAAATCTTGATTTTATTAATTTCTGCTATTTCTAACTTCTACCTAATTTTTATTTTTTATTTTTTTAAATTTGTTTAATTGAAGTATAGCTGATTTGCAATATTGTGTGAATTTCTGCTGTACAGCAAAGTGATTCAGTTATACATATATATTATTTTCCATTATGGTTTATTACAGGATATTGAATATAGTTTCCTGTGCCACACAGTAGGATCTTGTTGTTTATCCTCTTTTTTTCTAGTTCGAGTTGAAAGCTTAGATCTTTTAAATCAGTTTACGTAACTGAGGGATGAATTTAAAGCTACGTGTTTCTTTGTCCTGAGTCCTATACTACTTAGGTTTTGATACATAGTTTTTTCATCCTTCAGTTCTAAATATTTCCTTCTTGTACCCAAAAGTTCTAACTATTTAAACTTCCTGGGCCCACTAATTTTTAAAAATCTTTTCTTTCCCCAGGTAAATGGAATCCCCACCCCCACCCCACCCCCGCACTGTGGGCAGTAAATGTGGTGAAACTGTGGCCTAGCACCTAGTCAAGTTAATAGTGTTCTGTGTGTTTGGAAAAAATGTTCTCTGCTTGGGTCAGAGTTTCATTAATTGTGCTGTTTAGCCGTTCTTTATCATAACTTACATTTTGTTCTGCTTGGTTTTTCTTTTATACTTTGTATCCGACTACCACTTTGGTCAGGGTTCCAGAAGAATGTCTCGTGCTCTGGCTCCCAGGGCAGCAATTCTCCTGTTGTTCATAAGCTCTTCAACTTTCCTGTTTTTTAAAAAAATTCCAACAAGGTTTAGAGTTGATATATATTCACAGCTGCCTGTTCTTCATGGATGCCACAGCTCTTCTCATCCCGTGGGAGATGCATTGTGAAGTCCTGCTCCGATTGCTCTATTAATTCTCTTTCCTTGGGCCCAGTTTCTTTGTTGGCATTTGTCATCTCATTTTCATGGTGTTGGTGCCCTCGTGACGACGGGTGCTTCTTGATCGTGCTCTTTGCAGTAAGCCTTCTCCGGGACATTTGTGGTGTCTTTTTGTGCAGCTGTGCAGGATCGAGCTGGGAGCAGTTGTTGGAGCTTGGCTGCAAGTTGCTGGGGGGAGACTGGGGGATGGGCAGGGCGTTCCTCTGGCTGGTGTGTCTCTGTGGCTGGTCTGAGGTGCTTTTCTGTCCCGAGTATCACGCCCAGCCTTGTTCCTGCTTGGAGACAGCTGCTGGATCTCTGTTGATTGCGGTCGGCAGGGTACAGTGAGGGCTGCCTGCAGGTGGAGTCGGGAGAGCCGGGTTCCTGTGCTGGTGTGGCAGATCACCTCTTTTCTCTGGATCTCCGTTTCCTCCTCAAGAGGGCCGAGAGTGGAGTTTTGGAAGTCAACTGTCCAGCTTTTGAATGTGGATAGTTACCGATCTGCTGAGTTTTGGTTTCCTTCTGTGTCAAATCAGGGTGCTAATCGTGTTTTTAGGGTGGTGTGAGAACCAGAGTGCGTTTAAGTGCCTGGCCATCCTCAGTGTTCATAAACGGCGGTGGCGGCAGTGATTGCTTTATTTCTATAGGTTAAGAGTCTCTGCGTTAGGTCAGTGATATTTTTAGCTGGTTACTCTGAACCCCTGGCTTCTCCGTTAGTGCCTGGGGCTTTCTGCCTCAACCAGAGGGCGTTTCGTCTTTATCCATTCTAGCCATTGGCACTCCGTGTAAGAGTCCTTTTGAGAAAGAAACATCTCCATCATTTAAAAAAGCTTTAAAACCACTGGGCTGTGTGACTCTCAGGGTCCATTTTGCATCCAAAATTCTGTGGTTGCGAGGTATGTATCCTTCAGGATTCCTTTAGCTCTGAGTAGCAGAAAGCCCAACTCGAGTTCGCTTGCACAAGGAGGTGTAGGGTTGAGCGGGTGCCAGGTGCCATATGTCAGGCGGCCCCAGGCCCTTTCCTGCCGTTTTCTTGGCATCGCCCTCCTTCCTGTGGTGGCTGCATTAGTCCACCATCCAGGGGAGAAGAGAGAGCCTCCTTGTTTGTCTTTTGTAGGGGCCCTGGAGGCCCAGAGGACTAATGCACGGTGTCCGTGGTCAGAAGGGGCTCCCATCCCGGCTTCCCTGGAGGGGGTGGGTGCTGGGTTCTGGGACGTTTGTTGTAGGTGGGGAGCGGGTGCAAGAATGCGGCCGGCGGGATGGATGTGAAAGCCCTTCGTCAGCTCCACTTTGCCGTACAACTTAAGAACCAGCTGCTGCTGCTGGGGTTTTGAGGTGCCCGAAGCAGTGTGTCACATGCCTATTTCTGTCCTTATGGTAACCAGCACGGGGGGGGGGGCAGCCTGTGTGCAGGGTGGGGAGATCCCAGTCCCTCTAGTTTCTGGGAGCATGAAACTTGCCTTTCAGATCGACCAGAGACCTTCGCTGGCATTTTGCTGTTGCTTTTAGATCCTTTGGTGAACCTGTGGAGGGCAGCTTCCCCAGGGCTACAGAGCAGAGTCCTGCACGTGTCACTGCTCATTGGGGGCCAGGAGAGTTGCAGGAAATCAGAGGTTGTGAAAGTATCAATTCTAGTTTTGTTTCAGGATATGGAGGGGCCAGGGAAAGACGAAGGAATGTGGAAAGAGTGAAACGTGGCCTTTGCCGGTGGCAGCCTGGGAGGAGCTGTCTTTTATATCAGAGCCTTTGTGCTTTAATGCTGTAAATATCCTTCGCACATACGTGTGTGTGGTAATAAAACATGCGGAGCGCACACGGAGAGCTCATCCAGGGGTCGACAGCCCACTGGGTCTTGATCGTGTGTGACGTTAATTTGTTACCATCTGTGTGATTCTCTAGTTGAAAACCAGTTAGACATTTAAAAAACACTGTTCTGTACTGAAAGCCACTCCCCAGCACTCCTGGCCTCTCACCCCTGGCCTGCAAACAGAAACCCAAACCACCAGCTTGGACGTGCTGAAGGGGTGGCTTCCTAGAAGTGACAAGGGCGCGCCTCCACCGAGCCACCTTCTGTGTCCTCTGAGGCCCCTCCACCTGCTGTCTGCCGGAGGAGTGTTACCACAAAACAGAGTGAGAAGCCCACAAGGCTCTCTCTCTCTCTGCCTTTTGAGGGTGGATCCTTTGCAGGGGGCTGTGTGAGTTAGACACTTGGGTGGATGGGCTGAGTGAGGCAGGGGAGAGGGTCTGTGGGTGGAGCTGTTGCATGGAGGGTGCACTGTCCCGGGGTCTTGCTGTAGGCGGAGACCTGCGCGTCTAACAGGGGAAGGGTGTTCTAGGCAGAGGGACCCACGTAGCAGTGCTCCGGCGAGGATGCTGGCTGACGTGGCTGGAACACCGTGAGCAAGGGAGAGGGTGGAAGGCAGGAATGTTTAGCAGAGGATTAGCTGGGGGCCAGGTCCCACAGGCCATCAAGATGACTCTGAAAAAGAACGTATGTGTACGTATAACTGAATCACTTTGCCGTGCAGCGGAAATTAACATTGTAAATCAACTAGACTTCAATAAAAAAATGAAAAAAAAAAGTACAACTCTGGCTTTTATTCTGAGGGAGGCGGGAGCCTGGGAGGATTTTGAGCACAGGAGTGACCTAGAGGGGAAGCTGGTATTTCTGATGGACCAGGTAAGAAGTTATAACAGATTGGACCAGGGTTGTGGTGACAAGTGGTCAGATTGTGGATACTTTGAAGGTGGAGCTGATAGGATTTGCCCATGATTGGGTATGGGATGTAAGGAAAGAAGGAGAAAGGCGGACTCTTAGGTTTTTGGTCTGAGCAATCGAAAGGATGGAGTTCCGTTTTCAGAGGTGGGCAGGGTTGTGGGGAAAGCAGGTTTAGGGACTGCCTGGAGGGATTGGGTGGAGGTTGTGACAGTGTTCGCAGGTCATTCAGGGCAAGTGCTTGGGGAGGGGTGGGGGGATATAGTAGTTCTTTTAGATGAACGCAGGAAGGTGACCGCTGACATGGCACTGTGCTTCCGGTCCCCAGCTGGGTGTTAGGGTTTCTGAGTTGTATGACCCCAGCATCTTGAAGGCAGAGTCTTCTCCTGTGACAACATCACTGGCCTTTGTGAAGAACTCCCCCCAGAGAGTGGCTTCATCAGTATCGTGAGCTAACCAGATCTGGGAGGGTTTGGGGGACATTGGTGATGGCGTATGAGGGGACCGAGCCTTAAGGTTTGATATCTTTGCTGTGGGCTGGGTTGACGTTAAAGGCAGTTGAATTCCGACATCCATATAATTAAGGAGGAGGCTTAGGCTGGAATTCAACCCTTCTTTCTGCATTTGAGGAACAAGGTATGAGAGCATCTAGATTTTAAAAAGGTCCTCAGCGAGCAGGGTTTCGGGTTGAAATCCTGGCCTGCATCCTGGTACCATAGAGTTGATGGGAGGAAATACGGCAGGTGTAGCAGAGGCAGGACAGGCGGTCCTTCGTGGTAGATTTCTGTTGTGGAGGGCCGTGCCGATTCACCAAGAAGCCCAGCCTTGCAGTGCGGTGAAACCTCTTGAGGGAGAGTATGACCTATCCTTTTCCACAAGGTTCCGATTCATCGGACCTCTGTTCTGGTGGCAGCTGGTGGCTGCATGGTGCAGGCTTGGGTGCTCCCAAGTGCCTGTTCTGTCTTCTGAGACGTCCCAGGAGGTGGCTGGTGTGTGCGCGGATCTCTGTGTGTGTGAGCGCGTGTGTGTCCAGAGCCCCCGGTCTCTGTCTTGAGCTGCTCCTGGAGATGGCCCCCAAACAAGGGTCTGCCCCCCCCCTTTCCGTCTCCTCTCCAGGGCCTGGCAGTGTCGTGTGACAGTCCTTTAGGATGGACTCAGCAAGGTAAGTCGGTGAACTCAGTTTTTAGGCAGTCTGAGTCCTGCTGTTGATCCAGGTGAGAGCTTAGATCGTAATAGTCTCAAAAGCTCCACGTTCCCAGTCTTGATTTTCCTCGCTGTGGCTGTGAGGTAGACAACTTTGTAGACTGGAAAGGTGGGGCTCACAGAGCTTAAGTGTGTCCCACAGGGCTGGTCAGGGCGAGGCAGGATTCAGGCCCAGGTGTGTGGGCTCCTTCCCCTGCTGCCCTGGCACCTTTCTGGGGGAGCTTGCCTCTAGTTCACGTGACCTCTCCCGGTCACTCACTCACGATGCCGGTTTTAAAAGCATCCCTGCCAACCCCCTGGTGCCTCGGGCCCTAACGCTGACTTAGAGCCTTGCCTCCAGCGGATCCCTCTCCAGACACTGGCTTCCTGCTCCCAGACCCTGCGTAACTACCAGGGAAAACCAGAGACTAAAGTCTGGCATTTCCTTGCTTTTTTTTTTTTTGCTGGCTCCATATCTTTATCCACAGCTTTGTGGGTTTCTTAGAATAGGAAGTGAAGTACTTCCTATATAAGCGTTGGCCATGATGCTGTGTCAGACTCATGTGTCCCCCGGCCTTCAGATCAGGGTGCATATTTATTGTGTCAGATCAGATTTTTCTCTCTTAGTGTCAGCAGCAAAAAGTTATTGACAACAGTGGTTACATTATGCTCTTGACATTTCTGCTGCAAATGTCCGTTTTGGAAACCCTGCCTCTTTCCATGACCTCCTTTCCCTCTGCCATTTCCCACCACTCCCTCCCCTCTTCCTATTTTAGGAGACTGTTGCAGATTTTGAAGGTTGGTGGTCTGGAGGTATGAGCTGAGAAACTATCTGATGATGATAAGGGGCAGTAGTGAGCCAAATGTTTCCTGAATGTTCTGTTAGAGGACTTGGATGCAGGCCAGAAGCAGAGAAATCCTTTTTGATGTTCAGGTTGCAAAGACTTTGCATTCCCCTCATCCCCCAAATTTGGTATTCGCTGCTCACTCTAGATTCAGAAAAACATTCCCTTTAGCCAGTGACCATGCTATGTGAGTTTAGCTTGTATATTTTTTTTTTTTTAAAAAGGAAGCCAAATTATAGATTCGTACATGCTTACTAATTTTGTTACTGATTACATCGTACCTCTATCCTGCTTTATGTACCAATGATTGTAGGCCGGTAATCAAGTGTTTAACAGCCACATGGCCATTACCATAACCCCAAGACTCATGGCGAGTGGGGGAACTAAGATTTCAAAAGAGTGTGGCCGTGTGGCCACATGTGAGTGAAGGACAGAATGAAGGTTCATGGAGCTGTTTTGGAGAGAAGGGACTCAGTTTTCTTTTTTAAAATATTTTAAAAACTTTAAAAAATTATTAGTATTTTTGGCCACACCACATGGCTTGTGGGATCTTAGTTCCCTGACCAGGGATCGAACCCACGCCCCCTGCAGTGGAGGCTTGGAGTCTTAACCACTGGACCACTGGGGGAAGTCCCAGGGACTCGGTTTTCTAAGATTTTTTTTTTTTTCTTTTCTTTAAGGGGTTGGGCATACCATACGTTTTATAGTGGGACTTTATATACTTCATTTTAGATGTTAGCTCTTTTAAAAATTTAGAAAGAACCGCAAATTATATTTGCAAGGTGTTGCAGTTTTGCAGGTATTCAGTGGTGATAATATATGAAAACTTGAGAGGTGTCACATTAAGACACCAGTGTCGCATAGTTGAGAATAATTGTCCAGTTGTAGCCTTCTGGCTTTTTTTTTTTTTTTTTCTCGGTACGCGGGCCTCTCACAGTTGTGGCCTCTCCCGTTGCGGAGCACAGGCTCCGGACGCGCAGGCTCAGTGGCCATGGCTCACGTGCCCAGCCGCTCCGCGGTAAGTGGGATCTTTCCGGACCAGGGCACGAACCCGTGTCCCCTGCATCGGCAGGCGGACTCTCAACCACTGTGCCACCAGGGAAGCCTGGCTTTTTCTTCTGACTGCTCTCTTTTGGACAGACGTTTGCACCGCATTCAGTGGAGATGGCTTTGTGTTTCTCTTCATGACGCTTTCTGATCTCTAGGCACTTGTGATAGCCAGTTAGATTTGCTTCTTCCTTGCTACCTCTAGCTTGGTCCCGTTTTGACCAGGTTGCGTTCTCAATGTGGCATTTGCCGAACAGGACTGGGAAAGTAGAAATGCCTTCCTGCCTCTGGGTTGGTTGACACAAGTATGCTACTTGTGTACTTCCTTCTAATTGGTGATCTGCCAACACCTTTCAGGATATTATGAAATGTAAACCAAATGAGGTTAAAATGGAACCTCTGTGCCACCGACTAGACGCAGACTGACTGCCATCGTCCAGGGTAGTTTCGGCAGAAGCGGTGGGATTACAGTCAGGGGCAGATGGTCTCAAGTTTTCTTTAACCAAGGGAACGACAGCCTGTGTGCTCACCTTATACAGTGAGATGAATTGTCCACCTCCAGGGCATATCTCAGCCACAGAATTCATTTTATTTTTGTATTTTTTAATATAATTAATGAATTTTGGCTGAGCTGGGTCTTTAGTTGGGGGATGTGGGCTTCTTAGTTGTGACATGCATGTGGGACCTAGTTCCCCGACCAGGGATCGAACCTGGGCCCCCTGCACTGGGAGCGTGGGCCACCAGGGAAGTCTCCAGAATTCACTTTAGAATCAGATGTTATCTCTTAAAGCCATTTGCCTTGTGTGCGACTTCTGTCCTCTCCCCTGCTCCCTGCTGGCTCGCTGGTTCGATCGCAGAATGCTTCCCAGTTACTGATGACGCTATTGGACTGTTGGCTGAGGTTTTCGGAGGGCAGCTTTCTGCTGAGCTAAGGAGTCATTTTAAAGGAGGGTGTGCATCTGAGGCGGGGAAAACAATACAGATGTGTTCCTCCTTAGTGGAATCCTCAACCGGCCTGGATACAAAAGTGAGGTGAGGGCAGCCCATGGGGAGGAGGGAACTGAGGGAATTGATATTCTTTCCATGGAAACCAGTTGGGTGTGGGAAATAGGTTGCTGAAGGCAGTGCCTCTGGTGTGTGGCAATTCAGACTGTGCGAAAGAGGAAGCAGAACTGGACGGGATGGGGGGGAAATAGTAGCAGAAGTTGAAAACTTAGGCAAGAGCTTGAGCTCAGAAAAGTGTCTCATCTGTTGATCAGTTTCACATAGGGTAGCCTGGATCTTCACAAAGGTCACAGCCTCTCTCTTCTCTTGTTGTGGAGCATGGGCTATAGACACACAGGCATCAGTAGTTGCAGCTCGTTGGCTCAGTAGTTGTGGCTCGCGGGCTCTAGAGCGCAGGCTCAGTAGTTGTGGTGCACGGGCTTAGTTGCTCCACGTCATGTGGGATCTTCCTGGATCAGGGCTCGAACCCATGTCCCCTGCATTGACAGGCGGATTCTTAACCACTGTGCCACCAGAGAAGCCCCTGGATCTGCCATTTTAGGGGCATCTATTGTGACAAGATTTAAATTGTAAAGTTTCCTGGAATGGTTTGCCAGCTTCAGTGTTATAATTGAAAGTAAATATTTTCTGAAAAGTTAAAAAAAAAAAAACGTAAAACAATTGAAAGTAAATGAGGCAGTTTATCTTAGTGTAAGCGCTGGCCCGTGGGGCCGAGACAGGCCTGGCATAAGCCTGGCCTTGTCATTTCATACTTGGGTGATGTTGGGCAAGGAGCTTCAAGTCTCTGAGCCTTGGAGTCTCTGGCTCTGAAGCAGAGGAGTTCGGGAGAGTTGATTAATGGCGTGAGGTGCTTGGGTGGCTTGCTGAGTGGCCGTCAGCACCTGTGGTTGAGAGTTTGCTGTGACGCGTTCTTAGTTCACTGACCGGCTTCCTTCCCAACCTGCCAGCATATATTGATTCTGTCCATATATATGTCCATATGTCATTCTGGGGCAGAGGACACTCCTGTCCAGAGCCACGGGGCAGTTGGGGATGCCAGACACCTAAGAAGATCTAGTGATGGGTGGTGGGAAATGCCAGGAGGGCTGGCATCAGAGCTAAGGATGCAGCAGGGACTAGCCCACGTGGTCTGGGGGGCATTGCATGCGTACCCGTGTGTCTAATCGTCAGGTTTGCTTTGAAATGAATTTGGAGTTTTTAAGAGGGCGAGGGGGACATTGGCTAGCAGCATGTTATACTCTGGAAAATGAGGTAAGAATGGCAAGGATTTTGCTTGCTTTTGCTGATTTTCGAAGCCAGGGTTCTAACACAGGTGGTTTTGTGTCCGGAGGAACATTTCTAACCGGGATTAGGCTGCCTCCTCAGAGGATATGAACTGAATTTTGCAAGACTTGGAAGTGGGTGGGGCTTCTGGGTGATGCTCCCCGGGGACCACCCGCTTCCTCCGGCCTTCGTGGTTCTTCTGCACCACCTCTTTGCATCCCTGTTTCTCACAGATGAGATGGAGGACGGCATAGAACCATGGTGTCTTTTAGAAGAAGACTTGACCTGATATGAGTGTCAGAGTTTCATGAAAATGCCCACTGGGCTTTCATACCTATCCTGCCGCAGGAGATGCTTGTAGCGCAGATGTATTTAAAACATGTGTGTGTGTGTGTGTGTGTGTGTGTGTGTGTGTGTGTGTATCTCTGAACGAAGACTACATTTCCACACAACTTGCAGGTATTTTATTCCACCGTTTGTTTCCTGCTAAAAGTTTAAAATTTTAATATTACAGCTTAGTTTTCTCTTTGGTCTAATATGTTGGTCTCATTTTTTTCCTGTTAGTTTTTTTTTCCTCTTTATTTGTGTAAGTCCAAGTAGCTTAGTTTAGAATGTAGACTTCCCTGGGAATCTCAGCTGAACAGTCTCAGTTGCTTGGCTCTTAAATAAATCATACTGTTGGGTTTCCTCATTTTGGCTGTACATGTTCACTTTATCGCAGAGAATTTTCTAGTGGAAAACTTTTGGACAAAAGATTATTATTCATTAAATGTATCATGAAATGTTATTTAGTCTATGAACTTTTATTTCTGAAGCCATTCTCTGGTTCTAGAATATGATCATGGTGCTTTAAAACTTTAGCATAAATTTAAAGAATGGTTTCAGCCTAGGCCATTCTGGTCATGTGGCCTTCAATCTGGCCAGGAGTGTAGGATCATCTAGTTCCAAACATGTAATTTTCTTAAAAAGTGCTATCAGATATTTCTGTGATTTTCAAGTTTAATGAAGTCATCTTTAAAAAATATTTCCTCCTAGTGAAAGCTTATCTAGATGATACTTGAATCTAACTGGGGGCATAGCAGGATACACTGTAGTTTTGGGAGTATGCTCCGTGAGTTTTCAGATCGATGATTTCAACGGAGTGATTATCCCTGAGCTCCTGTTGATACAAGGCACTGGGCATGTGTATCTGTTTTAAAGCAAAACGCGTCCATTGGAATCCAAGCGTTTCAAGCCCTGACAGCCTGCAGATGCCCTTTCTCCAGTTTTAAGGGAGATGACTAAGGACTCTTTGCCCAGGTGCTGCAGTTTGGATTTGTGAGTTGCTGCCCTGTGGCGCGTGGTTAAATGAAAGTCCTGAAGAAACCCAGCACTCACGTACTTTCACAGGGTCCTCACCCCTTAATCTGATAACCGCTTATCATTTTTTTTTTTTTTTTTTTTTTGCAGTACGTGGGCCTCTCACTGTTGCGGCCTCTCCCGTTGCGGAGCACAGGCTCCGGACACGCAGGCTCAGCGGCCATGGCTCACGGGTCCAGCCGCTCCGCAGCATGTGGGATCTTCCCGGACCGGGGCACGAACCCGTGTCCCCTGCATCGGCAGGCGGACTCTCAACCACTGCGCCACCAGGGAGGCCCACCGCTTATCATTTTGATAAATCTTGACAGAAAGCAAATATGATGAGATACAAATAGAGAAAAGAAGTATAGTTGACTAGAGCAACGTCTTTCTTTCTAGGAACGCTGCTTTCCAGATAATCAGGACAACATCCCGCATTTTACTCTTTTCCATCTCTTTTCTGCTCCACAAACACAGGCACTTTCCATCTAGCTTACTTAACTATCACCTCTGCAAAAACAGCAGTGGGTTTCTGTTTTAAGAAAAGCGTAGCATTTTCAGTAACCACATGGATGTCTTTGGAGTTGATTCCTACTCATTCAGTCATTCTCAAATACCTTCACACACCTCTCATGTTCTTAGGATTCTGGAACACTTTAATGATGCCATTGCTTTAAATTTGGCTTTAAATCTGACGTCTGCTATCCTGGAAAAACTTAGGGGTCCTGAGTAAGAGATTCACGATTTTCCTTAATTAACTATAATTAATAGAAAAGTTTACTAATACTCTGCACATGAAAACCCTAGCTTAAATTTTTAAGGAAAGATCCGCAGAGTGGGTCTTTGAGTGGCCTTTCTTTGCTTCAAGTACAAAATCAAAACTGCTTCCTTTAATCTGTGTGACCAGGTGTCCCCATCTCCTGGGCGTCATCTTCTCCTGGTCTCTCTATCCACCTTGCTCCAGCCACAGGGCCTTCCTTTCTTTTCCATCCACATGCTGAGTTTATTCCTGCCTCAGGACCTCAAAAGGGCTAGTAAGTCTGCTGGATATTCTGCCCACCACGTCTCCCCCTGGGTTGCTCTTTGTCATTCAAGCCCCAGGGTGAGTATGATCTCAAAAGACTTCCCCAACGACATTAAGTAACTACTGGGTCATTTCCTATCCCATTCTGCTATTTTGTTTTCGTAAAAGCATGCTGGTGTTAGGAGATGGACTTTTCCTGTGTATTTCTTTACCTGTTTATTTTCTGTCCTCCCCTGGAATATACACTCCAGGAGGGCAGGGGTTTTTTGGTCTGATTGTTGTTTGATCATCGCTGTACTCCTCACTAAGTACTTAAGAAAATACCTTGTGAAGCGAAATGAATGAGGGTTAGTGTAGGTCAAAAGAAACAGGCCTTGATGGCTGATTTTCTCGTGCCTGGTATTATTTGGGTCATTTTCTCGGGCCATGTAACTCTCCTGACTCTGGGAGGTATCTCTAAGGTGTTACCGATGAAGAAGCTGCGTTCAGTGGTAACTGCTTTTGAGCCCAACTGGGCCCTCACCAAAGCAGCCCAGCCTGTTTTTCAGGTTTCTTGCACTTCAGAGGCTGTCAGAACTCCCAGGGGAGCATTCTGCAGCCCTGCCTGCGTGCTGACTGTGCCCAGGTCCTTGGCTTCCTAGCAGGTGGAATTGATGGGTCCCCAGACCTGGGTTCAGGAGAATGCTTGGCTCCTTGCCTGCCAGTAACCCTGGGTTAGGGCTCCTCCATTGCTGGGCGGGGCTCTGGG
The DNA here is from genome assembly GCF_964374135.1 of Grampus griseus. NCBI lineage: Eukaryota > Metazoa > Chordata > Mammalia > Artiodactyla > Delphinidae > Grampus > Grampus griseus. The sequence continues at coordinate 80,977,047 of NC_139007.1, forward strand.
GAGGCGGGCTCTGGTCAGGGAGGGGTGTGTTGCCTGGTGTTTTGTCTCCGCTGTGGTAAGTGGACTCCTGGGGGAGTGCATTCTCTCATCCAGCTGGTACTGCTTTGGATACTCCTGACACACACACAGGCTCTTAGGGTTTAGCACCCTCAGGGTCTCACACCCAGGCCCTCCACAATTCCAGGATAGGCCTAGCCGAAGCAAGTCTGATTCGATTTATCTTCCGTTCAACAATACTGTTGCATGAATGTATCCTTGCGTTTTGCGGGGAACTTTTTATTTTCTTTCCTCATTTCCTGTCTACCCTTGCTGAGGAAGTTTTACAAAATGGACACAACATTTTCCCTGGGAAGAGTGGAGAATTGAGAAGAATTTTTATGACAGGACTGACAGAGCATTATCGTTGACCCTTGCACAGTGTGGGTGTTAGGAGTGCCACTCCCCTACCCTGCCCACCCCCGTCGAAAATTCGCATATAACTTTACAGTTCGCCCTCTGTATCCGCAGTTTGCTTCTGTGGATTCAGCCAACCGTGGATCATGTAGTTCGGTATATGGCAGTACAGTACTTAGGGGAAAAAATACACATATTAAGTGGACCCATGCAGTTCAAACCCATGTTGTTCAAGGGTCAGCTGTGTTTTGTCCCAAGTGTGCATTTTGGTTCATAGGCAGTTTGCTCAATATCTACTTTGCCAGAGATTTGAACAGACAGCAAGGTTTTTTTTTTTTGCGGTACGCAGGCCTCTCACTGTTGTGGCCTCTCCCGTTGCGGAGCACAGGCTCCGGACGCGCAGGCTCAGCGGCCATGGCTTCACGGGCCCAGCCGCTCCGCGGCATGTGGGATCTTCCCGGACCGGGGCACGAACCCGTGTCCCCTGCATCGGCAGGCGGATTCTCAACCACTGCGCCACCAGGGAAGCCCCAGACAGCAAGTTTTAATGCATGTAAAATGCTGGATAACATTGAATCAACCTAAAGTAAATTTTGTCTGATTTTGGATCAGTTGCCTCATGGCACAGCTTCATCTTGTCAGTTCAGATCTGAACTGTAGCTGTAAAAAGTAAAACCAGAGCTAGAACTGTCTTTCATGCCATAACTAGTTTTTAACTAAGATGAAGTTAAAAACAATCATCTGGCTTTTCAGCATTCCAGTGTGATTGGAAAGGTCACTATCTTAAAATTCAACATGATTCTTGAGCAATGACTTAGACATCTGAGCTGCTATTCTTAAATTAATGGTAGAATTTTAAGTATTTCAATGTTCATGGAGTCTTGAGGCTGCTTCAGGGTGGATTGAACCAGAGTGAGGTGGTATTTAGCGGTTTCTGCCCTGGCTTCTATTCAACTTAACATAGTTTGACTTTAGTATTTTTGGCTAATGAAAGTGTATCTTCTGGGTTATGGTAATCTTAAGCAACTGTGGCTTGAATATGAAACTAGAGAGAAGTTTAATTATTGGCAGATCAGTGACAGTGACAAATTGCTTTTCTTCCTTTCTAGTTATACATGGGAAGCTGTTGATACCAGAAATAACATGCTTTATAAAATCAACATCTGTGGAAATGTGAATATTGCCCAGTGTGGAACATCAAGTGCTGTTTGTATGCACGACTTGAAGACAAACAGCTTTCGTTCCGTGGGTAAGTAAAACTACCCTTAAATTACTGGATGTGCAGGAGCCCAATTTTGCAAAAATGACTCTATGTATATACAGCTGTCTATACAATTACATATGCTTACGTACATAATATACATTTTATGCTGTATAGGAGTTAAAAGTGGTAACAATTTAAACGTCCAATTTGAGACCAGATTAGGTTACTCCCATCTAGCGGATACTATGCAATCATTGTGAAGAATTACGCACGTTTGTGTTTATTGATATAGAAGGATGTTTTCTCCATGGATCTGCCTCCTCATGTTTTTCTTAAACCCTGTCCTTACTTTTCTCCCTGTTTCACCTCATTTCCTCTAGTACCTAGATCCCTTCCCCCTTGTATCTTTCCGCCTTCTTCTGTGGTGGTTTGAGTCTCAGGCAGTCTGTATTCACATGGGGTCAAAGACGGTCACTGGTTTTGGGCTTACACTAAAAACTAAATAGTCCTAAGGACTGCCCATCCCAGAGGAAAAAGCACAAACCTTTCTCTCCTAGGTAGGGCTCATTTCATTTCCCCCAAAGCCCTCTTTTTTTGGTCAGTATCCCTTTCCTTTGGCAGGGTAATCCAAGTGCTTGACAGCCCTACCAAGTTACATGGAGTGGGAAAGGGGCAGATGCCTAAAGAGACGTAGGGCAGACATAAAGGCAGCCAGTGCCATCCTTGGATGTGATGTCATGGATGTCGGTGGGTGGTGACCTTTTGACCAAGGTGTTCTCAATGGTGAGGTCTGATGGTGAGGGTCAGTCATGAAGTGGAGACAGCGTGTGACCGGGGACAGTGCAGCAGTGAGAAGAGGGAACTTGGTAGGTTTTTGGAGTTGGGAGGGGCAGCTTACTTTGGTAGCTCCATCTCTGATCTTGAATGGAAATTCCTAAGCACAGTTCAAAAGGGCTTTTTAGAAAGTAATGGTTTAGAGTAAGAAGAGCGAGGTCTGGGAGGTCTCCTGGTCAGGTCCAGCGTGTGTTTGATTTCCCTCTCTTCCAGCACGGAGACGGTTTAGATTGAAAACACTGCTAAGAGGGATTTGAGGCCCTGGGTAGAGATCTGAGAAAGCACCAGGTTGTTCTGAATTCTTGGACCAAATTTTATTACTTTGTGATATACTTAAAAAACTTGGAAATGAGATCACCAGTTTCCTGGTTGGGATCTTCTGACCATTCAGAGAGAGAGGCCACAAGTGGGCCTGTTGGCCAGTGTTACTTAGGTTTTCAGAAAGAGGAAAAGTAGTTTTCCTCTTGACTTTATTATAATACTTGGCTATAGCATTTTTGGCTAATGAAAGTGTGTCTTCTAGTTTGTGGTAGTGCAGTATAGTGTAATGTAACATAGATGTATACCAGATGCACACAAGTCACTAGGAGGGTGATTTGTGAGGTTGGCACAAAATTTGAGAATGACCAAGTCAGGTCGGCTTTGAAAGCCAGGCAGGAGAGTTGATATTTTCTGGGGTAGGTAGTGGATCTGTTATAGGTTCTTTGTGATGATAATGGGGGAGGTAATCTGATAGAATGTGTTTTTAGAAAGCTGGGCCTGATGGACTAGGAAGGGTTGGTTAAAAGGGAGAGTTAAAAAGATGAATTGTTACTAGTTGATGATGATATAAACCAGCTGTTTCTAATCTCATTTTACCCCCAGACACACATGACATACTTTTCCTAGGGCCTCAAACTCCCTGAGGGAGAGAATGGTATGCTAGATGATGTGTACTTTCAGCACTAGTGGTTATTACCCTGTCCTTCAACTCGGGAAAGCACACTACTATGAACGAATGAGAGGGACATTAACATTATCACAGATAATCTTGAATCTGATCTAATTTGGCTAATTTGTGTTGTACGGTAGAAATAACTAAATTTGTTATTGTAAATTTAGTTTTATAACTAAATAATAACGAAATTTGGTGTGCACTTACATGCCAGGTGTTACGTTTTTAAGTAGACTATCTCATTTAATTCATTCAACAACTTTTGCAGTAGATGATCTCATTTCCCTCATTTTATAAATGAAGAAACTGAAGCATTAAATGGATAAGCAGCTTGCCAGAGGTTGCATGCTTATGGATTTGAACGCTGGCAGGCCAGCTGCAGAGCCTGTCGATTTATTCAGGGTTCTTGTTCTGCTAGTCACAGGGTCACATCAGACAGTTGTAGAGCTAATATGGGAACTACGGTGGGTAACCTGAACTCCTGGCTCTTAGAGGACAGCTGGAAACTAACATGAACTTCCTAGAAAGGAAAAAAAATGTGAATTTTGAAAATAGCCACAAAAAGTGGAGCAGATCAGAGGAACAGAAGAGTTAGTTTAACAATAGATCCAAATACATACGAGAACTTAACGGATAACCTAAAATTTGTATGTAATTAAGCTGTTTATCTGTTAGGAAACAACGTTAGACCTCTCCTTCATATTGTGTAACAGAAATTATGGATTAGTTAAAATTAAAAGTAAAAAGACAGTAGAACATTGGGAAAAACCTAGTAACATAGAAACTTAATCTGGAGGAGGTAGGAATTTCTCTTAATAAATGGTAAGAAAACCCAGTAGAAAAACGGCAAAGTCTAAGAACAGGCAATTCACAAAAGAAGAAATCCAGATGGTCAATTCAGCTTCATTAGTAAGCCAGGCGTAAATGCAAATCAAAGCAATAATGAAATCTAGTTTTCCTTCAGTCACATTGGCAGAAGTTTAAATGGTTGAATCATGGACTACTGGCAAGGAGCCTAGAAGCGGGCACATTCGTACATTGCTATAGGAAGATGGTTGTCTGTAACCCTCTGGGAAGATCGTTGTTGATGTGAGTTTTATAGTGCCCGCAAGGGCAGTTTTTGTACTTAGAAACAAATATTAAGACCTCAGTTTTGGTTTAAATAATATTACATTATTTTTGATAAAAATCCTGTGTTAGTTCTTCCTTAGGCCAAGGATATTATATTGTTACATGTATAAATCTAACAGAGTTTAGCAGTCATTTATATGGGGTCTGTGAACAACCATTTGGTTCCATTTACAACCGAGTTGAATCATCTTCACATTTTAAAGTGATTTATACATTTTATATATTTGATTTCTCTTCAAAGTACTTCAGATGTCTGATCTGACAGTAAAAACTTAAGGACTAATAATAATTCTTAAAAATTTAATAGTTTAAATGTAGAAATATGATAAACCTGAAGTTCCCTTAGTTGTTCAAATACTGTCACAATTCTAAATCAATTGCTTAGTTATAACCTTTGAATTAGTTATAAAATTAGACATTGCAAGTATGTAAAAATACTGAATATGTTCACATTCCTCCTAAAATCCTAAATATTAATACCATGGTTTTCATTTAATTAATCTTTCTGAGGGTTAAAAACTAGGTGTCCACTTCGTGAAGGCTGTTACCAGCCCATTTTAACCGAGGTAGCAGACCCACTAAGGAAGGATGTTACGTGAGGTTACTCACCACCAAAGCCTGGGATGCTGCCTGGCTTTTTTATAGGTGACCTGGGTGTAGGATAGAGTGAATTCAATTGTAGTTGCTGGTCATGTGACTTCATTTACTCTTAAGGAGCCTGACCCTTGACTTCAGGTGATACTTACTGTCTGATTCTTGTGTGCACTCACAGAAATCTACAACAGCTATCCAGGTTGATCGCTAGATTCAATTTTGTGTCTCTATTAACATGTGAAAATACCTTTTCCTCTTGTATCTTTAACTTTCTAAAATTATATAATTCTATTGGATATTTAAGGTGATACCTGGTTGATTTTTAGGTATAACTCATGTTTTCATCTCATTTATAGTCTCTCCTGGTTGTCTGGCATTGTCCATCAAATTTAAAAACGTAGATTCCTGTAATGTACTTTTGTAATCTTACCAACAATGGAGGAATTAATACTGTACATAGATTTTTGTACAAAAAAATTACTTGGAGCATTGGTAATGGTGGCAAATATGCTGAAACAGCCTAACTATGGGGATAGTTCAATAAATTTTAGTGTACTTTATTGATTTACTTGGTTAAATCACACCATGACAGATATATGTATATATAAATATTTTTAAAACAGCCAACGCTTAATATTCATTTATTTATTTGTAACAAATATTTGAATCAGTCACCAAAACAGACAAAAATCCCTTTTCTCATGGAGCTTACATTCTAGTGGAGTGGGAGACAGACAAGAACAAACAATGGCTCAGTGGTATATCAGACTGTGATGAATGCTGTAAAAAAGAAAAGGAAGGAGTGTCAGGAGTGCTGGGGGTCTCAGGAGTGTGTGTTCAGGAATATTCAGTGGGGTAAGTGTCGCTGAGAAAGTGACATTTGAGCAAAAGACTTGAAGCCGAAAAGCCGTGGGTCACGTGGCTCTGGGGGAACAGCCAGTGCAGGGGACAAGGGGAGGGGAGTGTCTGGTAGAAGCGAGAGTAGAAATCTCAGAGTGTTCATATAAAGAGGAGCGGAAAAGTGAGGCAGTATAGCTGTAGGGGAAAGTTGGACAGCGGGGACTCTTAATTTGGTGAAATAACACGTGAACAGCACACGTCGAAAGACACGGTACAATAGAGAAGGGAGAGTGGACAGCGAGGGAGGCCTTCCTTGCTGGAGCACGTCGGAGACTAGCACGGAGAGGGCTGGCGGCCTGGCTGGCAGGCTCTGAGCGAGGTGCTGAGGAGGCCCGGCGGCCGCGAGCTGGGCCCCGAGGCAGCAGGGGGAGGCGCGATTGCCAGGCCCGGCAGCCTCAGCGAGGCCGGGTTGCGAGCTCGGCTGGGCTCGGCCGCGGACGGCGAGGGTGGCAGGCGAGGCCTGGCAGGCCCGGAGCGCGGCCTGGTCGGGCGGGCTCTGGTGAGCGCGGCCTGGCGCGCAGGGTCTGCAGGACCCGGCGCGGCCTGGCTGGCAGCGCGTGGCCGGGGCTGGCGGGCGCGGGCGAGCGCGGCCGGGCGGGCCTGGCGCGCAGGGTCGGGAGGACCCGGCGCGGCCTGGGCTGCGGAGCGTGGCCGGGTCTGGCGGGTGCGGGCGAGCGTGGCCTGGCGGGCGCCCTGGCGCGCAGGGTCGGGAGGACCTCCCGGGGCCTGGCCGGTGGCGCGTGGCCGGGTCTGGCGGGTCCGGGTGAGCGTGGCCTGGTCTGGCGGGCCCGGGCGAGCGCGGCCTGGAGGGCCCGGCCTGGAGAGCGCTGTCTGGAGGCCCCAGCGCGTGGTCTGGCGGACCCGGCGCGGTCTGGTGGCCCCGGCCTGGAGACCGCGGTCGGGCGGACCCGCCACGGCCTGGCGGGCTCGGCAAGTGCGGTTTGCTCTGGCGGGCCCAGGTGAGCGCGGCCCGGTCTGGGGGGCCCGGCCTGGAGGCCGCGGTCGGGCGGGTCTGGCGGGCCCGGGGTGCGTGGCCTGGTCTGGAGGACCCGGCCTGGAGAGCGCGGCCTGGAGGACCCGGCGCGGTCTAGTCTGGTGGGGCCTCGCCAGTGCGGTCTGGTCTGGTGGGCCCGGGCGAGCTCGGCCTGGTCTGGCGGACCCGGCCTGGAGAGCGCGGTCTGGATGACCCGGCGCGGCCTGGCGGGCCCTGGTGAGCGCGGCCTGGCGGGCCCGGGGCGCAGGGTCTGAAGGACCCGGCGCGGCCTGGCCTGGAGAGCTCGGCCTGGTCTGGCGGACCCGGCCTGGAGAGCGCCGTCTGGTGGGCCCGGCGCGCGTGGCCTGGTTTGGAGGACCCGGCCTGGAGACCGTGGTCTGGAGGACCTGGCGCGCACGGCCTGGCGCGGTCCGGAGGACCCGGCGCGATCTGGCGGGCCCGGCGAGCTCGGGCTGGTCTGGCGGGCCCAGCGAGCGCGGCCTGGTCTGGCGGACCCGGCCTGGAGAGCGTGGTCTGGAGGACCTGGCGCGCGCGGTCTGGTGGGCCTGGCGCGGTCCGGCGGGCCCAGCGCGCGGTCTGGAGGACCCAGCGCGCGGTCTGGCGGGCCCAGCGCGCGGTCTGGAGGACCCAGCGCGGTCTGGCGGACCCGGCCTGGAGAGCGCGGTCTGGAGGACCCGGCGCGGCCTGGCGGGCCTGGGCGAGCGCGGCCTGGTCTGGCGGGCCCGGCCTGGAGACCGCGGTCTGACGGGCCTGGGGCGCGCAGCCTGGTCTGGAGGACCCGGCCTGGAGAGCGCGGCCTGGAGGACCCGGCGCGGTCTGGTCTGGTGGGGCCCCGCCAGTGCGGTCTGGTCTGGCGGACCCGGCCTGGAGAGCGTGGTCTGGCGGGCCCGGCGCGCGGTCTGGAGGACCCGGCGCGGTCTGGCGGGCCCGGCGAGCGCGGCCCAGCCCATTTGGCGCCGTCCTCGGGAGCTGGCCGTGGGCCTGGCGTGCTGGCCGCCGCCCCGCAGTCCTCGCCCGGCTCTCGTCCGGGGAGGACGGCCAGGCTGGCCGGTTGCCGCGGTTGTCTGCCGCGGTTCACTGCCGCGGTGCACTGCGGCCTCTCTCCGAGTGCCGGGGTCGGCAGTCGGTCCTGGCCGCCAGGTGGAGCGGGCAGAGGAAGAAGGCAAGGTGGACAGGCGGGCGCGATGCCGATGGGGCCTGACGCTGAGGGATGCCGGTGCCCCGCGCCGCGGTGGCAGAGGTCGGCCGGATCCCTCCCGGCCTGAGGCCAGAGCCCTCCTCGTTTTCTTTTCAGGGCGAACCCAGCAGTTATGAGGAGCCCCCAGGAGCTCTGGGCACAGGGCCGGATGGGGCCGCCGTGTGGGGGGACAGGAGGCGTGGGGGGAGGGTCTTTAAGGTGGGGGACCCGCAGCCTGGGAGCGCCCCCTCCTGGCCGCTGCGCGCCGCTTCCCACCGGCCTAGCCCGCCCTCCGTGTCTCCCGGAGCGCAGCGCTGTAGGGCGCGTCGAAGCCCCACCCTCTCTCCCGGTCCCAGGCACGCCCACTGTGGGCGGGGCTACGGGCGCTGTCCTTGGTCCCGCAGCCGCCTCAGGGCTTTTGCGCCTATGCAGTCGAAAAAAGATTTTCAAACAGAACCCTGGAGTTTCTGGCAGAGAAGGACGATTCTGGCAGGCCGAATCACGTAGGCAGGCAGGAGAAAGAACCGCTGTACTGTTGTTGGTATGGTGCTGTGGGTCTGAAAGCCATTATCCGCTCTCCATTGGCGTCTTAATTTTTACCCTTTCTACTCTGTCTCTCTCTTTTAAAGATCTCTGGTGTATTTATCAAATTGGACCAGTTGTAATCCTGAGGTCATGACACGCACTCATCATCAATCTGTGAAGTCACCTCTTTCTGTTTTTTAATTAGTTGTTTTGGATAATGCAACGAACCCCTTCTCTAACAAAATCCAGGACCTTGACAATAACCACTGTCTGTGTGGTCTTCCATCCTCCTGTCTCTCTTCACTGGAGGTAATCATTCGCTCACATCCTGTATTTGTGAGCGAATGATTTTCTTTCTTCTTTCCTCTCTTTTCCCAGAGTCTGTCTGTCTTTCTCTCTTTCTCAAATGTCTGGCTGTATGTGGTGTTTTCAACTTAATAGAAAGTATGTATCACGCTGTGTGTAATGTTTTGGGACTTAAGTGGTAACAATATTATATTGTTGAAAAACAACTATATTATCTTTCACTGTGATTTATTCCTCTGATTCCTACGTAATATTGTAGATCTACCAGAGTTAATTTGTCCACTCTTCTCCTGATGGGCATTTGAGTTGTTTCCAGGCTTTTAAGAAATTAATTAATTAGGTTGCTCTGGGTCTTAGTCGCGGCATGCGGGATCTAGTTTCCTGACCAGGGATAGGACCTGGGCCTCCTGTGTTGGGAGCGCAGGGTCTTAACCACTGGACCACCACGGGAGTCCCTGTTTCCAGGTTTTTGCTAGTGTGAAGAACACGAGATGGTCTTTCACATGTTTCTTGTCATGTATACGTCTATGGCTTTCGCTTATGTATTTACCTAAGAGTTGAATAGCTAGGCCGTAGGGTACATGAACGTTCAATGATAGGACACAATGCCATGCCCACTTATGTAGTGGTTGTACCAGTTCACACTTCCACCAGCAACACAGGAGAGCTCTGGAGCTTCTCTTCTCCCACATTTGGTGTTTAATTTTTGTCGATAGAATGGCTGGAATTGGTAAGTCGCATGGTCTTGATCACCAGTGATGTTGAACATCTCTTTATTTATGAAGGTGTTTTTCTCCTGTCTGATCATGTCTTGTCCATTTTATATTGAGTTATCTATTGCATGTGATCAATTCTTTCCCTCTAGAAGCTTTAGAATTTTATCTTTGCCTTTGATATTAGAATCACCATACTGTGACTAGGTGTGGGTTTTCCCTTCTCTCTCCTCTCAGTGTGTTCTCTCTGTCATACGTCGTTCATTTTATTTCCTAGAATTATAAAAAAACTTTTTTTGTTTCTGTGTGTGAGTATATATCTTCTTGATGCTAGTTCTTTGCCAGCTCTTTGTGTCTCCTAGTTTATAACTTGTTCTAAACTTTTTTAAGCTATTTTTTAAAAATAGCTTAAATAGTTTTCCTTAAGCTACTTTTTCATGAATATAAACTTTTTAATAAGCCACAGTTATTATTTTTTTTTGTAGTTAATGCTTTTGAGTCTTCAGTATTTCCCTACATTACGATCTAAAAGATAACTCCAGCTTTTACTCAGTTAAAATTTGGTTTCTGATGTTTACATCTTTTAATCCATTTAGAGTTGATTTTTGTATACAGTGGTAGGTAGGGATTCAGTTTTTATCCTTTTTCCTGTATGGATTGCCATTTTGTTTCCAGTATCATTTATTGAACAGTCTCTTTGCTCACTGACCTGATACGTTACTTCTATTGTGTATCAAAGTTTGACTCATAGATATGTCTGTGTGCTCTCTGTTCTGGTGTCTTGATCTTTGTTACAGTCTGTTTGTCAGTTTATTTGTTCCTGTGCCAACTACCATCATATTGATATTATGGAGACTTTTTATTGCAATAATAATCCCAGGCAGACTGAGAAGTGATCAGCGTACTTGTGGACCATTCTAAAGAATTTTGATTCTATAGCATGTATGATGGGAAGTTATTGAAGAATTTCAGCAGCCAAGCTATATGTTCTGATTTATGTTTTTGGTGCAAGATGGATGGGGAAGAGAGGATGGTGAGGAACGAGACAGGAGTTGGAGGCAAGGGGCCCAATTAGGAGGCTGTTGCCAGAATACAGGTGGGAGGTGACAGTGGTTTCAGTAGTTGTAGAGAAGGAGAGAGGTGGACGCATTTGAGGTGCAGGTAGAAGCAATACAACTTTCTGATGTGACAGGTGAGAGGAAGATAGGACTGAGTGCAATGTGTTTGGGGCTGTGTGGGGATGCCATTCCTGAGACGGAGAATTCTGGGGAAGGGGCCGTTTGTAAGCTTTCAAATGAATTATAGTGCCATTTTTACTTTGCTGATGCTTGGAAATAGCTCTATGGTTATGAATGTTTTATGGCTTGTTCATACTCTTTTCTTTCGAATAGGTGACACTCATTTGAAGAACGCAACCAGATCTCTCCTGGAATTCAACACCACAATGAGCTGCGGGCAGCAGAGCACAAATCACAGAGTGCAGAGTAGCATCACCTTCTTATGTGGGAAAACCTTGGTGAGTCCACACAGAGGCACTTTATAATCTTTCTTTTAAAAACGTTTGTCCTTGGGGTGTTCTTGCTGTAGCGGGTATTCTAGGACGACCAAGGGAGCAAAATTAAAAACACGAGCAAACAGATGAACAGGAACCCCAGCCTAATTACCGTCACCATTAAGAACCAATAAGTAAACAAATCCTAAGCCTATAGTTACAACGTTTCAGTGAAATTTGACCCACATCCTGTGTAAAACTCCAGTGTAAAGGTTAGGGTGTTTAAACTCAAAGCACTGTTGAATGTTTATGTTGCAGCATAAATTTTTTTTTTTCTTTCTGAAACTTCTTCTCCCAGCATTTTATTTTGATAATTGTCAAGGCAATGTGTTTATTGTTTTAAACATTTGTCGTCATTTACATTAAATGGAACATATTAACATCTGTCTAGAAGAAGCCTTGGCCAGTGGGTAATGGGGTTCCCAACTTTTGGGGTATCACTAGTGTTGAAATGGGACCTAATTGTCGAAAGCGTGATGCTGGTGTTCTCACTATCTGCATATTGTATGTGATTTTTTGATTTTAATCTTTAGTGTTTAGAAAGGGGCTCAGCAAATGGTTGCTGGCTTTTAGCAAAAGCAATTTGTGTACAAACCCTGTGAATGTTCTCTAATAAGAGTAAGAATCCAAGTGTTCAGAAAAATCAGGTTGAGTGAAACTTAGGCGGTTACCAGATTGCTTTGAAGTATCATTTTTAGAATTTGGTGCTGTGACTGTTGCATTTTCAGGGCCATACTGTCTTGTCTGGAGAACTTTAAAAATAGAACTTATGTTGTTAATTTTGGACCAGCCTATCAGTTGCACTGCTGCCCATGTTGAAACCTTGGGAAAAAAATCTGTTTGCAGTGGTATGAAATCTGGAGGTCTGAGTTACAGAATAAGCTAGCTTGTTGTTTGAATTTTAACTAAATTGTCTTCAAGAATTCTGTGTTCACCCTGTGAGAACCAGAATTCACAGAACTCTTCAGATTTGCACATGGGCGCCCAGAGGTAAGTCCCCGCCACGTCTCATCAACCAGCCACACTGTGGCTGACCAGTTCGGAGTCCTCGCTGGTCCCCTTCTGCTGGGAGGGGCCGCCCTCAAGTGCAGGGGCGTCTGAGCAAGGCTGGTGTACGAGCTCGGTCAGGTCCAGATGGGCCTCCTCCTGCGGCTTCCAGGAAGCATGAGGTCACATTTTCTGGCTTCGGTTTTGTTGGCTTTTGGTTCAGAGAACATTTGGAGTTTGAGAGTGGGAGGTCAGTGAAGATTACTTCCCATGAGCTTACTGTACTTGCATAGTTGGGGCAGTAGAACAGTTTTGGATCATTTATAGCCAAATTCCAACATGATTTTATGAAGCTTTTGTCTCAGAAGTTTTGGGTTTGGGAACTTCTTGATGACCTTGTTTAACTAAAACAGTTGTGTGTCATTCCCCGCCTCCCGCTGCTAGTTTAAGATTTTTCGTTAGCCTTCACTGTTTCTGACTTAAAAAAAAGAACACTTTACAATATGCAGTATGCTAACTTATTTTTCCTTTTTTTTTTTTTAAAAAAAGGGAACTCCCGAATTTGTAACTGCAACAGACTGTGTGCATTACTTCGAGTGGAGGACAACTGCAGCCTGCAAGAAAGACGTTTTTAAAGCGAATAAAGAGGTAACAAGGGCCCTTCAAGGTTACATGCTTGTGCAATACATCTTGGGACCTTTAGGATTTGAAGTACTGACGCCAACTTTTTGGGGTAGAAATCTTATTGTGGTTTTCAAACTCCATTTGAGCAGAGATACCATGTGATTTAATTGTTCAGTTGTCCTGGGTGGTTCTTATTTCTACGACGGGGCATTTTAAATACACAGGACGGACTGGAAATGGAATGGCTCACTTGCGTAGAGCAGGTTAGCTCTTGGTTTCTGATGCCATGCAACTCAAGAGCCGAGTCCCAAGTCGAGCTTGGGTTTAGGTGCCATGCCACCTACAGATGGCATTTCCTCAGCCTTGGGGTGGCTTCTGGACGCCTTGTGGATCCAGGTCAGGTGTGCCTGGCCCTTCAGTTCTTTGCCAGCTCACCTCAGAGACTAGACGACTGTCATCATTACTTCCCTTCTTTCTCTGGTATCTGGTCAAGTGTTCCTGGTGGTTGATGAAGCACCCTCTTCCCTAGCCTAGAGCCTCTGACTTCCCCTGGTGCTGGAGGGGGCAGAAGACAGTTTCCTCTGCCGCTTCCCCACTCTCACCAGCCCGGGTCTTAAAGGTGACTTCCTGTGTTCACCCAGACAACAGTCTTCATGGGTTGAGTTTTCTCACTTTTCTCCGTTAGTTTTCTGTTCTGAAGAAGGGTTGAGTTCAAAGACTCTCAGGAACTAGGAACTGACAGATGGGAGTCATCAGTCATTTCTGCTGATGACCTAATGTGTTGTCATTTAAGAAGGGCAAAAAGAGATGTTTGTTCTTAAAAAATAAAACTGAATTTAGGGATTCGCAGGGGGAGGGGGAGGGAGCGGGAGATTAAAAAACAAAAACAAATTTAGTTATGAATAGTAAGTTATCACCGACTCTTCAGCTGTGGCAATCTACAAAAGAAAAGGCAGTCGGAATGCTGCCTCCATGGGTGTAAGGAATGTTCAATGGGAGGAAATTTCAAAGTGTGGGAAGATGTAAGGCCTAATGAAATGACACCGATATTTAGTAGGAGATGGTGTCAAATTTAAACTTTGCATTTTGAAACTTAGCTTCAACTATTTGCCAATGTACAGTTAACGGCAGGAAAAGCATCTCTGAACCGCAGTGCCAGACACCTTCTGCTCTCCTGTGAGACCCCAGGCCTTCCAGGCCCCATGGAGGCTCCTTCTCTTGGGCCCTGGTTCTCCAGCTGACAGTTATTACACCCATTTTTCCTGTTTTAACCGAGCGTCCTTTTTCCTTGCTTTGCTGAACTGACAGTTGTTTCCCACCACCTAGGGAATAATTGCTTCCCCAAAGAAATAAAGAAATAGTGACTTGTTTTTGATTTTCTTTGTGCTATAGGTCAGAAGTCACAAACTACATCCTGTGTTTGTACAGCCTCAGAACTAAGAATGGTTTTTACATTTTTATAGGATTGTAAAAAAAAAGCAGAGAAGAATACACAGCAGAGACCTACGTCACTCACAAAGCCTAACATGTTTACAGAACAAGTGTGCTGACCCCTGTTCTAAGTCGTTTTGGGGGGTGGGAACGGGAAGATACAGTCTGTGTTTTTCTCAGAAGTGACGTTTAGCTGATCCAAAGATGCAGGAGGAGTGCTGGTATGTTCCCAGTGATCAGTTCTTTGGGCCTGGTTGGCAGCCGGGCTTTATTCGTGGAGTTTTCATTTATCGAGGGCATGTTGTGGGCTAAGCATTAGGAATTTCCTTACATTTTGAAAGGGTTGTTGCATTCATGGAACTCATAGACCGAAGGTATGGAGGGCATCGCTCTGCCTTAGGTGTAGCTAGATTAGACGGGAAGAACCAGAGAGCATGATGGCTGCAAAAGCAACGCTGTCACCGCCAGCGGATCACTGTGAAGCATAGTCCCTTTTCTCTGTCTTCAGTAGGATTTGATTAGACCTTACAGGCTATGATAGAACTTCAAAAATCACATGAAATGTCGAAACACTCATCATTCCTTAAACCCCCTAGATCCCGCACCTTATCGATAGCTCCTCATTTCTTCTGTCGGTTTGGCTTTGTCAGATTTAGAATGGTGTGATGAGCAAAGAACACGGTGGTTCCAAAAAGCGCCTTTTAAACCCACCGGTGTAGTGCTTGTTCAGTGGATTCTGGTGGGGTCGTTTTAGATCGTAATTTCCGTAAAAGCTCGTGGACACACATCCCCTACCATCCTACTCTTGGGACACGCAGAGAATGCAGAACTGGCAAGCTAGTGGTCTTACCGGAGTTACATAAATACGGTTAATGTACATCCGTACACCGTTAACAAGGGTGACTCAGTGCGCAGTGTGGGGAGCTGGCACCAGCCTCCTTCCCCGGCCGCTGCATTCCTGCGCTGATGAATGTCTCCATTGCTCTGCTCGGGGGAGCAGGAAGTGGGAGGACTTTCCCCAGGAGCCTTGCTTGTTTTTCCGATGCTCCCTCTAGTTCTGGGGGGCGCTGCACTGGGCGTGTCTCCTGTTCCTTCCTGGAGTCGGGAGACAGCCAGAAGTTGCTCACGGCCTTGAGCCGGGTGTCCGCATCAGGCGTGGCTCACTGGAAGCCTTCAAGCCTTTCGGTGACATCGAGCTAGTTTCAGGAGTGT
The DNA here is from genome assembly GCF_964374135.1 of Grampus griseus. Taxonomy (NCBI): domain Eukaryota; kingdom Metazoa; phylum Chordata; class Mammalia; order Artiodactyla; family Delphinidae; genus Grampus; species Grampus griseus. Next base: position 80,992,558 of record NC_139007.1, read on the forward strand.
GGCCCCATCTTCCCTCCTGCTGTGTGCCGTCCCGCTCCCTCGTCTTTATTTTGTAGCTGGAGAGTTGCTGCTTTGTCTCCTTTCTTGAACTGCTGCCCCGTTGGGTTGAGTTCATGTTTCTGTGTTATCCTGCTAGGGGTTGACAAGCTCTAGATTTGCAGGATTATGGACGCGGGTTACTTTTACTGGAGCCTCCTCCGGGTCTGCAGTCCTCCCTTTCTTGCACTTCCGTTGCCTTTCTGCAGGACGTAGTGCCAGGCGTGGTTCTGGCCTCCTGACCTCGCCTGCTCTGTGCCCATGCTCGCCCTCCTTGGTTGACGTCAGCATCTCTGGCCAGCGTTGTAGGCAACGGGAGACTTTGCTTTAAGGGTTTGGTTGAAGTGAGTTTAGGTGCCCCCCTGAGGCTCCGAGGGGGTGCAAGTCCTTGGGTTCCATCCGTTTGCTCTCCGCGAAGTCTCTGCAAACAGGACAGGGGAAGAGGGTTAGTGGGTCAGCGCATTCCTGCGGGTTTGATAGCATCTTTCTGAGAAACATTTAAAAGCTAAACATTAACTTTTGTAAACGGACCTGCCTGTGAATAGCTTCAGTTTTCTAAAAGCCAATTTAAGGAAAATTATCCATAGGAAGGGATGAAACAAAGTATTTTGAAATGATTGCAGCGAACATGAGTTTTTAGAATACTCCTTGGCCGAGGAGATTAAAATGATATGGGGATGTTTCACGTGAAGACTGGGCGACCCGGGCCTTTACTCGGGGTACATCTCTGGGCTGGGACGCCTTGCCTTCCGAATTTGCTGGAACTTCGAAAGCACAGGGTCTTGCCACCTGTAATGGGTTCCTTGACATTCTTCCTACACCCCTTTTTCTCCCGCTAGCGTTATTGAGGTATAATTGACAAATAAAACTGCATATACTTAAAGTGTATAACGTGATTTGATATACTCCTTGACTTAAAAAAAAAATAAAAGACCATTCGTTCATAGAGATTAGAGAGTGCTCATAAGTTAGAATCCAGCTAGAGGCCCAGAGGAGGAACTGCTCTTCATGTTAGTGAGCAGGTGTTCAACGGACCCCTGTTAGGTTCTGGGTACTGTCCTAAGCCTTGCTTAGGGCTACAGCAGTGACAAAGGCCCTGTCCTCGGGGAGCTTACACTCAGGTTAGCAGGTGGAGGTGCCCGGTGATAGACACCAGTGCTCTGAAGAAGAGAGCTGGCGATGTCAGAAACGGCCCCACTACGCAGGTGGCCCTTCACCTGAGGCCGGGACGCAGTGAGAGAGCCGTGGGGCTCTAAGGGAATCATCCCAGGTAGAGGCAGCATCACTTCCACGGGGCTGATCTGTACCCAGAAGCCAGTGTGGCTGCGTGGAGGGTCCCCGAGGTTGGAGACCGTGGAGGAGCTGAGATTTCACCCTCAGTGTGATGGGAGGCCGCTGGTGGATTTTGAGCAGGGAGTGATGTGACCCAATGGAATTGTAAAAGGATTGATGTGGTGCTTGTGGAGACATTGGCTGGGGGAAGGGGACACGGAAGCTGGAACCAGGGGTCCCGTTAAAAGAGACTGTTGCAGGCGAGAGGTGATGGCAGCTTGGACACGGGTGGTAACGGAGGAGCTGATCCAGGGTTGGGTTTGAAGCGCTGAGAGGACTTGCCGATGGTTTGGATGTGGAACGTGCGGGTTCTCCATGGCCTTCATGGTTTGGCCCTGAGCAACGGGCTGAATGATTGTGCGTTACTGAGGTGGGGAATGCTAGGATGAGAGCAGGTTTTGAGGGGAAAAAAGGCCTATTTTAAATATGTTAAAATTCAGATGCTTTTGTGTATCTAAGTGACAATGGTAAATAACAGCAGGTGACACTTACATTGACTCACCAGCACCTGCACCAAGAGCATTACGTGTATTAACTCGTTCAGTCTTTACAGCAACCCTGTGAAGTATCGATAGTTACTGTTATTATTCCCACTTGACACATGGGGAAACCGAGGCACAGAGGCTCGATTGGCTCGTGGTCATACTAAGTGTCAGCCCCGGAGTTTGGACCCTGGCGTTCTGTCTGCAGAGTCTGCTCACGAACACATCTTTTGTGCTGGCGTTGGCTGTGAAGTCTGGGCTTGCGGGGAGAGGTCACGGCTAGAAACATACACTTGGGAGCCAGTGGCGGGTACCTAATGCGTCGTGCACGAGGTCACCAGGGGGAATGAGCGGCCGAGAAGTCAGCCGTGGGACACCTCTGCACTTAGGGTCCGTTCAGAGGAAGTTGAGGCACATTCCCAGCAGGCTGAGAAAGCAGGCTGTGGGCAGAGGGACCCAGGAGCCCCTGGAGGCCAGGCAGCCAAGTGAAGAAAGAGTTTCGGGCAGGGGAAGGCCATTGGCGTGAGGCCGGGGGGGAAGGCCGAGAGTGGTAGTGAGGTCAGAGTGGGTAGTGGCTGCGTCCAGCAGAGGGTGACGGAGAGGGAGAGAGGACAGTGAGGGTGGGCAGGCGGGAACGTCTGCGCTGGTTGCAGGGCTGCGGCGTGGTGGCCGTGGGGGTGTAGGGACGGGATGACGTGCGTGAGAGGCGGCAGCAGGACAGCACGCCAAGGGGGGACGGGGATGGAGCGGCTGGGAGGGAACAGGTGGGCAGAAGCAACCGGAGCCCTGTCGGCCTTGGCTTTGCTGTCATCGGGGAACCTCACGGCGTGGAGACTGGTGTCCCATGATGTGGGGCATAGGCTTTGCTGAGCCCCCAGCCCCCAGGAAGGTGTGTGTCAAAGACTTGTGTTCTCTCCTGTCTCTCCTAGGTGCCGTGCTACGTGTTTGACAGAGAGCTGAAGAAGCATGATTTAAACCCACTGATCAAGATCAGCGGTGCTTATTTGGTGGACGACTCTGACCTGGACACTTCTCTGTTCATCAATGTTTGCAGAGACATAGGTCTGAGTCCGGGGGCGTTGTGGGTGGGGATGGTGAAGGATTTCTCTGGAGGCTTCAGTATTTTTGCCCCTGCACCGTACTCCTTTGTGGATAACCCTGTCGCTGATTGGGCCCTCTAAGAAAGCTTGTCCCCAAAGATGCTCTCTGCACAACCCTTCCCCTTTGCCCCCAGGAAATTCTGATGCCATCGCAAAGTCCATTCTGACCATTGGCCATGCCAACATGTTCTGTCTGCCGGATGCTTTGGGTTTCAGGATTCTCAAGTAAACCTTCCTTCTCACGATGAGGGGAGAATTGGCTGATTTGGGTACTGGGGGTGCTGAGAGCTGCCGGGGCAGAGGAGACATGGAAACCCTGCCCTCGATGAGTGCTATAAGACTTGAACTAGGTAGAGCCCAGGCTGGGTGATATTTACCCATCCACGGCAGAACTATTTTAGGGCCCCTGTTACGTGGTGGCCTCTAATTTAGGCGCTGAGCTGCAGCACTGAGCACGTGGAGGTTCCTGCATTCTTGGAGAAGATGCACAGTAAACCCCCTGTAACGTGTAAGGTGGCAGGTGACGATAAAAGTAACGCAGCCTAAAGAGAAACACAGCTGTAGTCATTGTGGTATTGCTGCCGGCAGGCTGTACTGTCTGGCTGTTATCCCAGGCACATCTAGTTTGTTCTTTTCTTTACTCCTCCCCCGGACTGGTGAGGTAGCGCCCTGACAATTGGATCCGTCTGCAGTTTGACCAAAGTTATAGAGACAGAAAGGAGTGGATCTAAGATTCGAACCCAGAACTGTCCATAGGTTGTTTCCATGAATCTACTCATCCTTCCACCAGTCCACTCCACGGAGACCCTGCCTTTTCTTGTCTGTAGGTGATTCTAAGGTTCCTGTAGCTCTAGGAGAAGGGCTGTGTCCCTTAACTACCAGTAGCACCTTAGTCCCTGTTTATCGGCACCTCTTATGTACCAGGTACAGAGTGAGCATCTTACATTGTTTCGCCCTCACTTCCCGGCTGCCCTGCAGGGCAGGAAAGCTGTTCCCATTTTCCACTTTCAGATTGGTCGTTGGCTTGCCCAGGGTCTCGGGATGGGATGGGATCCTACTCTTCTGGGTTTCCAGACCTCTGCTACCTTATATCACTTATGGAGACTTAAAAAAATTTGATAATTTTTTCAAGGGACCCTGGACCTAAGGTTAAGTGTGATTGCTACACTTGACACATTCTCTGATTCAATGTCACACATTTTACAGAGGTGCTACGGGCCACGAGTCCGGAGGTGCGTTCCTGTCCCACCGGCACTGCCGCCTGCCTGGTGAGAGGGGACCGGGCATTCGACGTCGGCCGGCCCAAGGAGGGACTGAAGCTCATGAGCGATGACAGGTCGGTCTGCTGGTGGCATGTGTAATCTTCAGCAAGAGCCTGGCTTTTCAGGGAGCTGCAAGAATATCCCTTTTCAGCAGGGCTTGCAGAGTTACTACTTCGCATAGGCTTGTAAAGTTAGCGGTCGTTGCTTGAGTCACGTAGGCTTGGTGACTTAGGCAGGAAAATGTGTATCAGGATCCAGCCCATGTCCATACGGGTATCCACTTCATGAAGTCACGCCTACCTTAAGGTGTGTTTGGGTATCTCCCTTGCTTTGTCACCTGTGACGTTGGTTTTACGTCCGTGGTTTTATCTGTTCTTTAAAAAACACCGTCCTGGAGGCGAGTGACAGGAGGGCCGCTTTGCCACCGCCCTTCTGGGTGCAGAGTTTGCTTCCCGACTGGGACGAGGGGGCGCTCCTTAGTTCCCGGTGGGGATGTTTCATTTCTCCTGATAAGCTGTGTTGTTTACACACATTTTTCTCATGCGTTTGTACCTCTCTCGGTGGGGAGAGGTTTTTCTCCAGTGTGTCACACGTGGCCACATCCTGAACTTGGATCGAGGACTTTGATTTTCTCCCTGTTCCAGGAGCCTTTGGTAGACGCCTCGCTGCACCTGCTCTAGTCTGGAACTAGTGGTGTGTCACCGTGTGCAGTAGATCACACTTCTGTCCCCAGGGAGAGCTGGGGCATAACCTAAATTTAAAAACGTCTGGGAGGTTCCTGTACGTGCGTCTGAATTCGTTTGCCAGAGCGGCCACGGCGGTGCCGCAGACTGTGCGGCTCCAGCAGCAGAAGTTTGTTTCCTCTCAGTTCCGGAGGCCGAGCTGTCAGCGGGTCCTTCTGAGACCTTTCCTCTCGGCTCGTAGACAGCCACCTCCTGCGTCCCCTCACAGCCTCTCCTCTGTGTGTCTGTGTCCTGATCTCCTCTCCTTATAAGGACACCCATACTGTCCGATTAGGGCCCACAGCAGCGAACTCAACTTAATCACCTCTTCCAAGGCCCCGTTTCCAAATACGGTCACATCCTGAGGTCCTGGGGGTTAGGGCTTCAACATACGAAGTTTGAGGGGACACAGTTCAGCCTGTCGCACCGTCCTAAGTGATAAATGGGTGTCTTTCCCTACTGGGAGGGCTAGAGACGAATTCGGAAAGCGTGGGCGTCGAGCGAAAGCCTGAGCGTGTATTCAGAGGAAAGGAAGGTCATCTGTTTTCGGTGGTCCTGTGGCCGGTGCACCGGGAACTGTGGCCACAACCCACAGCTAGGCCAGCACCCCCATGGGCGGTTCCGGCTCTGCCTGGCCGCGGGAGGCCGTGTCGCCAGCACGCTGGGCTGTCTTCAGGCTTAAAAAAAAAAGATCTTCCGCTTCCACTGAGAAGTGGTCGTTTAGAGAAGAAGTGGTTGTGTAGCCTTGCGGGCTGAAATGCAATTGGCCGGCCGGGCGGTGTTTGTTTTGTTTTGTTAGATTGTTTATAATCTTTTTTGTTGTACTCAAACAGCTTTTCTTAGTATTTAAGTTTATATGTTGGTTGTTCTACTTATTTTTTTAAAGCACTCATTGAAGTTTACTTAAAAAAATTTTTTTTTTCCCAAATGGAAATAAATTTAACTGACTTCGTACTATGGCTCCTTTCACAGCGTAAGCTTCTGGTCTCCCTTTCTGCACACGTGGGGAAAGGGAGAACAGATGCTTGAGCTGACGGCTCAGGGCAGCAGACTAATTGGAATGTAATTTGTACTCTCGTAACCCTAACCCTCTTTTCTCGACGTGTGTCCTCCAGGCTTGTCCTGAGTTATGTGAAAGAAGGGGCAGCTCACCCAGACTTCTGTGAGGGTCACAGCCCAGCAGTGACTATCACGTTCGTCTGCCCGTCGGAGCGCAGAGAGGTGAGTGGCTTGTCTGAGAGGACGCCCCAGTGGCGTGAGCACAAGTCAGGGTGGGGCTGGTGCAGGACAGATGCCTCCGTGGAGGTGGCAGCCATGCTTCCCGGGACTGACTCGGACGCACGTGCTTGGCTTGCTGTTTGCTGTTTCTCAGCGATCCGGGGGGTGTCTATGCTAAGAGAATGGTGTTTTGTTCAGGGTTCGAGTGCGGTGTTAAGTGTTTCATAGACGGATTTAAAAAAATTGTAGAGCGATGCTGGTTGGAATGAATATTTGAAAAGACCGTACGTATCATCCTAAACCTGTGATTTCACGTCTGTTAGTGCTTCAGATGAGGCACGGTAAAAATAGCTAATTGGTTTATAGCAACATAGTGAGAAGGGAGTAGTACAGATGGCATGTAGACCTGGCAGAAATGGCTCGGGCCAGCGGCTGAGGTTCCGGGGGTGGGTACCAGTGTAGGAGAATTAGAGCCAGAAGGGGGGAGGTTCCTGCCAACTCAGAGTGGAGCGTGTCACCCCGTCGCCTGCCCGCCTCCGCCCTGCCCCCCCACACTCTCCCAGGCAGTTGACCACCCTGTCCTCTGGCTGTTTACTCAATTCGAGTGCGGTTGTAAACTCCTTGAGGGTAGGGCCTGCGTCTGGGGTGTCCTTGGGCCCCGTGCCCAGTGGTGTCTCACCGGTCCACTGCTGCTTAAGTGTCTTTGCAGATGCGGTGCAGATGAGGGGAGACATCCCCAGGGAGGAAGGAAGGGTAGGGCTTTCCTCCAATTTATTTCTGCCTTCTCCTTGTAGAATGAAGTAGGAGGAACTGAATTCTTTTGCCAAAGAATGTCCTCCCCTCCCCCCAAACAAACATGGAATTTGCTCTGGTTTCTGGCAGGCAACTGGCCTGTTGTGTGCGTGTGCGTGTGTGTGTGCGTGTGTGTGTGTGTGTGTGTGTGTGTGTGTGTGTGTAGGGGGGCGTGTATGGAGACAGAAGTGCAGTCCAGCCAGCTTTCCATTCGTTGTCCCCAGACTTCTAGGGTCGCGTGATGTCCGCTCAGCAGAGACCTGACTGACCAGTAATCAGCGTTAGTCCTGAACGTGATATTGAGGACTGTTTATTTATACTATCCATCCTACAGATGTGAATCAAAATCTTTTGAGCCTGATGAGATGTTCTAAGCCGGCAGTGGTTTCAGTGTTTCCCTTTCTTACTTGTGCTGCATTCAGTGAGAAATCATTTCACACTATCACGAGGGAGAGAATGGAGAGTTCCCCTCTGTTCTCCATGGGATGTGAGGCCGTTGGGCTGGTGGGCTATCAGTGGAGCTGAGGGTTCTGTTTCCAGCCTGACTGTTCCCTGGGTAGAACTCGGGTGACGTGGGCTTGGACCCCTTAATACTTGAAGGTTTACTGAAGAATTTCCACTGGCTCATTGAATGCTTCTAGGAGCCGGAACTTGAGTAAACATTCACCTTGCCACACAGATCTTTTTAGAAGAGTTTTATTGAATTTATGTACTATAAAAATACACCTGTTTTAAGTACAATTTAACGGTTAGTAGTGTACTAACAAAATTGCACAGTCAGCGCCACGGTCCGTGTTAGAACTTTTCCATTACCCCAGAGAAGCCTGCTGCCCAGTTGCCATCACTCCCCTGCTCCCCCAGCCCCGGCAGCTGGGGACCACCTTTCTGTCTCGCCTTTCCTGACATCCCACACAAGTGGAGTCGCACAGCACGTGGTGTCCAGCTTCTCTCACTCAGCACTTGGTCCACATCGCTGTATGTATGTCTGACTGCTCTGAGCCAAGGGCTTAACGCGTAGATTCTGAGTCAGTAGTCGGGGCTGGACTGCAGCTCCGCACCTCACTAATCATGTGACGGGAAACCCGGCGCTTAGTCCCGTGCCTGGCACGTAGCAGGTGCTTAGACGCTTGCAGAGTGAGGGGCCTGGAATCAGCACAGCTACTCCTGATGCTAAGGCCAGGGAGACGTTTCTCCCAGGGAAGGTTAGAAAGATGACACCGCCCCCCGGTGAACAGTGACTTCGTGGCATCCTTCCCAGAAGCCGGGTGTGTGGTGGGCGATACCCTGGCTTCACCCAGGGGCAGGAACAGATGTGAATACAGGTGAAGTGTGCCCTAGAGCCATGGACGTTCCCGTGGAAAGGGGTTAGGGACCATCTCCCCAGATGCATGCAGGCTCAGTGATGTCCACCCAGCGGGCAGGGGCGGGGGGGGGTCCATCTGGCACAGGCTCAGCGGCACCTGTGATTGAAAGGAGTGCACGGACCACAGGCCCTTCACACGTCATGACTGCTTGCCAGGGGCGTGGTGGGTGGGTGATACCGCGTTCAGGGCGGGCTCACAGGCTGACGCTTGCGCGTGACTCTGGAAGGGACTGGAAGGGTTTCAAGGAAATGCAGTCGTTGTAAGGCAGACAAAAGAACAGAAAAATGTCAAACCCCAGTAACATACCTTTGGCTTTTCAGCAGCACAGAAACATCTGCATTTAAGCTTCATGAAAAGAATTAATTTGATTCCTTTCACCCCGTCCACGATAGGGCACCCTTCCCAAGCTCACGGCGAAATCCCACTGCCGCTTTGAAATCGAGTGGATCACTGAGTACGCCTGCCACAGGGATTACCTGGAAAGTGGGAACTGCTCTCTGAGCAGCGAGCAGCACGACGTCGCCATTGACCTCCAGCCGCTCAGCCAGCTCGGAGGTGAGTGGGTGCCTGGGGGCCGGGAAGTGGGAGAGGGAATGAGAGCCCAGGGGCCGAGCTCCCCCTGCCCTGGGGTGGGCGTTTCGAGTTTGATGCTGTCACTTTGCCACCCACACCTGTGTGCGTAACAGGGCCTCTTCTTGTTTATTCCCTTTTCCTTAGCTTCAAACTCCTCGTACTATACCGCAGAGGGGGAGGAATATGTTTTTTATTTGAATGTCTGTGGAGGAACTGAAGCACACATCTGTGACAAGAAGGATGCTGCGGTTTGCCAAGTGAAGAAGTCAGATTCCACTCAAGTCAAAGTGGCAGGGAAGCTCCAGGGCCAAACCCTTCGGTGCGTACGGCCTCCACGTAACTTCCGGTGCATCGCGCGTGTTCCTGTGGAACGTAACATACTCCCCCGCCTTCCTCCTCCTTCCACCTTCCGCAGAGCACAGGGAAATCAGTTAAGCTGGCATGATTTTCCTGCATGAGTCAGGCAGGTGCCGTTTGTCCCTGACCAGTGGATGCTTTTCCTGGCTTTACAGTAAGAATGCTTCTGTTAATGTGGTTTCGCTTTATAATCTGTTGTTTGCAGGGAACCGTACTGTAGGAAAGCTATTTCATTAGTTGATATGGCTTTTGTATGTTACAATTTACGTTTCCGAGGAGTTTTGATTTTTCTCTGGTGGTTTGAGAATCTGAAACACCATTGGCATCACACACAAGCGTTGAACAACTAGGAAAACGCATTCATCACAATTCTCGTGACCCTTCCCTCGGTAGCTACCTTCACAAAAGCTTTATCAGAATGTAGTTTCTCTGACCTGAGGGACCAGGATCCCTCAGGTCAGACTTCATGGCAGCTGCTGGAAAAGCTGTGTCTTCTTGGGCGTTACTTATCTTGTACCAAATCCGAAAATGAGAGCAGAAGAGGCCTCATGGTCCTAGCAAAACCTTCAGTGCCTTTTCCCAGCCAGTTATTCCTTTGAAGTAAGAGGACGAGAAGCCCGTCCATTTGGAACTCCTCTCCTGTAGACGGTTCTTCCCCAGCCTGCGAGAGGGCTCGCTGTTTTGTGTCGCTGCTGCTCTGTGGATGGTATGCGAAGGCTCACTGTAGAAATGTTTAAGGATTCAAGTTTCTTTCTTGGTTCTACCAAACACGTGCGTGTGTGTATCACAAAAACCTAGGTACTCAGACGGAGACCTCACCTTGGTATATTTCGGGGGCGACACGTGCAGCTCCGGCTTCCAGCGGATGAGCGTCATCAACTTCGCGTGCAATCAGACCGCGGGTGAGTGCGCCCTGGGTCAGCCGCGTCCCTGCGCGGGTGGGCGGGCTCCGTGGAAACGTGGAGCGCTGAGTGGGGTGCTCAGACGTCCTCCTGCAGACGTGGCCCCTTTGAGGCCCCCTCTGTCGTAGCGGGTAGGAGTACCCCACCCCGCCCTGCCGACGCCTGACACACACGTCTTGTTTCCGTTTTCTGTTTGTGTGGGGACTGGGCCCAGCGTCAGGCTCGCTGGGAAAGCCTCTCTGTCCTGAATGCTGGCTCTCCCGGAGTGCGCTCAAAGCCGGCAGTCTGGGTTTACTCACCACCTTCTGATGGCTTGTCACTAAACAACTCTTCTTTTAGGAACTGAGTTTCTAGGTGACCCTTTTTGCAAATGGTGGCCCTGCTGTAGAGGTGGGATTTGGGGATCTCGAGAGACCCCAGGGCAACTTTAAGTGGAATGTTTGGTTTTTCTGAGTGACTCGGAGAAGCTACCTTGACATCACAGTGGCACTGGCATTTCACAGAGCCGCACTGCCGTCCGTATCTCAGAGATTCTGAACACAGTTTGCATCTCTTGAGAGGTGATGGGATCCCACCATCTTGAGAGAGCCGTCCAGTCAGTGGACCCCCAAGCCGTGACCCCAGGTGCCTTGCAAGCCGGCTGAGCCCCTGCACAGAGCTCCGGTCTGGGAGCCGCCTGGGTCTGGCCCCGTCCGCAAGCCGGCACAGTCTCGCACGGCTGCCCCACCCCTGAGGGTCTCCTGGCCCCTCACTGTTTGTTTTGTGTGTTTCTATGGTAGAGCTCTTAACCATCTGGTCACGGGGCAGGTTCCTCCGTGACTCACTGCAGGGCCTGGGGGAGGCAGCTGTGCGTGACGGGAGCCGTGCTCCAGAAGCAGGTCTGGTGGTGGAGGCAGGCAGGAGGGGTGGTGACCACCGCCGAGCGCTGGTAACCCGCCCGGAGAGTCGGCAGAGAATCACCTGGGCTGAAGCAGGAGGGAGACCTCACAGCAGGACACCCCTTGACTCCTGGCGCCGCTGGCCATCGTCACCGTTGTTCTCAGCCCACTGTCGCCTGTCAGCCCCCTACCCCTGCCACGTGCGCTCTGAGCTTACGTTGGAGGCATGTTCTCAGTTGATGCGTTGAACACATTATATTAGTACCTGTTTGCTCAGACCCTGCGAAGCCTAGGGATGCCGTGATGGCTGAGAGCTCCCCGGGCATTTACACGCCAGCAGCAGAGAGAGAGATGAGGACGGTGATGACGTAGTGCAGGGGACGCGGGCAGGCTGCGGGTGCCTGGCAAGGTCTGTCACCTGGGCCTTTATCCAGAGGGAGGCCCTGAGGTCAGGGGTCTGGGGTCTGGCTGCCCCCGAGGACCGAGGCAGTTAAGAGGAGGTGCTGGGTGAGGGAGCCCTGCAGGACAGTTAGGGGCAAGCTGGGCGCAGAAGCCGGGTGGCCATGGGGGCTGGTCTTTGTGGCAGGAGGAACAAACAGCTCATGCAGAGGCGGGAATTTGGGTAGCCGTGAGCAGGTCAGAGCTGGGTGTCCAAGCCATGGCTAAAGAAGGGGGTGGAGCAACGTTGTGAAAAGCTTGTGTGTCCTGCAGAGGAGTTGGACTTTATCTAGAAATCAGCGTGAAGGGACTAAGCAGGGGTGGCCATGCATCTGGCTTGGACGTGGCCTTTGGATCCATCTCCCTTTGGTTTGAATGCCCGCCCTGCCTTCCCCAGATTCTCCATCTTTCTTCCGTCATCCTCACCTCTTCCAGGCTCGTAGGAGACCCTCTCCAAAGTCCACCCCTTCTACTCCAGGCCCTTGGGAAATGCAGCCTCCTTCTTATCCCAAGTCCCCAGACCCTCAGGCACTCGGGCTGCCCGGGTCTCCCAGACTCCCCTGCTGCTGGGCTGCTCTGCGGTGGGTGACTTGTGTGGGCCGAGGCTCCCTCTGTCCTGTCGCTACCTCCTTTGGCCCTGTTCTGTCCGCACTTTTTATAAATGACTTGGCCGCGATCTTTGGGAATGCGCTGATCTCATTTGGGCATGTTGGGAGGATGGACTAATGATCCAGAAAGATCCCAGCAGACGAGGAGGATGTTGAGAAGGGCCCGTGGTCAGGGGCTCCCAGGGAAGAGGGATGGACATCCAGGAGTCGTGCCAGGAAGGTAGAGCCCAAGGGGGCTGAGACGGGAAACAAATAGGAGAGGCCATTTGTTTTTCCTTTATTCCTTTTTGTCATACACGTTTTCGAATGTATAAGTAGAAAGAACATTATAGTGAAAACCTGCACACCCACCACTCAGGCTTAACAGCTGTTAATGTTTCACCAAACTTGCCTCACGTTTATATGCTCTGTCACGTCGCCAGTGGATCGTAACACTCCACCCAGACTGCAGGAAAGGACGTCCCTTCACGTAACCTCAGTGCCATGATCAGACCTGACAAAACTAATGGCAGTGCCTTAATCCTGAAGACTCATGTCATGGTGATCGTGACGCGGAGACCAGATCCAGAGACTTTAGGTGTTTTTGAGCCTCCTCTCAGGCTGGAGCTGGATTATGAAATATTTAAGACTCCTTCCAGCTCTGTGATTTGGAGCCAACTGTAGGTACTATGCTCTGTGTATGCTAAAACTATTCCATTATTACCTTGTTTGAATTTAAATTTAGAGTTTTTAGAGAAAACCCCTTGGTGGATTCTGTGTTTACTGGTAATTATGTATTTTTGCATGTTGAATTGGGTGTTGATTGGCTATGGAATATTATGAAATGTGGTTTACAGGAATTATTTATGCTTCTGAATCTAGGGTTTCATGCATTTCAGGACACAGAGGTGCATAAGTTTATTTTTTTGTCCGTAATATATATATTTTACCATTTGTTTCAATAACTTATATCTAGTTGGATGTAATGTGATACCTGATCATTGGTGATCCCGTCACATAAGGACATTAGACCGTTTTGCGGGGAGGAGTGCGGTGTGTTAGCATAGGCCAGTAAAAACTGTCCACAGATTCAGGTGACTCATGATCACGCTGAAGACTTATTTTCTTTAATTCCGTTCAGGCCTTAGGGGGCTGTGCTCCACGTGGTCGTGTGGGGACCTTTGCATTTTCCACCTCGTGTTGCTGCCGTCTGTGGGCATGGCTTCCAAGGACTCTGCAGAATGGGAACAGCAGTTGTTTTCTTAATGGACCAGAACTAAGAGGCATGGCCCAACCTCAGAGGCAGTGAGGCGGGAAGTGCAGTTTAGCCGTGGGCCTAGAGGGAAAGATAAACCGGTTTGGTGAGCAGGCAGCACGGGTTTCTGTCCCAGAGCGGTGGGGGGATGGGGCAGCCGCCTGCTGCTCAGGCCAGAGCTGGGTTTCACTGGGAGGGTCCACTTTTTGCCTTCAGCTGGTGCAGAATCCACGTACCGCCAGGCCACGTAAAGGGTGTGCTGGGGGATGTGCTGGAGCCTGGAGAGCCAGGAAGCTTTCAGGGATGAGATTGATGGAGAGATTACAGAAAGTCATCCTCATCCTGCTGGTGGCTGGAAACCGTAGGGCTTAGCGGTCCTGATGGCAAGGCCGTTGTGTTTAAATAAACAGCGTGGTTTGGTAGTGGGGAGTCTTCCTTTACTATTCTCCTCAAATTCTTGGAGGAATTAAATAAGAATGCAGGTCGGGTGCATGCCAGTGGTTATTTAAATTTTATTTAAAATGGGCTCTCCCAGCAGATCATTAGTAAGTTTCAGATGCAAATCTAGCTCCTTAGTAGGAATGGACCCTGGAACCATTCATAGTATCATTTAATCGTCTGTAAACTTATCTGGTAAAAGAAAAACACTGTGAGTGCATCAAGTTTTCAGGAAACACAGATCTTTTCTGAACAGTGAAATACCAATCCAGTGGGACTAAACTGTACGTAAACCTTGAAGGGGCAGACGGGTGGGGAGCATGTGGGAAAGAGGCGAAGCAGCTTCCCTGCTCCCTCGGTGGAGGGCACGGCGGACCCCCAGCTAGAGCGGGAGCTGTCGGAAGGGAAGTTGGGAGCGCTGGTTCTTAAAAGAGAATGGCTTAGAGGACTTACTAAAAAAAAAACCCAACAAACCAAAGACACACAGTAGCGCAGGGAAGTCTTGCCTTGCGGTTATGAGTCTGGCTCCGGGGCCAGACCGTCTGGGTTTGATTTCTGGCTCCTCTGCCCTCTAGCTACGAAGCCATAGGCGAATTATTGAGCCCCCCTAAATCTGCAAAACGGGACTAAGGTCGTCCCTGTGTCGTAGGATTTCACGGTTGAGATACGCGAATGTATGTGAAGTACCTAACACAGAGCCTGTTCTCTGCATCCAGCCCCTGTGGAGGGCTCAGTGCTTCGCACGGCGCCTGCCTCAGCTTGTGCTCCGTGTGCCTTAGCCGCTGTCGCTGGTGTTACAATCATGATGTTTATAATATTAAAGATTCAATAGAAGTTGCAGTTGAAACAGCATTCGCCCTTGGTACAGAATATTATTTCCGTTCGAACATTGTGCACTTCAGGGCCCTAAACCTCAAGAAAGGTAAATCATGTAGGAGGTCCAGAGGAGGATTATTAAACCATCAAGGGGTGGAAAACGGACCGTCGTGCCAGCAGTGCACTAGCTCGGAAAGGCGAGGGGATAGAATTTCTGGTACGGGAAAAGTCAACAGAGTTTGCTGAAGCCCACGCTACGTGGACGGGGGGTGGGGGCGGCGCATGAAGGCCTGGCTTGCAGAGCGGAGCTGAGCCGGGAGGGCTCACGGTTGAGAACCCCGTGGGGCTCCCTCGGGCTGATTGGAGCGGGGCGTCAGAGACCCACACGTGCCAGAGTCCCCAGGATCCAGGATGCCGGCCCCTCTCGGGGCGAGGTTACTAAACCTCAGCACCCTTCAGTTGGGAGCGGCTGCAGACCTTACCCCTCTTCCAGGCTCATTTTAGGGGCGAGTCCTGGGGAGCGTGTCCTGCTCACACGCACATCACTAAGCCAGTGGCACTCCTGGAACTGGAGCCCTGATCTCTGCGCCCCTTTCGGTGACTCCCTGTTCTGGCTTGGTGTTTATGAGCCTCTCAGAGACTGACCGCTGCCTGGGGCTCACACCCCGCCGAAAACAGGCTTCTGTCCTCTTGAGACCATCCCACCAAGATGAAAGGGACACAGGCCTGCCCTTGCAGGGTTTAGGTCGTGTGAAACGCAGTAAAGCCACTCTGATCTCTGGGGTTTGAGCCCGGAACTTGTTTGCCTGCACAGCTGCTACGGGTGTCCTGTTTGCGATCTCTGCTCCTGGGACGTTCCTGGGTTTTGGTCACATCATGGGTGCTTTCTTCCTTTTGATGCGGCACAGGTAACAACGGGAGAGGGGCTCCCGTGTTCACCGGGGAGGTGGACTGCTCCTACTTCTTCACGTGGGACACGAAGTACGCCTGCGTGGACGAGAAGGAGGCCCTGCTGTGTGGCGTCTCCGACGGGAAGCAGCGCTTTGACCTGTCGGCCCTGGCCCGGCACTCAGGTAGGCCCACCGCCCGCTCCGTGTGTGCTCGCGCACGTTCTCTCGCCTCTTTCCCGCGAGCACGTTTGGAAATGCTGTTACAGTTTTCCTTGTCAGCTAACTGTATCGTGGCCTTTCCCCGCTCCTCACGGAGCAGTATGAATTATCAGAAATGACACTGAATCAGGAGGCGAGATATCTGAACTTGAGGTCGGCGTTACCGTTTTCTACTTGGAATATCTTGGGCTCATCTTATCGTAGTTCAGTAAAAACGGCCAAGTGCCTTCTGTGTGCCAGGCCCTGTGCTTTGTGATTAGAAAAAAAAATTTTTTTTTTAAACTTTTGTTGCTAAGAGGGTAGATCTTAAAAGTTGTCAAAATCCCCACGCAAATTGGTACCTCTGTGTGGTGATGGTCGTTAACTGCACTTACTGAGGCAGTCGTTGCGCAGTGTATACATACGTCGACTCGTACTGTACACCTAAAACCGAGGCAGTGTCGTGTGTCAGTCATAGCTCAATTAAAAAGAGTTTAAGCTCTTACAGCAGCCTTCAAGCAGGCAGTGTTCCCACCTAACACAGAGACTGTGAGGCCCAGAGGGTTGCACACCTGTGGTGACAGGTGTGTGTCGTCTCCCCTGCCCCGTCTCACTGCCTCTTTCCTGTCTCTAAATCAGGATTTACATTCCCTGACCAACCTCAGATTCTTTTGTGAGGCTGAAAGGAGGCGGGATGTGGGACCTGTCACAGGGACTGGCTCATGGTGACGACCCAGCGAGGTTAATTTATTTGTCCCGTGAACCAAGGCTTGCGGAGTGTTTGTTGCTGGCGGGGGCTGGACGAGGTGCTGAGGATACGGCAGCAAACCTGGCGAGCACGACCCCTGCCCCCTCGGGCCTTGGAATTTAGCAGGGGGCACAGAAGACCGAGCAATAAGCGTGGGGTCACCCCACAGGGATAACCAGATCTAGGTGGGGATTTCTAGTTTCACCCTTTTAGCAGCCCTGGAATTGGGCATAGATAGAAGCAAGTTGCCTCTGTAAAGTGGAATAGTGCACAAGACAGGGAGACTGGCCTGAAGCCATAGTCACCAGCTACTATTGGAACAATTACTCGCGTGTTCAGAGTCCCAGCTGCCTGGGAAAGTATCGTATTAGAAGGAGAATTCCTCCTTCGTGGGGTGCTGGAACGCTCTCCTTTGAGCACGAGCCCCACTATAGATGCTGTCGGGCAGCGAATTGCCCGGGGGGAATAACCGTCTCGGTGCTTTCCTGGTTCAGCACCTTTGAGCCCTGGGGCTGGTGCCGTGGTTACAGTCTGTGCCTTGGTCAAGAGGCTGGATTTCTGTCTGCCGAGTGGGAAGAGCTCTCACCTCTGGTCAGACATGGGTTTGAGGCCCCGCATCCAGGTGTGTTGACTTGAGCAAGTTACACTCCCGCCCCCCAATTTTCTTACAGTAAACTGAGTGGTGGTTTCAGATAGTAGGATCTGCGAGGTTGCAGAGATGCATTCGTACTCAGCTGACTGGGGCCACCTCTCCGGTTCTCTGGGACCCGGGTTATTTGTGTAGCGTTTGCACCCAGATATCTAAGGAAGCTGTGAGGTGAGAGCTCACATCCTTCTCTGACAGTTTAAAGAAGTCGTCCTGCCTGAAGCCCTGCAGCCCTCCCCAGCCCAGCCAAAGCTTTCAGGACAGTGTTTGTTGTGGTCGGCCGTGAGTCCTTCCCGGTTATTGACACCGGTGTGTAGTGACTGTGTTACCACGGACGCGGGATTTTCCTTTTAAACCCCAGTCTCCAGGCCGCAGAAGGAGCATCCTCACTATCTGTGTGTCCTTCCCACACGGTTCCAGTGATGCCTTTGGGGGCTGTCTGGGGATGGTCCGCCTTTGACTTGCTGTCTGCTCTCAGCCTGTGCTCCTTCTACCTTCCACGGATTGTCTTCTGTTCATGCATGACTGAGTCATGAACCCTTTGAATTAAGGGACCACGTATCTTGTTTATCTTCCGGGGGCACGGAGCACGAAGCCCTGGGCCAGGTCTGCCTTATCTGTGGTCTGGAGGCAGATGCGTCACCAGTGGCATCTCAAGTCTGGGCTGGCGTCTGGCTTTGCTTTTCAGTTTCTGATTTCAGACTTTGGGGCTTGGGAGAATTTTGCTGTTTAATCCTCTGGCGGCCCCCCCACCCCCCCTTAAGCCTCCTCTTCTGAGGAGCTGTTCGGGGCTGGCTTGTTTCTGTCACATTCAAGACAGGCTTGAGATTCTCGCTGAGTTTGTGTGCCCTCAGCCTGCCGGGTCCAGAAACGTGAGTGCCTGACGTCTAGCAACCACAGGCCTGGTGAGCTGCAGGCCTTTACCTTCCGCTTAATCACCATTTATGGTATGACTCACAGAGAAATAATCACTGCCTGTGGCTGGAAGACTCTTTTTTTTTTCGGTTACAGAACTGGAACAGAATTGGGAAGCCGTGGATGGCAGCCAGAGGGAACCAGAAAAGAAGCATTTCTTCATTAACATCTGCCACAGGGTCTTGCAGAAGGGCCGGGCGAGGGGCTGCCCCGAGGACGCGGCCGTGTGCGCTGTGGGTGAGTGGTGCCCTGTGCTAGGTAACGCGGAGCCCGGCTGCATCCAGGTTGGAGTGAATTAGAAGTTCTTCCTGTGGTTTATCTCAGCCTCCTTTCTCTGCGTTCAGCGTATAAAGGATGGTGAAGAAAAGAGTTTAATGACTCAAATGTAGGGAACTGGTGCATTCGAGTATCTTGAAGTTGGCTGAAGCCTTCTGAGGTGGGCACACTGGAAACAGGAGGAAGCGGCTGGGGGGAACTTGGTTATCTTTCTGCTCCGTCCCCTGTGGAGGAGCATTGCCAGTGCTCGTGTAGAACTGATTTTGATTTTTAACAACCTTTCTGCCTGGAATTGTTCAAGTGTTACGGCTTCAGGCCAGTGGACTCTCGTAGCCTCGTGTGAGAGCACTGGACCCCTTGGGTTCCTTTTGCTGTAACTGTGTTGGTTGCGACTTCTCAATTGGATGTAAGTGTTGATAGCATATTAGTTGTTTGTCACTTAAGACTCACCTGGAAAACGACAGACAGTGGGAGTAATTGGAATCTGTTACAAGCATTAGATAAGGGATTGTGAACCCGGGTTGGATTTTAGGAATTATCCCAGGATTCAGAATTGGTGGTGTGTCTTTTAAAAGCAGGTCCAGCCATGTCCCTGCCTTCATTTAAGAAGGACTTGAGACAGACCTTCAGTAAAAGTCAACTGAACCAAGAATTAAAAGGTCACGTTTTTTGGCTGGCTGCACAGGTTTAATTAGTTTCTGCTTTGGTCATGGGACAAATGCTGCCCCCTCGGTTTCGACAGACCTTGTGTCTCAGGAGAGCTGAGGGCCCCACAAATGGGGGAACAGTGTTATTTTCCGGGATGGTGTAACGTGCGTTCTTGCCTTTCTGCCTCTTGTGCCCTCAGAGGACGTTGTTTATTCACTCTCGTACTTTCCTCCTAAGCTTGAAGGTGCCCTTGGGGTCCTCAGTGTGGCTGCCACTGCCCTGCCAAACTTGTCACTCAAGAGAAACCCACTGACCCTGCGAACACCTGCGGGGTCTCGGCTCATTTTTGGTACCTCTTCGTCTGTGTCATTCTCATTTTTAATCACGTCTTCTGTTTTTTTCCCTTTTCTTTTCTCTTTTCCAGATAAGGACGGAAGTAAAAATCTGGGCAAATTTCTTTCTTCTCCCACAAGAGAGAAAGGACACATTCAGCTCTCTTACTCAGATGGCGATGAGTGTGGCGACACGAAAATAAGCACAAATATAACACTCGTGTGCAAGCCAGGTACACGTTGCAAACGCGTGGCGCCTTCGTGGGCTTCCCCAGCGGCAGCCGCATTCTTTAGTTTTCGGTTTGCCGCCGGCCCCTGCCTGGGTGCCGAGGCAGAGCGGGCTCGGGCCGAGCCCCGAGGCTCCAGAAGCATTAGTGTTGGTCCATTGGACTCGATCCCCCTCCCCAGCCCCAGCGCAGCGATGAAGAAACCATATGGTGTCCAGGGGGGTTGTGCTGCAGCTTTCCAGATGAGTTACGCTCCTGGCACGGCTTCCTCTTCCTGAGGCCTGGTGCAGGCTGATGTGGAGGCCGCTGCACTTCCTCCAAAGGGGGAGCATCACATCACAAGTGCTTGAAAACACTGTCTGTGATCTCAGCGTCGATACACACAATGCACCTTGTTTTTCAGGGTCAAGGTCTATATAGATCCGCACATTTTTATGTTCCTCACAACATAGTATTTTGTGAAGACTCTTTTATGTTTCACAGTTGTGTTTATAATTTTTAGGGGCTTCCTTGTTGCTAATGGCTTGGTTTTACTATTTTTAAGCATTTTCCCTATTGTTGGGTTAATAGCATGTTTCCAGTGTTGGTGATTGTGCTGTGACATATCCTCTCTACCTCTTGTTGGAAAATTTCCTTTGGATAAATTCCCAGCTGTGGGATAAGTTCAAGGACCAGGACAGTTTTTTTTAATTTTTAAAAATGGTAAAATATACATAATATAAGATTGATCATTTTAAAGGAATTGTGATAAAGTACATGTCACATGCAATTCACCATTTTAATCATTTTTGAGTGCACAGTTCAGTGGCAATTAAGCACCTTACATT
Source organism: Grampus griseus (assembly GCF_964374135.1). Classification (NCBI taxonomy): domain Eukaryota; kingdom Metazoa; phylum Chordata; class Mammalia; order Artiodactyla; family Delphinidae; genus Grampus; species Grampus griseus. Next base: position 81,012,817 of record NC_139007.1, read on the forward strand.
TACATTGTACCTTAAGTATGTTTACACCACCATCCATCTCCAGAACTTTCTCGTCCTCCCAAACTGAAGCTCTGTCCCCATTAAACACGGACTCCCCCCAGCCCTGGCCCCCAGCCTTGTCCTTTCTGTCTCCGAAGGTTTGACCACTCTAGGGGCGTCAGATTGGCATTTGTAGGAGTGTATTTAGAACAAGGGAAGCTTTTTGAGACCGGATCAGCGATGGGTCCTTCTTCTCCTTCGGCAGGTGATTTAGAAAGTGCCCCAGTGCTGAGAACTTCTGCGGTGAACGGTTGCTTCTACGAGTTTGAGTGGTACACGGCGGCGGCCTGCGTGCTGTCCAGGACCGAGGGGGACAACTGCACCGTCTTCGACTCCCAGGCAGGTGTGTGTCCGAGCGCCGTGTGGGGCAGGCTCTCCTGCACCTGCTTATTAGCTTGTTTTTGTTTTGTTCTTAACATTTTCTATGAGTGTTTCAGAGATAATCTGTGTTAGAATTATGTTAATACTGTTTGACCAAAACTCTGAAAATCTGGTGTTTCAGGCTTATCTGAGATAATGAAAAACCTGTCATATTCAAAGTCGAGGTAGGTTTGCTGATCGCAAAACCTGAGGAGCACAGGAAGTAAATCATGTTTGAAAAGGCTTTTCGCATGAATTTCTGGCCAGGAAACCCAGCACCGTTGACTTTTCACGGCCGTTGGTCGTCCCGCTTTGAACACACTGGTTGTTTATTCACCCAGGAGTTCTGGGCTCTGACTCGGGTCTTCGGTGAATGCAGCAGAAGGGGCGTGGTGATGGGGGACCCGTCTCCAAGGGGAGAGTGTTGGTGATGGCAGTCCTGGTAGCTCCCGTCCCAGCCGTTGGGCAGGCCCGGCCGCGAGCTTCTCCTGGAGGCCGGGAGCTGAGGGGGCTCTGCTTCGCTGTGGTCTCGCTGACCTGGGATGGTCTTGATTCTTTTCTAGGGTTTTCTTTTGACTTGTCGCCTCTCACAAAGAAGAATGGTGCCTACAAAGTTGAGACGGAGAAGTACGAGTTTTACATCAACGTGTGTGGTGTGGTGTCCGTGGGCTCCTGCCAGCCGGACTCGGGAGCCTGTCAGGTGTCAAAAAGGCAAGTAACTGTTCCCAGTTCCCGGTCTTTCGTTAGGTGTCTTGTGCTCACAGGTGTTTTATTCTGGAGTAGGTGTGTTGTCTGCTGACCTCTTTGCTTTATGATGAGTGTTAAAACTCTGGGAAGACCTGGACTGAAAACCAGAGGATGCTGCTGGGAGCTTTCGTTTCCCAGGGAAGGAGCAGGACAGGAGTGGATTCGTGCAGCGCCTCCCTTCTGTGTAGTCGGGACTTGGCAGTTGTTGGATGGGTTTATGTACACGCTTCTCCCTTCAGTGTGTTAGTCCAGGGAGTTGTGCCTTAACCCAGCCGCGCTGAGCGTGGATTTGGGTCTGGTGTGGGGTGGGATTGCCCTCGCACCGCCGCTGCGCTGAGGTCCTAACCGCCGTCCCGGCACTGCCACCCCCTACGCTGTCCCCGGCGCTTCCTTCAGCATCGCAGCATCACAGAGCTTCTGGTCTTGGTATCTTTCCTGAGAAATGTTTGTTTATTTGTTTTAGTGGTGGGAAGTCTTGGAACTTGGGACGCAGTAACGCTAAGCTTTCGTATTATGACGGGATGATCCAGCTGAATTACAAAGATGGCACGCCCTACAACAATGAAAGGCACACGCCGAGAGCCACGCTGCTCACCTTTCTCTGTGATCGAGACGCCGGAGTGGGTTTCCCTGAATATCAGGTAGGAATTGTGCTGTGTGTGTGCACATGTGTGTGCCCGTGTGTGTGTCTGCAGAGCGACAGGCAAGGAGGGAGAGAACGTCAGTCTTGTAAAGGCAGGGGAAGAGAAAAAAGTGGTCAAGACAGGGCTTGTGACTTCTCTGGAGCGAGACAAGATTCTGTTGCAGGTGACGTAGGAGCTGGGATGGTCCCTGGGGATAAACCATCAAGCTGTCTGGCTCCTCAGGACTTACACAGGAGCCTGTCCTGGGACCTTTATTTAGAAGGAGAGCTATTTTTAGTCTGGTTTCCTGGGCAAATCGTCATCTCCTATGATTTTAATTAATCCTTTTAGATTTGCCAGAGGACACGGGCAGTATTCATTTTCTGAGCTGTTGCTTCAGTGGGCTGTACACCTCAGTCACAGCCCGTGACACTGTTGGTTTTGGGTACAAAACACACAAAAGCATCAAAACCATCCCTTATTCCCGTTTAACAGAAGATAGGTTTCCATCTTAATTTACTGCTGGGCAATCTTCCTTTTAATAAAATGAGAGGGATGGGCAAAGTAAATTAACTTTCCTGTGGTTTTTATTTAGAAAAAAGTGCCCCGTCTTTTTAGAAATGCTGGCTTTGTGTAATGATTACTCTTTTCTGCCACCCCTCCCATGTCTGTCCTTGTCCTGAGATTAGGAAGAAGATAACTCTACCTACAACTTCCGGTGGTACAGCAGTTACGCCTGCCCGGCGGAGCCCCTGGAGTGTGTGGTGACTGACCCGTCCACGATGGAGCAGTACGACCTCTCTAGGTGAGGCATGTCAGCCTGCCCTTGGCCGGGCCCCAGTCCAGATAGCGCTGACTGAGCTCGATTAGACCCTGCTGGTGCGCATGTAACTCAGCCGATGATAGGGAATCAGGTTAGCTCTAGGTACAGGACCGAGGTGGGAGCTTTAAGCGGAAGGAATTCTGCTAATGGTCCTGTAGCCTGTGCGAGATCAACCAGTCTTCGCCCAGCAAAACCTCAGTCTTCACTGCATCATTTAAACCATGCCTGTGGGTGCAGAGGTGCGGGGCCAGTTCCAGGTGTGCCGGGGGCTGCATTTAGTGAGTTCGAGAACACAGGTGTGCCGGCTTTGGTAGTTTGGTGGGCGGGGCACGTTTCCTTCAGTATTTCTCTAACTGCTTAGAAGTGAATCATAGGACCGAAATCTGTCAGCTTGAAAAGCATGCATTTCCCTTTGAAATTTCAGGCTAGCAAAATCCGAGGTTGGTCATGGAGGAAACTGGTATGCCCTGGACAATGCCGGGGCACACAGCACGTGGAGGAAGTACTACATAAACGTGTGTCGACCTCTGAACCCAGTGCCGGGCTGCGATCGGTACGCGGCCGCTTGCCAGATGAAGTACCAAAACGACCAAGTGAGTCTGCCGTCCCCTCCTGAGCCCAGGACCTGGTGGTGGAGGGGCCTGTTTCGGGACTCTCAGATCTAAGCAGGCCTGGCTGCTGACGAGAAGCCCTCTGAGTGGGAGAGGGCCTCGGGGTGAACTCCCCTGCCCCCTACAGATGTGATCCTATTCGAGTCATTGTTCAGATTTAAAATTTTAAAAAGCCTGGGCGTCGGGGACCTCCTGTGCTCACAGTACTCGGCAGAGGAAGTGTCTCTGCGTGAGCAGCAGACATCTGTAAAGAAGAGTTTTTGCTTCCCAAAGCTCTTACTTCTGGACTAATTAGGGGGCCACCTGCTCGGTAGAGTTGCTGTGGATGAACTAGATCCAAGTGTTAGCTCTCGCCAGGGTGCGAGCTGCACTTTGTCATCCGATGGAATGCAGTTACTGCTGGAGCTCTGGTATGTTTCCCTGGGCTCCGTGCACACGGTGCATCTTAAAATAAAGATGTATGTGTGCTTCTTTAAAAATAGCATGTCGGGAATGTACTTTCCTGGCTTCTGTTACACGGCAGCTTGGAGGTGTTTTAAGGGAAGCTGGCGAGCGCTCTCTGGTGGTTCAGAGTGAGCACCCCGTGGTGTGTACACGTGTACATACGCGCGCGTGCTCTTTGTCGGAGCAGCGGCCTCAAAGGGCAGTCAGTCCTCGTTATTCTCAGATTCTGTATCTGCGAAGTTGTCTACTTGCTCATGTTTATTTGTAACTCCAAATCAGTACCGGGTGCTTTCACAGTCTTCCGTGGACATGCGCAGAGGGGCCTGACGTGGCTCTGCGTTCTCGTCTCAGCTCTTCTACCCAGACGGCCAGAGGGTGGAGACACGGGGGGTGGGCAGTGCGGTGTCGGAAGCTCCTGGCCAGGTGGGCGGGGTTTGAGTCCTTCCTCTGATGCCCGTTAGTGGGGTGGCCTTGGATAAGTCACTTAGCATGTCTGAACTTCGTTTTCTCTTTTGTAAAATAAAGAAAATAGAATCTACCAGGATCTTGAGTATTCAGGATCACAGTCTGTGTGACACAAGTGTACATATAGGTCCCTCCAGTCGTCCCTTTTGGTGCGTGGGGTGAGGATTGGTTCCAGGATCTCGGCAGATACCAACAGCTAAGGATGCCCAAGACCTTTACATACAGTGTCGCAGTATTTGCACATCACCTACACACAGCTTCACTTTTGAGTTCCCTCTAGGTTACTTATAATACTTAACACAGTGTAAATGCTACGTTAGTAGATGCTGGTGGCAGATTTAAGTTTTGTTTTTCCTGGAATTTCTTTCCCCTGAATATTTTCGATCTGAATTTGGTTGAACCTGCAGAGGTAGAGCCTGTGGATATGGAGGGCTGACTGACTGTGTTTCCCCTCTGTGTACGAACGGTGGTTCAGCATTCACTAATTCAGCATTGGTAGCGAGTTTATGGAACACAACTACTGTGAATAATGAGAATCCACTGTGTTAGTAATGAGGAAATCAGTTGTTTTAAGAAGGAAACATAACGGACACGCCTGTTTGCAGGGTTCATTTTCTGAAATCGTCTCCATCAGCAACTTGGGGATGGCGAAGACGGGCCCCATGGTGGAGGACAGCGGCAGCCTCCTCCTGGAGTATGTGAATGGCTCAGCCTGTACCACCAGCGATGGGAGACGGACCACCTACACCACCAGGATCCACCTCGTCTGTTCCAGGGGCAGCCTGGTAAGGAAGGCGCTGCTTGTCACCCATGACCTTGGCTGCTTTGGGTGTCTCTTCACAGGGACAAAGGTTGATCTTAATTCTGCTTCAGGCCAGCATGTGATACAAACTCAAGGAGGCAAGGAGCACGGTGATGGTGCTTGTGTGGCTCTCCCTTCTCAACTTTAAGCCTGATCTCTTACTGCTGGTTTGTGACGTACACCGTATGGTCTTCTGTAGACTTGAGTTCTTTCTCTGAGTGGTACAGATGCCGCCCTGCCTGTTAGTCCCTGTGAGTTGGTGATCTGAGGATCACGGCTGCAGAATAGGTCTTAGAGACGGTTCAGTCCAAACAGCAGACTTCATAGAGGAGACTGAGGCTGGGTGCAGCTCAGACCAGTGGGTGAACACGAAGGGAGGTGTGTGTAATACGTCAGAAAAGCAGGAATGAAAAATCAAGGCTGGGAAATGGAGGAGGTGATGGAGATTGCATCTGGGCCCGAGTTCCTCGGCCAGGGCAGAACAGAAGAGAAAACTCCAAATAGAAATGCCCCGGGGTCATTGGGAATAGTCCCCATTGGTTTTTTAAAAACAATGAGGTGGAAGGTGTCTAACATAAGATTTACCATTTCAGCTATTTTTAGATGTACAGTTGAGTGGCATTAAGTGCGCCTACAGTGCTGGGCGCGCATCGCTGGTGTCCATTCCCAGAACTCTGTTATTCTAAACTTAATTTTTTTTTAACCTGGAGCTTTACATTTATACCTGGGTCACGTGTGTTTTTGAATAATTGCCAAACTCTTAGATGAAACTGAGTGGGAATAATAAAGAGCTCATGTTTATTATCAAACAGATTCTTTCCAAGGGCTGGTTCCACTTTTTAAGGGTCTGCTACAGCGTCCTCTCACTTCGTAGACAAGAACCCGGCCCGGTGTGTCCACTCCTCTCCGCAGGCAGGGGGCCTCAGTCACTTACATACGAGGCGTCCTGCAGACGCCAAGTTTTCTCTGTCCTTTGCCAGCACACGAGGTTTTCCCAAGAGATAATGTCTCTAGAGCTTAAGGTCACTCTGATAAGGGAAGGAAAATGTTAGCTGGCTGAGCACAGCCTGAGTTGTGCAAGGAAAGTGTCGCATAACTGAGCTGTAAACACACACTCTGATAAGCCAGAGTCGGCTTCCCGAGTTCTGCTCTCCGTCCCAGGAAGGAATGCTGGCTGCCCAGCCCGGCCCTCGCCTCCTGCTGGGCACGTCCGGGCGTCCCCTCCCTGGGCCTCATCCTGCTCCGCTTCCTCTCTCTGGTGTCTCGTTGCCACAGAGATAGTGGACAGTTCCAGGCAGTTCTCTCGGACCCTTGTTTTTCCAGCTTTCCTGTGACATCCTATTGGGACGGTGCTGGTCAGTTTGCAGAGCGATTGCACGCTGTTAACTGTATCCCTCATCAGTGCTGCAGGGGGGGGGCGCATTTCATGGGCCCAGGAAACACTGAATGAGGGTCATGTCCCGGGGAGTTCCGCAGCCCCAGGACTTTCCAGAGCCGCGTGGTGAGGCAGAGGGATGGGTGTGTGTTTAGTTCACTGTTGGAGATGCAGCGGCTGAGAGGGTGGGGACTTCAGAGGGCGCTCGGTGGGTGAGGCGCGCGGGACAGCCTAGCATCCCCTTCACCTGTGTGTCTGGGCGGGCGTCTCCCCTCCTCGGTGCCTCCATTTGCTCATCTGTACACAGGGGGCGGGTAGAGGTTGTCCTGAGGCTCAGGTGAGGAATGCTCATCACACTTGTTAGTGAAAACACACCCAGGAAAGTGCCCAGATGGTCAGCGACTCACCGCGGGATGAGCACACCCGTGTAACTAGACCCACGGCTGCAGATAGAGCCCGGGAGCCTCCGTGTGCCCCTTCCCGGTCCATTCCCCCGCCCCGTGCCGATACCGCGCCCCATAGGTCAGTCTCGCCTGCGTCTGCGCTTGCGTGGCTGTGATCACGTGCACCGGCACCTTGGGCTCTGCCTCTTGTTCCGCATCTGGGTGTAGAACGGTTTTCAGAAGCGTGGACTGGACTCAGACCTAGGTTTGGATCCCAGTTCTACCACTGACTCCTGGCGTGACCTCAGGTGAATTTCCCAGCATCCGAGCGTAAGAGAGAACATCTCCTCGGTAGGAATGCTGAGGACACTGAGTTATAATTAGATGCGTCACGTGCAGCACCTGGCCTAGCACCGTCCCGTGAGAGTCCATAGATTTTAGCTCTTTTTATTTATCAGGCACGTATTCTTTTGGTTAGAGCAAGTTCCATTTTCTCATACTGACTTTTATCCCGGATTTGTCCTTTCAGAACACCCATCCCATATTTTCTCTCAGCTGGGAGTGTGTGGTCAGCTTCCTGTGGAACACGGAGGCTGCCTGTCCTGTCCAAGTAACGACAGACACAGACCAGGTACGGGTGCGGTCCCGGGCCTCTGGCCATTCCCACCCGGGTGTCCCGGCTCTGCACCCCTCCCCTTGTGCTTCTTAATCCCTTACAGCGTCTGCCTTTCCTCCGCCTCGACAGCAGGCATCTGGAAGTCATCCCGCGAGCCTCTCCCTCAGCCCCGGCTCCCAGTCCTGGGTTGAGAACCAGGGCCTCCAGCTTTCCTCTGGGTTACTTCCTTTCTCTCCACATCGCTGTCCCTTAGGCGTGGCGGTGGCTCTGGGCTGTCCGTCACCACAGAGATGGGTGCTTAAATAGCACGACCATGCCTAAAACGTGCCCCATCGTCTGTCGGACACAGCCCGTGTGGTTTGACCTGATGTTTAAGGTTTTAATGCTCTGCTTCCAGCCGCATCCCTGCTTCAGCCCCGCGCCTGCTGCAGCGCCGGGCTCACGCCGCTCTTCGGCCTTGGCACGCGCTCCTGCCCTCGGTGAACCCCTGCCTGCAGAGCGTGGCAGCCAGCTGCTCTGAGATGTGTTCTCTGCCCTCCCAGGGGTGCACCTTGTGTTCACAGCACGGGGTGTTTTTCTTTATGATGGGACGGATTTCCCTCCCTCCCTCCCTCCCTCCCTTTTCAGGGCTCCATCAGGCAGCAGAGCCCAGGCTTACCCAGATGAATGTTCCCAGCGCAGAGTCCCGGGCTTGTGGGACCCAGGGAGGGTGGGAGTCGGGGCACGCCACCCTGGCCCGCCGGCAGTGTTTTCTGAGGGTGTGGCCACTGCTCCATTCTCTGCATGTGGCGGGTGGGGTGGAAAAAAGACACGAGGCGGTGGGGGAAGGGAGGGCTCGTTATCCTTCTAGAAGAGGGGAAGAGACGGGTTTATTTGTGGGTCTTTACGGTTCCTCACTTTTCTTTGGGGGTCAGCAGCGGTCTTGTTCAGGTAAGTGAAGCAGTCTTAGGAGCTCAGATGAGGTCAGCGTCTCGGAGCTGGTGTCCCACATGGAGCGCTTCAGATGCGGTATTGGAAGGGGCCGTGAGTTCTCCCAGGGCTGCTTCTCGGACGGGGTTTAGCGTCAGTGCAGTCCACACGGGGCAGGCTTTGGAGCTGCTCTGTCTTTGCCATGTTCTCATGGACCAGGTTTGAATGTGCCTCTTTGCCTCTTTTGTTCCTGCAGGCCTGCTCCATCAGGGACCCCAACAGTGGGTATGTGTTTGATCTGAACCCACTAAACAGTTCCCAAGGATATGTGGTCTCGGGCATCGGGAAGACTTTTGTGGTAAGGCTTGTGTGATGAGTTCCGATTTGCCTTGAAAGGATGGGAGGATGCGTGGAAGTCACCTGCAGCTGGCTGCAGGGGAGGCGGGTGCCCTCAGGAATTGCCCAGGGCCCTGTGATGGCAGCTTTTACCCAGGAGGAGATGAGAAAACCCAGATTGAAGGGGAAATGAGGTGAAACCGTCGCCCCATCCTGTTATGCTGCAGATGTGAGGGTGTCATTCTTTAGAAAACAGGCTATTCCTAACCCGTGGCCACGCGTCTGGAGTGGTGGTCCCAGGCCAGCAGCGTGGGCATAGCCTGGGAGCTTGCAGGAGGTGCAGTGTCTTGTGGGTGGGGCCCAGCAGCCTGGGTTTTTTGTTTGTTTGTTTAAACTTTATTTATTTATTTATTTTTGGCTGCGTTGGGTCTTAGTTGCTGCGCATGGGCTTTCTCTAGTTGTTACTCTGTTGCGGTGCGGTGGCTTCTCTTGTTGCACAGCCCAGGCTCTAGAGCGCAGGCCCAGTAGTTGTGGCGCATGGGCTCTAGAACACAGGCTCAATGGTTGGGGCGCACGGGCTTAGTTGCTCCATGCCACGTGGGATCTCCCCGGGCCAGGGCTTGAACCCGTGTCCCCCGCATTGGCAGGCAGATTCTTAACCACTGCGCCAACAGCAAAGCCCCAGCAGCTTGTTTTGACAAGGCCCCACGTGGCTCTGATGCCCACTGGGGTTTCAGAGGCACTGGTCAAGTGGAAACGATATTCCCCTATTAGAGGGAGACGACTGACGGCAGTGCTCTGGGATCTTCTGACGGCGCTTCCTTCACGGGCGGCCCTGACAGGGTGTCTGGAGCGGTGAGGAGGAAAATCTCCACTTAATGCTGTTCTGTTGTAAACTAAGCGCTGCTAGACAGGGAGAAAGCTTTTAAAAAATCTTTATTTAGGTTTAACTTCTTCTAGCAAAATCCACAGTGGAAGAAGAGAATACCCTTTGAAAGCAGGAAGTTGGGGTGAGAATGTCATAGCACTTTGATGCAAAGGGGACTTTGCAGGCACAGCGCATGCGGGAGGGCCTGCGGATTGTTCCAGAGCCAGAAGGCACCTGACAGGGCTCGTCACTCAGCAGCACAGTGGCTTGCAGCCCTCCCTCTCCCCACCCCCTCTCAGACCTGCTGTTCTGGAGTTCGGCTTGTACCAGGTTATCACAGGTGACAGTATATTTGGCTGTCGGTGTGAGTGTGACAAGCAGACAGGACCTTTGCTGAGCCCCACAGGGAGCATGTCGGAAGAGGAGAGTCCCATAGAGGACATGCCAGAGACGGCGAGCCCAGGGAGAACATGCTAGCAGAGGAGCTCTGTAGTGGACATACTGGAAGAGGTGGCCCCGTAGACAGTGTGCTCGAAGCAGGCCGGAAAGGCTGTGCCTGTGCAGTAGCAGGGGCGGGAGGTGGCAGGTGCACAGTTGCGGACAGCAGGGACAGACTGTGGACGATGCAAGTGGAAGTGGAGTTGATTAGTGGGTGTCTAGGCTCCTGGGAGTCAGGACACAGCCCTTGTGCTGCCAGAAGGGCTCAGGATGCCACCGCCCACCAGCCGGCTGCTTGGCACTGTTCCCTTATCACCTGGCCCTGCCGGGCTCAGCTGCCCCTACTTCTGTGACCACGCAGCCCACGTGGCTGCAGGGCACCTGCCTGGGTGTAGTCTTAAGTGGCCATTTCTTAAGTAGTAAACTTTGGTCTGAAGGAAAAATACTTTGTACGTGTAGTTCTTAACTTTTTATACGTCGTCCACATACCAGTTGTAGAGAAGTCTTTCCTTTTCGTGTCTCGTACCGAAGAGCATATCCTGCTTCCTTATATCAACTACTGGATTTAAATCAAATGGTATCAACAGCTTTAAGAAATACAGGGGTATCCCATTATATTTACTTTTAATTAATGTCACTTCAACCATATATGCTTTTTTTTACTGTAAAATTCTGGCTACTTACAGTTCCTCTCTTATATATGCTGCATTGTTACGTGCAGTGTGTCTCATGCATTTAGAGATACGGGGCTGTATAAATAAAGCCTTACAGGCAATTTATGGGCATTGCCGTTTGGACTTTGATTTCTGCTTTATGTACTAGCTTCAGGGTTTAATTGCCCAGGCATGGAAAGTTGGTCACTTGCCTAATAAGGAACAAATTATGCAATTGTTTGGATAACAAGCAGGCAACCCTGTTTGGCTGGGGAGGGTTTGAGTTGTTCGGGGTTATGTTCGCGGTGAGTCACGTGGCCTGAGTTGGTGTGTGGTTCTCGCTGTCTGGCCTGCAGTTTAACGTGTGCGGCGCGATGCCCGTCTGTGGCACCTTGGATGGAAAGCCAGCTTCTGGCTGTGAGGCAGAGACCCAGACGGAAGAGCTGAAGAATCTGAAGCCAGGAAGGCTGGTGGGACTGGAGAAGAGCCTCCAGCTGTCCACCGAGGGCTTTATAACTCTGACCTACACGGGGCTTCCTTCCCACCCCAGAGGTGAGCTCACATCCCTGTGTTTGCAGCTAACCGGTGTCCTGGGGGTTCCATGACTGTAAACCTTTCAGAGTGTAACGGGAGTGCCTGTAGACTCTGAGTCCTGGCCACCCTCCCCGCCTCTGAGCCCCACGTGCCCAGCCTCTGGTGTGTTCTCCCAGCCGCCTGAGTGCATCCCGCGGCCGGAGGGGTCCCGGCCACTAGGCTCTGCTGTGCCCGCCCCCAGGTGTCCTCCACCTGCACCTCCAGCGGCTCCTCTGATAGGAGTGTGTTTGCTCGGCCTTTTGTGCTGTGTTTTTCAGGTATTAAAGAAGCGGTGGGTGAAGGTAACAGAAGTTACTTTGTTTTTTCCTAAATTTCTTTCTTTCCGCCAATTCCTCTACTCAGTCTTGATTGTCTCTTTAAATACAGTTTTGCATCTCCAGTGGGTTCACGTTTCTACTCCTTCCTGCAGCTGTGACTGTAAACTGAACGTTGCCATTTTTGGTGTCATAAGGTGCAAGGCCGAGTCTGAGGGCCTCGGGAGGACGGGGGTGGTGGAGTCACAGCTGCCGTCGTGAATGCTCGCTGCGTGTGCCCCCGTGTGGAGTGCTGTGTGCGCTTAGCGGGTTGGTTTTCCGCCAACCCCGTGCATCTCATTTGCGCTCACACCCTCTGCTTAGCCACCTTCTTGCTTCACAGGTGACGAAGGCCCCGGAAGGCCCTGTGCCCTGGACAGAGCCACTGGCTCAGCGCCAGGCAGAGCCAGGGCTGGCAGCCAGGTCTCTCGATCCTCATCCTGGCTCTGCCGACTAACACGTTTCTGCTTTGCGTTGAGGATCGGAGGCCCACAGAGGTGCAGCCACATCACACACACAGTCAGAGAGCGGCAGGGCGGAGGTTGGAACCCGCGCCTTCTGGCTTGTGAACCTGTGCTCTGTGCACCACACCGGCATGGACTCAGGAGGGGGCAGTCGTGTGATGTGTGGGGCGGAAAACATGAGGGGCGTCTGAGTCGACGTCAGAGGAACCTAGTATCCAGAAGGGAGTGGGGACGGCTCTGCCCTCCTGCACCCGTGGCAGTGTGCGGTCACTGGCTACTTTTGCGCATCGCGCTCAGGCTGACGGATCCATGAACACGCTGGGAAGAGAACTCTGAGGGCGTCGAAGGAATGAGTTCAGGATTCTTGTGAAGGGGATTGAAGAATTGGGGTCTTCTTCAGGGACAGAAAACATGGGGCCTGGGGGCTGCTATCAGATCCTGGAAGGGTTGTCCTAGAAAGGGAATTGATCTTGTTGTGTATCATTTGTTGGGGAGGGTTTGGACCACAGACTGAGATAATTTTAGTTGGTTAGAGGAGAATTAGTAGAGCCGGGGGAGTGGTAATCCTTTGCTTTACAGATGGAAAGCTCTTCAACTCTTGGTCAAAACAGTCAGGTGCTCACTCACTTCAGTATCCAGAAAGCAGCATGCGTCATTCTGGTTTATAATTCTTCTGCTCTGCAGTTCCAGAGTGCTGTTTAAAAATGAAATAGATTAGGCATTTATATATAATTTTTTTTTTGGCCCTAATCGTGTGGCTGACAGCCGCTGACACTTATTCTGCTGGGTTTGAATCCAGGTGCTGGCAACCCCAGGGGCACAGCACATATATAACCAGCCCTTTTTTTTTTTTTACATCTTTATTGGAGTATAATTGGTTTGCAATGGTGTGTTAGTTTCTGCTTTATAAGAAAGTGAATCAGTTATACATATACATATGTTCCCATATCTCTTCCCTCTTGCGTCTCCCTGCCTCCCACCCTCCCAGTCCCACCCCTCTACGTGGTCACAGAGCACTGAGCTGATCTCCCTGTGCCGTCCAGCTGCTTCCCACTACCTATCTATTTTACGTTTGGTAGTGTAGAGCCGTGCTGCCCCAGACTTGCTCCTTACCCTCTTTTTGCCTCAGTTTCCTCCTGTATTAGCCGGGCATCTCTGGTCCCCTGTGAGGGTTAACGTGTTGATGACCCTGGGGTTCTTCCCCTAGCGCAGCCTCCGGTGCTCACCACCCACCCGTGGTCCCCGCCCTGCGGGAGCCCAGAGTAGCAGCCAGCCCTGTCCAGTGGCCGAGGGACACTGGCTGCTCCTCTGACGGGGTCGCCTGCCACTGTGCTAGCTCACTCCCGCTGACCTCCTGCTTCTGGAACTGGGGAGGCCCATCCTCGCCCATCCTCCCCACCTGAGCCTTGGTCCTTGCTGTTCTCTCTGTCCGCAGTGCTCTCCCCTCAAGACTGCCAGGCAGTTCATTTCTTTTCTTCCCTTCTTCAGTGGGGGGGGGGCTCAGATGGCACCTTCTCAGGGAGCCCGGCCACTGCGTTGGAAACCGCCATGCCTCTTCCCCACCACCCTTGGGGTTTCTTAGGCCCCGTCCCTGCTGCGTTTTCCTTCGTTTCCAACTGGTCTGTGAGGGGTTGCCTTTTGCTTACTACTTGGGCGCTGGACTGGAGTGTCAGCTCCCAGTAGGGCGGGTTTTCTTGTTTCTTTCACTCCTGTGTGTAGTAAGGAACTTAGTAAATATTGTCCAATAAACCCGTAAAGGAGAGTGGATGGATAAACGGATATAGCATTTGCACACTTCCTGGAATAGAAGAATGCCAAGACACCGAGTTCACGGTGTACACCGTCTGTACGTGGGTCGCTATCACAGTGAACGTGGCCATTTTGTAGTTCAGATTGGGTCCCTGAACCAGACCCGGCGCTTCGCCGTGGTTGCCTTAGAGGGTGGCTTGGAGGCTCGTTCCCGGGCACACTGTCCTGGTGCCACACGCGTGTTAGGCTGCACCGTGATTGCTGTGGTTTCCTACAGTCTGGTCTTCTTGTTCGCAGGGAGGGCTGATACTTTCATCATCCGCTTCATCTGCAATGACGACGTTTACCCAGGGACCCCCAGATTCCTGCATCAAGACATTGACTCTGACCTGGGGATCCGGGACACATTCTTTGAGTTTGAAACTGCATTGGCCTGTGTACCTTCTCCGGTGGATTGCCAAGTCATGGGTGAGGCCGGGGGACCAGGAATTAAGAGGCCGGTCAAAAGCGTGTGTCTTTGCCTGCGTGTGTGTCTGTGTGTGTGCGCACATGTGTCTCTGTGTACTGTATGTTTTACTTTACAGGCAGCATGATGTATGTGTCACATATTTTCTTTGAATGATACTGGAATTGTAAAGCTTCTCTTGAAGAGAATCTAGATACATAATTAATGGTTTTGAGCTATAGTTTGGGATCAGAAGCTGGTTAAGAACGGAGAAGAAAACTAGGGGAAAAAAATCAAGTACACTGTCAGAGCTTCTTACAGTGTAAGAGAAGAAAAGAACAAGAGGATAAAGCTCCGTAAGGTGTACCTGGATGCTGAGCCGGGTCTCCAGCAGCCCTCATTCTTTGTGGTGGCCCCCAGCCTCACCTCCACACCCGTGGTGATTTGTTGTAATGGAGGTTTTGAGGGTCAGGGCAGGTGTATGTTTCTGTAGGAGAAGCCTCTCGGCTTCCTGAGGATCTCCTCATTTCTCTGTTAAGAATATTTTTATTTTTTAAAAAATATTTATTTATTTGGCTGTGCTGGGTCCTAGGTGTGCCAGGCGGGCTCCTTAGTTGCGGTATGCGTGTGGGATCTAGTTCCCTGACCAGGGATCGAACGCGGGCCCCCTGCATTGGGAGCGCTGGAGTCTTAACCACTGCGCCACCAGGGAAATCCCTGTTATGAATGTTAAGTTCGTGCATCCTTGGTCTTTGGGGTTGAAAGACGGTGCCCAAAGCTGCCAGGAAGGCAGGGAGTTCCAGCGTTTTCATGTGTTTCAGACCTCGCTGGGAACGAGTATGATCTGAGCGGCCTAAGCAAAGCCAGGAAGCCTTGGACTGCGGTTGACACCTCGGCTGATGGAAAGAGGAGAACCTTCTACTTGAGTGTCTGCAATCCTCTCCCGTATATTCCTGGCTGCCACGGTGAGTTCCGAGCAGTGGACTCAGGTTCGTTCTGCCTTTCCTCCCACCCCCGAGTTCATCGGCTTTCCTGGCCCTTCCAGGCAGTGCAGTGGGGTCCTGCCTCGTGTCGGAAGACAACAGCTGGAACCTGGGCGTCGTGCAGGTCAGTCCTCAAGTTGCCGCCAACGGGTCCCTGAGCATCGTCTACGTCAACGGCGACAAGTGCGGGACCCAGCGCTTCTCCACCAGGATAACGCTCGAGTGCGCCCACACGACGGTGCGTGTCTGCCGTGCCTCATTCTCACGCCCCTCCAGTCTCCAGATCTTCTGTCTGATGTAGAACTTGCCTGAGTTTTCAGGGGTTTTAGGCCATCGATGGGGTTTGACTAGAATGTGCTGTTTCCCCCCAGATCTGATGTGTTTCATAAGTGCCATGTATTTTTCTCGTGGAGGTTAAAAGTTGGGTATTAGTTCTAGCTACCATTTGACTCATTTTTTAAATAAATGAGAACACAGTGAGCTGTTGGTTTCTGTTGTAGGGATCCCCGACCTTTCAGCTCCTGGACGACTGTGAGTATGTGTTTGTCTGGAGAACCGTGGAAGCCTGTCCCGTCGTCCGCGTGGAAGGTAAGACCCAGCCCTGCTCACTGATGCTGGTGAATGTGTGAAGTAGGGGGTGTTCTAACAGCATCTTAGATGTGAAACCCCATGCATGATCATGAAGCATCCATTAGTGGACGGACAGCTGCTTATCCTTGATTTTTTTTACTCCACTCCATTGCTCATTTTGCCAGCTACGTTTTCCTCACCTACCCAGACTGATGGACTCTCGGCATCTCACGCTTGAGAATATGAACGTGGGGTTTGGTTTTGTTTAAGTGGATCTTCATCCTGTGACCTAAGCTTTTCGAGAAAGCTGTTTGTCAGGCAGTTTGTCTTATCTATACAGACAAAAGGAGAGAACGTGGAAGTGATGTTTAATGCCTCTTTTAAGACAGTACTTAGCTGATTAAAAGTTGCAGAACTTTTGCCTCAAGGTGTGAGTGTGTGTAATTGCCCTTCCCTTCTCTTGTTCTTGAAGGGGACAACTGTGAGGTGAGAGACCCAAGGCATGGCAACATGTATGACCTGAAGCCTCTTGGCCTAAATGACACCATCGTGAGGGCTGGTGAATACACCTATTACTTCCGGGTCTGTGGAAAGCTGTCCTCAGGTGTCTGCTCGACCGATGACAAGTCCAAAGTCATCTCATCCTGTCAGGCAAAGCGGGGACCCCAGGGATTTCAGAAAGTGGCAGGTACCATGGTTGTTTCTTCTCTTTTTGCAAAAGGATGGAATTCCACATTTAAGATGTTATGATTATATCTTATGATTTAAGATCTAAAGATTATAACTTTCCTGAGTAGGAGGAATGTCTGCTGTGTTCCTGTAAAACAGTGTGTGAGTGATTTTTTTTTTTTAAATCTTTCTTGGAGTATAATTGCTTCACAACACTGTTAGTTTCTGTTGTACAACAAAGTGAATCAGCTGTATGCATACATACATCCCCATATCCCCTCCCTCTTGAGCCTCCCTCCCACCCTCCCTATCCCACCCCTCTAGGTCATCGCAAAGCTGATCTCCCTGTGCTATGCTGCTGCTTCCCACAAGCTAAATATTTTACATTCAATACTGTATACATGTCGATGCTACTCTCACTTCACCCCAGCTTCTCCCTCCCCCACCACCCCGTGTCCTCAAGTCATTTCTCTACGTCTATGTCTTTATTCCTGTCCTGCCCTTAGGTTCATCAGAACCATTTTTTTTTAGATTCCATATATATGTGTTAGCATACGGTATTTGTTTTTCTCTTTCTGACTTACTTCACTCTGTATGACAGACTCTAGCTCCATCCACCTCACTACAAATAACTCAATTTCGTTTCTTTTTATGGCTGAGTAATATTCCATTGTATATATATGTGCCACATCTTCTTTATCCATTCATCTGTTGATGGACACTTAGGTTGCTTCCATGTCCTGGGTATTGTAAATAGTGCTGCAGTGAACATTGTGGTACATGACTCTTTGAATTACGGTTTTCTCAGGGTATATGCCCAATAGTGGAATTGCTGGGTCATATGGTAGTTCTGTTTGTAGTTTTTTAAGGAACCTCCATACTGTTCTCCATAGTGGTTGTATCAATTTACATTCTCACCAGCGGTGCAGCAGGGTTCCTTTTTCACCACACCCTTTCCAGCATTTACTGTTTCTAGATTTTTGATAATGGCCATTCTTCAGAATGGCCAGCGTGAGGTGATACCTCATTGTACTTTTGATTTGCATTTCTCTAATAATTAGTGATGTTGAACATCTTTTCATGTGCCTCTTGGCCATCTGTATGTCTTCTTTGGTGAAATGTCTATTTAGGTCTTCCACCCATTTTTTAATTGAATTGTTTGTTTTTTTGACATTGAGTTCCATGAGCTGTTTGTATGTTTTGGAGATTAATCCTTTGTCCCATTGTTTCATTTGCAAATATTTTCTCCCATTCTGAGGGTTGTGTTTTCATCTTGTTTATGGTTCCCTTTGCTGTGCA
Organism: Grampus griseus; assembly: GCF_964374135.1. Lineage (NCBI taxonomy): Eukaryota > Metazoa > Chordata > Mammalia > Artiodactyla > Delphinidae > Grampus > Grampus griseus. The sequence continues at coordinate 81,030,375 of NC_139007.1, forward strand.
AAAGCTTTTAAATTTCATTAGGCCCCATTGTTTATTTCTGTTTTTATTTTTATTACTCTAGGAGGTGGGTTAAAAAAGATCTTGCTGTGGTTTATGTCAAAGAGTATTTTTCCTGTGTTTTCCTCTAAGAGTTTTATAGTCTTACATTTAAGTCTTTAATCCGTTTGGAGCTTATTTTTGTGTATGGTGTTAGGGAGTATTCTAATTTCATTCTTTCACATGTAGCTGTCCAGTTTTCCCAGCACCACTTATTGAAGAGGCTGTCTTTCCTCCATCATATGTTCTTGCCTCCTTTTTTGTAAATTAGGTGACCATACGTGTGTAGGTTTATCTCTGGGCTTTCTGTCTCTGGGCTTTCTATCCTGTACCACTGATCTATATTTCTGGTTTTGTGCTAGTACCATACTGTCTTGATTACTGTAGCTTTGTAGTGTAGTTTGAAGTCAGGGAGCCTGACTCCTCCAGCTCTGTTTTTCTTTCTCAAGATTGCTTTGGCTATTCGGGGTCTTTTGTGTTTCCATACAAATTGTAAACTTTTTTGTTCTAATTCTGTGAAGAATGCCATTGGTAGCTTGATAGGGATTGCATTGAATCTGTAGATTGCTTTGGGTAGTGTAGTCATTTTCACAATATTGATTCTTCCAATCCAAGAACATAGTATATTTCTCCATCTGTTTATGTCATCTTTGATTTCTTTCATCAGTGTTTTACAGTTTTCTGAGTACAAGTCTTTCGCCTCCTTAGGTAGGTTTATTCCTAGGTATTTTATTCTTTTTGTCGCGATGGTAAATGGGATTGTTTCCTTAATTTCTCTTTCTGATTTTTCGTTGTTAGCATATAGTAATGCAAGAGATTTCTGTGCATTAATTTTGTATCTTGCAACGTTACCAAATTCATTGATTAATTCTAGTAGTTTTCTGGTGGCATCTTAAGGACTTTCTATATATAGTATCATGTTATCTGCAAACAGTGACAGTTTTATTTCTTCTCTTCCAATTTGTATTCCTTTTATTTCTTTTTCTTCTCTAATTGCCATGACTAGGACTTCCAAAACTATGTTGAATAAGAGTGCTGAGAGTGGACATCCTTGTCTTGTTCCTGATCTTAATGGAAATGCTTTCAGTTTTTCACCATTGACAATGATGTTTGCTGTGGGTTTGTTATATATGGCCTTTATTATGTTGAGGTAGTTTCCCTCTATGCCCATTTTGTGGAGAGTTTTTATCATAAATGCATGTTGAATTTTGTCAAAAGTTTTTTCTGCGTCTATTGAGATGATCATAGGGTTTTTATTCCTTAGTTAATATGGTGTATCACATTGATTGATTTGCATGTATTGAGGAATCCTTGCATCCCTGGGATAAATCCCACTTGATCATGGTGTATGATCCTTTTAATATGTTGTTGGACTCTGCAAGTATTTTGTTCAGGATTTTTGCATCTATATTCATGAGTGATATTGGTCTATAATTTTCTTTTTTTGTGATATCTTTTTCTGGTTTTGGTATCAGGGCGATGGTGGCTTCATGGAATGAATTTGGGAGTGTTCCTCCCTCTGCAATTTTTTGGAAGAGTTTGGGAAGGATGGATGTTAGCTCTTCTCTAAATGTTTGATAGAATTCGCCTGTGAAGCCATCTGGTCCTGGACTTTTGTTTGTTGGAAGATTTTTAATTGCAGTTTCAATTTCATTTCTTGTGATAGGTCTGTTTATATTTTCTAATTCTTCCTGGTTCAGTCTTGGAAAATTGTACCTTTCCAAGAATTTGTCCATTTCTTCATAGTTGTCCTTTTTGTTGGCGTATAGTTCGTTTGTAGTAGCCTCTTATAATCCTTTGTATTTCTGCAGTGTCAGTTGTGATTTCTCCTTTTTCATTTCTAATTTTATTGATTTGCGTCCTCTCCCTTTTTTTCCTTGATGAGTCTGGCTAAGGGTTTATCAATTTTGTTTATCTTCTCAAAGAACCAGCTTTTAGTTTTATTGATCTTTGCTGTTTTCTTTGTTTCTATTTCATTTATTTATGCTCTGATCTTTGTGATTTCTTTCCTTTACTGACTTTGGGTTTTCTTTGTTGTCCTTTCTCTAGTTGCTTTAGGTGTAGGGTTAAATTGTTTATTTGAGATTTTTCTTGTTTCTTGAGGTGAGATTGAATTGCTATAAACTTCCCTCTTAGAACTGCTTTTGCTGCATCCCATAGGGTCATTGTGTTTTTGTTGTCATTTGTTTCTATGTGTTTTTTAATTTCTTCTTTGATTTCTTCAGTGATCTCTTGGTTATTTAGTAGCACACTGTTCAGCCTCCATGTATTTGTGGTTTTTACAATTTTTTTCCTGTAATTGATTTCCAATCTCATAGCGTTGTGGTCAGAAAAGATACTTGATACAATTTCAGTTTTCTTAAATTTCCTGAGACTTGATATATGACCCAAGGTGTGATCTATCCTAGCGGATGTTCCGTGTGCACTCGAGAAGAAAGTGTATTCTACCACTTTCAGGTGGAAAGGTCTATAAATATCAATTAAATCTCTCTGGTCTGTTGTGTCACTTAAAGCTTGTGTTTCCTTATTTTCTGTTTGGATGATCTGTCCATTGGTGTAAGTGGGGTGTTAAAGTCCCCTACTATTATTGTGTTACTTTTGATTTCCCCTTTCATGGTTGTTAGCATTTGCCTATGTGTTGAGGTGCTCCTATGTTGGGTGCATAAACATTTATAATTGTTATATCCTCTTCTTGGATTGGTCCTTTGATCATTATGTAGTGCCCTTCCTTATCTCTTGTAACAGTCTTAAAGTCTATTTTATCTGATATGCGTATTGCTACTCCAGCTTTCTTTTGATTTTCATTTGCATGGAATATCTTTTTCCATCCCTTCACTTCCAGTCTTTATGTGTCCCTAGGTCTGAAGTGGGTCTCTTGTAAACAGTATATATACGGGTCTTGTTTTTGTATCCATCCATTCAGCCAGTCTGTGTCTTTTGGTTGGGACATTTAGTCCATTTACATTCAAGGTTATTATCAATATGTATGTTCCTATTACCATTTTCTTAATTGTCTTGGGTTTGTTTTTGTGGGTCTTTTCCTTGTGTTTCCTGCCTAGAGAAGTTTCTTTAGCATTTGTTGTAAAGCTGGTTTGGTGGTGCTGGATTCTCTTAGCTTTTGCTTGTCTGAAGAGCTTTTGATTTCTCCATCGAATCTGAAGGAGATCCTTGCTGGGTAGAGTAATCTTGGTTGTAGGTTTTCTCTTTCATCGCTTTAAGTATATCCTGCCACTCCCTTCTGGCCTGCAGAGTTTCTGCTGAAAAATCAGCTGATAACCTTATGGAGATTCCTTTGTATGTTATTTTCTGTTTTTTCCTTGCTGCTTTTAATGTTTTTTCTTTGAATTTAATTTTTGTTTTATTAATATGTGTCTTGGTGTGTTTCTCCTAGGGTTTATACTGTGTGGGACTCTGTGTGCTTCCTGGACTTGGGTGACTATTTCCTTTCCCATGTTTGTGAAGTTTTCCACTATAATCTCTTCACATGTTTTCTCAGAGTCTTTCTTTTTCTCTTCTTTTTCTGGGACCCCTATAATTCTAACGTTGTTGCGTTTAGCGTTGTCCCAGAGAGTCTCTGAGATTGTCTCCAGTTCTTTTCATTCTTTTTTCTTTATTCTGCTCCTCGGCAGTTGTTTCCACCGTTTTGTCTTCCAGCTCACGTACTCGTTCTTCTGCCTCTGTTATTCTGTTATTGATTCCTTCTAGTGTATTTTTCAGTTCACTTATTCTGTTGTTCATCTCTGTTTGTTTGTTCTTTAGTTCTTCTAGATCTTTCTTGAGCATTTCTTGTATTTTCTCAATCCGTGCCTCCATTCTATTTCCGAGATCCTGGATCATCTTTACTGTCATTACTCTGAATTCTTTTTCAGGTAGATTGCCTATTTCCTCCTCATTTTATTTGATCTTGTAGGTTTTTACCTTGCTCCTTCATCTGTGATATATTATTTTGCTGTCTCTTTTTTTGTTGTTTGTTTTTTTATGAGTGGGATTGTGCTCCTGTCTTACTAGTTGTTTGGCCTGAGGCTTGCAACACTGCAGTTTGTAGGCTGTTGGGTGGAGCTGGGTCTTGGTGCTGAGATGAGGACCTCTGGGAGACCTCACTCCGATGAATATTCCCTGGGGTCTGAAGTTCTCTGTTAGTCCAGTGGTTGAGACTCAGAGCACCCACTGCCGGAGCTTTGGCCTGACCTCTGGCTTGTGAACCAAGATCCTGCAAGCCGTGAGGGGTGGCAAAAAAATTAAAAGAACAATAACAAAGTAAAAAATACAGTTAGACTAGGAAACTAACAGGTATGTTAGAAAAAATATAAAAAAAAAAAAAGGTGGAAAAGGCCTTGGCTGTGGAGGGCGGGGCCTTAGCAGGGGCAAGATTTGGCTGGTGGGCGGGGCCTGTGCTTAGTACCCACAGGGCTGGAAAAGGCCCTGGGGGGTGTAGGGGGTGGGGCTCAGGCTCAAGGAACAGAAGGGGCCCAGGCGTGCCTCCCGCCCGCAGGGGACCCCACCTGGGAGCCCAGCAGCCTTCCTGGGTTCGAGTGGGTGGGGCAAACGCCCTTGCTCCTTTCCCGCTCCTCTGGTCCTGCAGAGCCGCCTCCCTCCTGCCTCTCCTGTTCTCTCCTGGCCTCCCTCCTATGTCCCCAGGATCAGCCCGGCCTGGAGGGGACCTCTGAGGGTGTAGGACCTGGTCGGGGAGCTGTGCAGACTTCCCTGGCCGATTGGGCGGGGAAAACGCTGGGCCTGCTCCCTGCTGATCGGAGCCCCTGGGGGTCCCTTCAGGCATGGGAACCCCTCCCCACCTCAGCCACCCCTCAGGGGCGCCGGTCCTGTCGGGTCTCCACTTCTCCAACCCCCTCAGCCCCCCACATCCTACCAGTTTGGTCGGGGGTTCTTCCCGTTCCCTTAGATGTCAGGGTCCCCCACCAGCGTCCGGCAGGCGCCTTAGTTGTGGGGAGATGCGAACTCTGCGTCTTCCCACGCTGCTATCTTGGCTCCGCCTCCGGCCCTCCCCCCCGCCCCCGCGTGCCCAATGATGTTTCTGATTTCACTTGATTTTTGTCATCATGACATGTACTGATAAGTGTTGTTAGTGTTTATTTCATTCTTATTTAGCAATACCAGTTACCAATTCTGAGATTATATTCTTCTTTTTATTCCAACTTTGGGACGCACTGGACTATTAATGGGTGTTCTGAGGTAGTACTTTCTAGAACTGAGACAAAGGGGACACATTTCATACAGGGTTGGACTGTAAAATATATAAGACAGGCTGTTGGTCCTCATGCTGTCTCAGCATCTGGGCCAATGATGATAAGTTTAAGAATCTTTAAGAAAGAAGTTGAAGTAGCTGATGGGGTGAGTACATGGGCCTCCCTGAGGGGCTGTGAAGAGGAAGTGCTATCCTCTGAGCTCGTCAGGCCAGGGGTCTCTGTACGTCATCGATCCCGTGGTCAGTCTATAAGATCGTAGCCTTGGGCGAGAGGAGGACTGATTCTGGTCTCTACAGTGGCACGTGACGGAGCCGGTGGTCCAGTGCCAATAGGCCAGGCACGCTTGGTCGTGTGTTTGTTCAGCGTGTGTGAGGCACCATGTCTGTGTTGACCAGCCTGGGGCTTCCTGAACTGATCCTTGTTGAACTGGCTGCTTCTTGAGCAGGTCTCCTTACGCAGAAGCTGACCTATGAGAATGGGGTGTTGAAGATGAACTACACCGGTGGGGACACCTGCCATAAGGTGTACCGGCGCTCCACGACCATCATCTTCTACTGTGACCGCAGCACCCAGGCGGTGAGTGTGCTCAGCCAGCAGGGGGCCGCTCTGCCCTCAGCCCTTTGCCTTTGTCTTTACAAAGTGAACCTGCTTTTACGTCTCATAAAACTTCCTGGTCACTGTGTTCACACCTTGATCAGTCTGTGTAGAGTGTAGTGAGCAGGCCCATCCCTTACCATTTGCATCCTTAAAGCGCCGACTACCTGACGTGTCCCGTTTCACGGACACGTCTCTCCACTTCCGCAGCCGGTGTTTCTCCAGGAGACTTCTGACTGCTCCTACTTGTTCGAGTGGCACACGCAGTATGCCTGCCCGCCCTTCGACCTGACTGAGTGCTCCTTCAAGTAAGTCGATGCGGGTGTTGACCCTGGGGCAGTCACGTTTACTTGATAATATCTTGCTTTAATAGTTAGTGGCCGGGGGCTTCCCTGGTGGCACAGTAGCTAAGGCTTCATGCTCCCAATGCAGGGGGCCCGGGTTTGATCCCTGGCCAGGGAACTAGATCCCTCATGCATGCTGCGAGTAAGAGTTCACATGCCACAACTAACGAGCCCACATGCAGCAACTAAGGCCCGGCACAACTAAATAAATAAGTAAATATTAAAAAAGAAAAAAAAAAGTTAGTGGCTGGGTGGGGGATGGGATTAGATTAGTCAGGTGATTTCTCTAAGCCTTGGTTCCTGAATGTTAAACTGAGGAGTTGGATTAGGGTAACTGCTAAATCCTTCACGACTTCCATATTTTTTGATTACCTTGTGTTAAGGTACAAGGAAGTGACTGGAGTTGAAACAGAAAACCTTGTATGATTCGTGGGTGTGAGTGGATTGGAGTGACCAGGGTGTCCCCTGGCCTCTGCACCTCCCTGGATGCTGCCTGTGTTTGGTGAAAAGGACGTGGAGAGGGAGATGGTGGAGCTGCATGGTGGGGTGTGCGTGTGTGTGTGTGTGTGTGTGGAGAGAGCACCAGGGGGCGACACCCACCCTGCAGGTTCTCAGCTGCCATCACCGGTCCTTTGTCCTGTTTCCTGTGGCTCACGTCGGCTCCTGAAATGAGGTGGTTGGCAGCTCCTGAGACAAGGTGGAGGTCTTCACTGTGTGTGAATTTCGTCAGCGTCACCCTCAGAACTGTTACAAAATACACATCTTGGGCTCCATCCCTGGAGATTTTGGTTTCACGGGTCTACACCTTTGTGGATATTTAAGGGACATGCTGACGTTTCTGTTGCATGAGGACCCAGCCTGAAAAGAATCACTGAGTTACAGCATTCCATCCTGGGGAAAAATTAATCATTTCCCTGTTTTCTTCCAGTTTTTATCCTTAATTGAAGAATCAGTTAAAATGAAAGCTTATGCGTGTATATTGTATGAATTCATAAGTGTAGAAAACTGTGTTAGATGAAGTAAGCTTCCCCCACCTCAGCCTCATCCCACTTTCTACCGTGTCTTCTTGTAGTTCTGTCTGGAGCCTTGCATGACTCTACATGATCGATATACCCGTGCTTGTCAACCTCAAATGGTATCGGTCGACTCTGTCTTCAGACACCAGAAATGTAATTCTGGTCTCCTCTCCCCTCTCCCCTGCCCCGCGTTCATTAGTTCCATTTTTATTTCCTCTTCTGGCTGCCTTTAGAATACGGGATGATACCCTCTAAGCTCTGTTTCTTGTTTCATCACCTTTAGACATCTCTTGACTTCCCGCTAAGTAAGATGAGGGCCTCGGATGCTGCCTGTCCCTCAGCCGCTCCTCCCACTGCCTCAATGCCAGCAGGCTGTCGCTGGTGCATTGCCAAGGTTTAGAACATGTGTATCCTGCTGGGTAACTCTAATGGTCTTACCTGCTTTATTCAGAGGGTGGTTATAAAGCATCAAAAACTAATAAGTGGCGTTTACAGTATTGCATAAACATCATTTGCTGCAAAATCACACGGTCTGATTGGATCTGCAGAGAAATGACATCATCTTGTGTCTCTTAGCTTCCTCTTAACTGAAGGAAGGTAGGCTTAGTGTTTAGGTCAGAAGATTCCCATTTGTTCTATTTCATAAGTTGCTCCAAAAATCATTCCACATTTAGTTTGCTTAATACTTGGAACATAGCTACCTCGAATAGGTTTTAAATCTTGGCATTTTACGTAGTCTTTCTCTTTTATTGTTGACAGAATAATATGCCTTCCCATCGTATCTCAGACTGTCAGGGCTCTTCACGATGCTGTGTCTACGAATAATCACCGTTCTTCTTCGGGAAGGTCTCAGTTCGGATTTGGGCCGTGTGTTTTCTGCTCTTTGATCAGAGCTCATTTGGGGATCACTCCTGGCTTGGATCCCCTGCTTCTTGGATTTCACGCCCTTTGTCATGGCTTCCTTTTTCGTTTAGTTAGAGTGTATCCTCCTATTAGAGAGGTTGGATGGGAGAGAACCCATGCGTTGTCTGAAAATGCCCATAACTTGCTCTTAAATCTGATTGGCTGTAGTAGGATTACAGATTCAAATTAATTTCTCCTCAGTTTTGAAGGCATTGTCCCATTTCCTACAAGAACTGTGTATGTTTGGTGGAAAAGTTAATTGCTCATCTTCTGTTTTCGTGTTTTTACTCCGTTCTGGAATATTTTCTGAACTTGAGAAAATCAGCTATCCTTTGGAGATTTGCATTTGGAATTTCAAATAAGTCCTTCTGATCATCTCTGAGGATACTAATGATTTTTTTTGTTTGTTTCTTTTTAAAAAAATCTCACCATGCATTCCCTGAATTATAATTCATTTTCTTTTAATGGTTGCCTTAAACACGTATTTTTGATTTAATGGAAAGCTAAAGTTAGTAACTATACCCATCTCTCCAACAATAAAATAACGTAGAGTGTCGTAGCCCCAACGCTCTCTCCCCATCTCCATGGTATTGTGGTCGAGTGCTTTTGTTCTGACGTGTTTTCTTACCTCTTGAATAAGTCATTATTGTGATTTTTAAAAATATCCATTGGTTGCTCGACTATATAAATTGCTTCCTTTGAAGAGGAAAAGAAATGTCTCTGTTTCTCTGGCTTACTTCTTCGTCTTTGCATTTTACCCCTTGCTTTTGACTCAATTCTCTTTCTTTAATCTGTTTAGTATAGTGCTGGTTTGCAAACTGTTTGCTTCTGGTCTCTGATGGGGTGAAGAGCTGTGTCCCCTTGCACTAGGGACAGCGAAGGAACCAGTGTCCATTACTGGTTCATCTTGTGGCGCTGGCTCCTTCCACGGTTGCTGATTGGTCCTGGGTACAAATCACACTGAGTCACACTGCTTGGTGGTTCGAACAGAGACTCTGTCGAGTTAAATATTGGTCTTTACTTGAAGAGGCTTAGTTTTATTGTCACTAGCTTGGTACAGAATTCCAGGTGAATACTTTTTTTGTGTGTGTCAGCACTTTGAAGGTAATCTACCATCTTCCGGTGCTTAGTATTGCTGTTAGAGAATCTGCCCCCATCCGTCCTGTTTTCATTCCTTTGTAGATAACCTACCTTTTCTGTATATTTTCTCTCGTATTTGTTCTGCAGTCTCAGTCTGATTTGTTAGGTATGGCTTTGTTATTTATGTTGCTTGGAAGTTGATGCTTTCTAAGCTAAAGATGAATGTCTGTTACTCACTTAGGAATATTTGCAGTGATTGTATATTTGAAGGTTGCCTCTAACCTATTCTGTCTCTTTTCTTCTGGGACTTGTATTAATCATATTTTAGGCTTTCCTATTCTATCCACCATGTCTTCTATTTATTTATTTCTTTAATTTAAATTTATTTTTTTCATTTATTTATTTTTGGCTGTGTTGCGTCTTTGTTGCTGCATGCGAGCTTTCTCTAGTTGTGGCGAGCGGGGGCTACTCTTCGTTGCGGTGCACGGGCTTTTCATCGCAGTGGCTTCTCTTGTTGCAGAGCATGGGCTCTAGGAATGTGGACTCAGTAGTTGTGGCGTGTGGGCTTAGTTGCTCCGTGGCATGTGGGATCTTCCTGGACCAGGGTTCGAACCCCTGTCCCCCCTGCATTGGCAGGCGGATTCTTAACCACTGTGCCACCAGGGAAGCCCTCACCATGTCTTTTAGATATCTTATTTATCTGTTTTTGGACTGTATTCTGTTTCTTTAGACCTATTTCCAACTTAGTGATACTCTTATCAGCTGATTTAATTTGCTGTTTTGACTGTTCCCCTTCTTTAATTTTCATGACTGTCCTTTTCATGCTAGGAGTTCTGTTTGGTACTCTTTCTGTTTTAAAACTTATTTTAGAAAAAGTTTATTATTTTTTTTAATTAAAAATTTTTTTAAAATTTATTTTGGCTGTGTTGGGTCTTAGCTGCGGCACGCGGGATCTTCGTTGCGGCATGCGGGCTTCTCTTCAGTTGTGGCGCTCGGGCTCAGTAGTTGCGGCGCGCAGGCTTAGTTGCCCCACAGGGCATGTGGGATCTTAGTTCCCCAACCAGGGATTGAACCCACGTCCCCTGCATTGGAAGGTGGATTCTTAACCACTGGACCACCAGGGAAGTCCCTGTTGGTACTCTGATTCATCATTTCTTCCCTCCATTCTACCCCCCTTCTTTTATTATAGTTACAATTTCTTCTTTTAGGTCTTTAACCATTTACAATAAGTTTCTATCAGATGGTCCATTATATGAAGTTCTTGAGGACCTGCTTTTGCAAATAAATACCTGTGTCTCCCACATAGGCTGGTATCAATGCCAGCTCCATCCTTTCGCTCTCATCCCATTTATGGCCCATCAACTTTCAAAATACCTAGAGTTCTCTCTTGCGGAAGCACCTCCCTGCCCTGGTTCAGGCCGTCTTCATCTCGCCCCTGCATCGCCGCAGTGGCCCCTCAGGGGGCCCCTGACCCACGCTGGGCTAGTCCCGCAGTGATTACAGTGGCCCCGTTAGACTGTAAGTCGGCCCAGGCTGTTGCTGTGCCCCTCGATGCGGTGGAGCCCGTCTCTGCTGGCTGGAGCGCTCCATGTGATGCTACGCTCAGCCTCTGCTGTGTCACTCCTCGTGTCTGCTCTGCTCCAGCCACATGGGGCTCCTTGCTTTCCTGTGGGTGCACCGGGCTCTCTGCACCTCAGGCCCTTTGCTCCCGCTGCTGCCTCTGCCTGTGCTGCGCTTTGCCGGGTCCCCGCGTGACTAGCTCTTCCGCGTTTTTCTGAGTTTATTCAGAGGTGGCCTCCTCAGGAAGGCCTTCTGCGGCCATTGTCTAAAATCTCACCTTCTCTTTCCCCTCCCAAACTTCATACCCACCTCCCTGCCTTTTTCCCTCTTCGCTCTAATTGCCACCTGACGTCTGTACGTTTTACAGTATTACTTTGTGACTTCTGCAGACTTCATAAAATGGGCGATTTTTATCTCTCCTTCAACACAGTAGCCCCAGTTGGCATGTAGTTTTTGAATGAATGGGTGATTCGCAGTCAGTCCCCTCTGATGTGCTGAGGTTACCGCCTGGTGAAGTGGCACCTGTGGCTGTCCTCTGTCTCCACCTGGGTCTGGCGCCCTGCAGAGGGAGTGTTTGTCTTGCTTACCATTAACTCTGCACCTGGCGTAGGGCTGGCTCTCGGTGTCTGTCCCTACTTGGGGTTCATGCAGTAAGTAAACCGTTACCTGAGCAGGTCCACGTCAGCCTGGTTTATTTCAGTGACTGTTGGTGTCCTCCAGCTTGGACAGGGCTGCCCGGGCTGCCCTGGGCGCTGCGTGTCTTAGCTGTCTGTGTACCCTTGTCTTCTCACCGACCTGCGCAGGACAGGTGCTTACTCTTAGCTTTTTTTGGTTAATACATAATTTTGTTGAGCTAAGGCTTGACATTTCCTGAACTCAAGCTGTGTTGTTGTTGGTTCCGCCTGGATCTGGGAGAGTCCAGTGTCGAGTTCTGTCCCTGGCAGGGTCTGCTTCCCAGGGTGTCGGGAGTAGACTCTGCCTTTATACTGATCCTTTGCAGACGGAGCGCTAGACTCCGTTAGAATCCAGCCGAACCTCACCGTGGTGCTTTCTTTCCTTCAGAGACGGGGCTGGGAACACCTTCGATCTCTCATCCCTGTCGAGGTACAGTGACAACTGGGAAGCCGTCACGAGGACGGGAGCCACTGAGCACTACCTCATCAACGTGTGCAAGTCTCTGGCTCCGCAGGCCGGCTCGGGTGAGTGAGGTCTCTGGCGGAGGTGCTCATGGCTTGTAGTGAATTTATGGGTGAAGAGGAAGTAAGGGCGGATTCTTCGATGGCGCGTTGCTCTCTGACACATGAGTGGTTTTGCCAAGAAGCAGCAGGAGGAATTATCTGAGGGTCTTGATGACCCATCCCTGGCGTGGTCCAGGATAAATCAGTGCTGAAGGCTCTGTTGGGAGCGTTGTAACCATTGTTTGAACGTGGGGAGCTGGAGGGTAGGTAGAAATAATCACCGTGGCAGGTAATTCTTAGCCAGGGCAGGAGATAGGAGGGTGGGAAATGGAGCTCTGGGTATGTGCCCTCTGTATTCATTGAGAGCAGAGTGGGTGGGGTCTTGTTAGGATGCACCCAGACCCTTGGTGCCCGTGATGAGGCTAGAACTCAGTTGTGGCCGTGCAACTGGGAGCAGCAACCCACGGAGACCTTGGTGCCGCCCGCGGCCCCCTGGGATCCTGGCGACGAAACTTGTCCCGTTTTCTTGGAGTTTTACGCAGCCTCGCTGAGGCAGCCTCTTGTCTGGCTCAACTCACAGTGGGCACTGTTGCTGTCTTTTTTTTTTTTTTTTTTTAAAAAACAAAAACCCAGAAAGTTATTTTTCTCCTCTGCATGGTTGAGGCCGTGGCCCACTTCCCCTCGCTTTGTATGCTGGCTAGATTGGTGACGCCGAGGCTCTTATTAATCCACGAAGTGGGACCCATTCTTTACCCAGCGCAGATGACTCAGACATTTCGGGGACTGGGAGATTGGCACAGTTCTTGGTGACTTCTTAAAGTAAGATAGCACGTGAACAGAGGCCATTTAAAATGTTCCATGGGCGTAATCTAGGTGTTTCAGCCTCATCTTGTTTGGGGATCAGAAGTAATTGAGGCTGTTCTGCCTTGAATTCTCCCCACACCTCATGCTCACCCCCAACCCACCTGTGGTAAAACGGCGTTTCATGGAGTGAGAACTCATGGTGTCACTGGCATCTGACTTAATGAGAGAAATCACTGATATTTTGAGGTAATTGTTAGAATCAACTGTGTCACGTGCCGGACGTTACGTCCCTTAAGTCCTAGACTGGACAGGGGCTGACGGTCACTCTTAATTGTCTCTGCTTGTGCTGCAGAGCCGTGCCCTCCGGAGGCGGCTGTGTGTCTGCTGGGTGGCTCCAAGCCCGTGAACCTGGGCAGAGTGAGGGATGGCCCTCAAGGGAGCGAGGGCATGACTCTCCTGAGGTACGTCGATGGTGACCCGTGTCCGGACCAGATCCGGAAGAAGTCAACCACCATCCGCTTCTCGTGCAGCGAGAGCCAAGTCGTAAGTGACGCAGCTGTCTCGGCCCCAGTGCGAGTCCAGGGTCAGCGAGACCGATGTCTCGCTTCCTGGGATGTGAGTTGAAGAGCTCGGGGTGACCCAGCCTAACAAAGGGCGTGGGCGGCGCGGCTCGGGCCCGTGGTCCCGGGGTGTCCACCCTGGCAGTTCTTGTTCCAGAATTCGGTGGTTCTCTTGGGAGTCTGACTCAGATCCCTGAAGGCCGCAGAGGGAACTGGTGTTTGGTAACCTGCCCTTGTCCTCATGAAGGCACTTGGGTAAAGCAGAAGGTCGGGCAGACCCGGTTCCAAGGTCGCTCTTCCACTTCCTGGCCGTGGACCTCGGTCACTTAACCTTCCTAAACAGGGCACCTGTTACCAGCACGAGCTCGGCCTGTCCTGCCAAGTCGCCATGAGGTTAGAGAGAGGCGGCGTGAAGCGCCGGGCACTGTTTCTGGCCTGTGGTTGGTGCGTGGGAACTGGGTTCCCGTCTCATCTCTGGATGGTTCCTTCCCTGACGGGTTGGTACATGCAGTGCAGCAGGTGGGGGCTGAATTATTGGTTTCTCTGGACTGTGTTTTCACCGCGGGAGCATCTCTGCCACGGAGATGAAGGTGCAGCCTGTGTGCTGTCTTGTAAGATTCGGGAGTGAGGTCAGGCTGGCCCAGTGCACTCCATCCTCAGTGTCAGGACAGACCACCACTGTCCAGCTGCGTGCGGCCAGCTGTGGCGGGAGGAGCCTGAGGTCTGCCCCCTTGACGGGGTGGCAGCTGAGGTTCCGCCTCAGGAGGCTGTGCAGAGGCTGAGCCTGGACCCCTGTGCTGCTGGGGTCCGGACTCTTGGGCCCCCATAGACTAGCTCAGCTGTGTATCTGAGGAGAGAGGCTCACGGCAGAGCAAGACAGCTGCTTGGTCCGTGGAGGGCTCTGCACGCGGGTGCCGGGGGCTGGTTTATCTGGGAAGGAGGGCGCTGCTGCACGAATCTTACCCTTTTACCCTCGCTGTGTGGACGAGACACGTCTGAGAGGCAGGGAGCCTTAGCCCGGGTGGTGGAGGGATTAGTTAGTTCATGACTAGTTCTCCCTGAGGGTCTTCCTGTTATGTCCATCATAACAGATGTCGGTTCCGTTTTTCAGGACATTATCATTTATTTCCTCATTCGTGCCTCACAGTAGCCCTTTGAGCATCCTTCGCCACCCTGTCCCCGACCCCACCTCAAAAGCCTTAGCTGTAGGAAAACGTCCCTGCCCCCTGAGTGGATTTCCGGCTCTGTCTCACCCTGTGTGTGTCAAGCCCCCAGGGGTATCTCAGGAGCAAACCCTGACCCTTTGCTTCTCCCCAGTCCGCCCTCGTCCCGTGAAGACACCGAGACGGGTGTGTCACGGGCCTGTGGTGCGTCACAGGGGAGCTCCTGCTTGGCGCCAGTGGGCGCTGTTACCTGCGTCAGGCGCGCACCCTGTCAGCAGCTGTCTGCCCTTCGCTTGTTTCTAGAACTCCAGGCCCATGTTCCTCAGTGCCGTAGAGGACTGCGAGTACACCTTTTCCTGGCCTACAGCCGCGGCGTGCCCTGTGAAGAGCAACGTGCACGACGACTGCCAGGTCACCAACCCCTCCACAGGTGAGGGCCGCTGCCGGCCACCCGTCCCCACACCCTCAACACACACACAGTGCACACACACACAGGTACACACGCATACACGCGTACACACACGTGGGCGCACGTGCATGCAAGCGGTGAGAGAGACCCAGTGTGAGGCTGGGGGGCAGGCGCGCCCCGGGCAGCAGCAGCATGTCCTGTGGGTGCGCGTTTGGCCTTTTCTGCTGGATCTGCCCGGTCCTGTTGACTTGTGGTTCTTCAGTGGAGAAGAGACTAAGCACCTCCCTGAAAGCCGTGCTCCCCGTAACTCCTGTTTCTGGGGTGCTGGTCCCAAGCTTTAGGCTGGCGGAGCTGGAGTCAGTCTTCCGTTCCTTTCAGAGTTGACGTGGGGCAACGAGGAAACCACAGGATCTCAGCTCTGGGGCCCGGAAAGGTTTAGGGGTGGGTCACTGGCAGCGGGAGGGATGCCGACGGGCCCTCCCAACCCCACTGGAATCGCCGTGGCCCAGGCGCAGGAGGACGCCCTGAGCTGCTGTCTCCTGGGTACTTTCTAGCTGTCAGGAAGGTTTTGGGGGCCGCGTCAGTGAAGGGGGGCGGTGACACGTGACAAGGAATCAGGAGGCCCGATGGCCGGCGGGATCTGTGTGTGAGCGCCGGTGATGGGTCACGGTGTCCCCATCCTTTCCCCCGAGCAGGACACCTGTTTGACCTGAGCTCTCTAAGCGGCAGGGCCGGGTACACTGCCGCCTACAGTGAGAAGGGGCTGGTCTACCTCAGCGTGTGCGGGGACAACGAGAACTGCGCCCCTGGTGTAGGTGAGTGTGTGTGGCCCGCCCTCCCGGCCCCGAGGTCGGCCTGGGTCTCCGCGTCCCTCCGGCGAAGAGGTCAGATGCCTTCCTTCATCAGCAGCGGTGGGCTGGTAGGGGTGTGGGGGCTTCGTGGCCACGTGATGGAATACTAGATGTGTAACGTTTGCTAAAACCACACGGGACCCTCCGGAGTGTTGGCTGTGAATTTCAAAGTCTGGTCCTGCAGAAAGTTCTCATGGGAAAGCGAGTGGTTTGAATCCGTAATTGTGTGTTTTCCGCTCTCCCTTCTGTGTTTGGGACAGGGGCCTGCTTCGGACAGACCAGGATCAGCGTGGGCAAGGCGAGCCATAGGCTGAAGTACGTGGACCAGGTCTTACAGCTGGTGTACGAGGACGGCTCCCCCTGTCCCTCCAAGACCGGCCTGAGCTACAAGAGCGTGCTCAGCTTCGTGTGCAGGCCCGAGGCGGGGCCCGCGAACAGGCCGGTGCTCATCTCGCTGGACAAGCAGACGTGCACGCTCTTCTTCTACTGGCACACGCCCCTGGCCTGCGAGCAGGTGGTGAGTCGGGCTGGGCACGTGTGGCACGGCCCCCCAGGGGCCCTGCTCCGCCTCTCCTGCGACTCCCTCGGGCCCCCAGCCTGTCTGCCCCACTCCTGGGGCCCCCGTCATACTTGGTTCCAAGTGCCCGACGTTAGGTAGCCAAGCGTTTGGGGGCACTGCTTCCACCCCTCGTGCTTTTTCGGTTCAGCTTCTATTGTCGTGGGTGCCTTGGTCAGGAACACGTATTGCACACACCAACGAGGCGTGTTTCCTGCTTGACAGACGGAATGTTCTGTGAGGAACGGCAGCTCCATCATCGACTTGTCCCCCCTCATCCACCGCACCGGGGGGTACGAAGCGTATGATGAGAGCGAGGACGACGCCTCTGACACCAGCCCTGACTTCTACATCAACATCTGCCAGCCGCTGAACCCCATGCACGGGGTGCCTTGTCCCGCCGGCACCGCTGTGTGCAAGGTTCCCATCGACGGCGCCCCCGTGGTGAGTAGGGAACCAAGGGCGGAGACCATCCTGCAAGATTTTTAACAACCTCCTTCATGCCGTGTTTCTGGCTTTCACTGGAGAGTTTTCAGGCAGAAAGAATGGGGAAATGAGCCAGGACCACGTGAGTGTGAGTCCACTAGGGGAGGCGGGCTGTAAGGAATTGCGCGTCGAGCTGTCGGCGGAGGAGGGTAGTCAGCAGTTACGGGAGACAACGTGGACACACACGTGTAGACACACTGTTTTGTATCAGGTCAGGAGGCTCAAGGGTGTCGATGGAACTTGCTTTCTTGGCTTACACGCGGGTCTTGTGTCATTGAAACGCTTGTGAAGTGCAGGCAGGTTCTTTGGTAAATGAGTTGTAATTAAGGGTATAAGCTGCTTTGCTAATAGCCAAGTATTCTGCCTTCCGTTATAGATTTGGAACTCTAAACCTTGTCTCCATGAGTTGTATTCACGGTTTGTGAGATTCTTGGTATGTTTTATTTGAAATGCATCTCAAAAGTGGTGTGTTTCTCTGCATTCTTTAAACAGTGAGTCCTGTCATAAGGTATCTAGATGTCCTTTTAAAAAATGAATGTTGGCTGTGGTGTTGGTGGGGAGAGATGTTGGGAGGGGTGGGGAAGTTGGCCGTGTTATGAACTTGACAGAGGCGTAGCTACGTGACAAGTGCAGGGCCTGGAGCAACCAGATGTTGGCAGGAAGTGCTGTGGTGTCAGCCTTTCTAGTGGTGCGGGGGGGAGCCTTGGTGTGAACCACTTGCTTACAGATCCAGTCTGCTTTTCTCATCTGGCTACCTTTTCTCAGATTCAAAAAAACGCAGGAAGTTCTCTAATTAGAGAACTAATTAGAGTGTTGTGTCATTGTGGACCTAACGTGCCCCACAGTGGTGAACAAAGCACGTTGTGGCTTCATTCACACACACATACTCAATACACACATACTCATCTCACACACACACACTCATCACATGCACTCATCACACACTCGTCACCCACACACTCACACGAGTGTGAGTCACATGCACACACACAGTCATCACACATGCACCTCACCACGCACACTATCACACACACAGTCACCACACTCATCTCAGTCATCTCACACACGCACACATCGCGCACACGTCACACACATCTCGTCACACGCATTCATCACACAGTCATCACACACACTGTCATCACACACACTCATCTCACACATCACGCGCTTATCACACGCACACATCACGCACACTCATCACACACCTCACACTTTGTCACATGCATTCATCACACACCCTCATCTCACACTCATCTCACACACATCACACTCATCGCAAACTCATCTCACTCATCACACGCACACTCACACACGCACAGTCATCACACACACGTACATACACACTGTTCCTGGCCGGGCACTTTGCTGTCACTTGCGTGTTCATTTGCTCGAAAACACTTGCTGAGCAGCCAGTGTGTGCCAGGGGCTGTGCGAAGCCGCAGAAGACGGCGGGGGGTGAGTAAGCTTGTGCTCAGTGCCCCCTGAGGCCACACTGTGGGCACCACCGAGGAAGCAGCTGTCCTGGCGCAGTGCTGGGCAGGAGGAGACGGGCATCGTTGGGGCAGCCACGTGGGCTCCTGCTTCCCACCAGCCGGAGCCAGAGACTGTGCAGCCGCCCCGGTGGAACTGGGGAGAGAAATTCCTGTTGCCTGGAATCGTCAAAAATTGACCCTGAGTAGAAGTAGAACCATTGTTATTAATGTAGGACCGAAACTGATAACCACTCTGGCAAACTGAGGTTTCTTTGTGGTGCCTTCCTGTCAGGACGTTTCAAGTGAGCTGCTGTTGACCCAGTGTCTTTAGGTGCTACTCATCTTTGAAACAGATGGCATGTAATTTTTGCAATTCTCTGCTAGCCGTTTCTCCACTAACTTGGGGAAAAATTACTTTTCTGAAACATTGCTTTTTTCTTTGTTTAGGATATTGGTCGAGTCACAGGACCTCCGATACTCAATCCCATAGCCAACGAAGTTTACTTGAACTTTGAAAGTACTACTCCTTGTCTGGTGAACAAGCGTTTCAACTACACCTCGCTGATCGCCTTTCATTGTAAGAGGGGTGTGAGCATGGTAAGTGAGCGCCTGTCTACAAGGTAGGAGCCAAAGTGTGGGTCGATGGACCAGAGCTGGAAACCCATAAAATCTGTTTCGGACCAAGAATGCCTGTATTCACAACGCCTGTCTTGCATCATGTGGTATGCCAGTGGTGCATGGAGTAACTTAAAGCCATTAATTTGACAATAAGGAAGCCCACCCTGAGTTACCAGGGCAGATTTTGCTCACAGAGGCCTGTTGTAATTTAAAAATGTGAAACACTTGAGCATAGAAGCGGCCTTCACCTTTGCCTACCAATATACAAAAGTGTCAACTTTAGTTTTTTTAAAAAAAATTATAACATTACTGATCTTATTCGGAAGTCAGATGTTTTGGCAGCTGTAGTCACTCAGGACATAATCCAAATTTTGGAAGTTAGCAAACGAAAGAAGACCTCTGGAATCAAAATAGCTACAACAAATTCGTACAATCTGCTTTTAAGGAGGCCACTGATTTTTGTTTTACATGCATTTAAAAAACAGAACTGGTTTCCATTAAAAAAAAAGTGCTATTTTATAAAGAGTTTTGCATTAGTTTTCTCTCGACCTCGCTCTGAGAATGGGAGATAAATTGGTAGATTGTGGCCCCTGTTTTGCACTGACTCAGAAGGGCCGCCTGATGTCACATGGCTCTGCAGGGGCAGCTGGGCGCCCACCCACTGCTCCAGTGGAGAACTCTTTGCTCCAGGCAGCCTAGCTTTCGGCCCCTTACCTGTGCTTCTGAAATCTCTAAAACTCCAAAAACTTAAAATCCTTTGATGTGAGTGGACTGGGGCTACTTATGGTCTGTATCTGTCTCAGCTAACATGAATATGTGGGAGTGTTAATGTACTTGATTACAGGACCGTGTGTGTGTGTGTGTGTGTGTGTGTGTGTGTGTGTGTGTGTGTGTGTGTGTGTGTGTGTGTGTGTGTGTGTGTGTGTGTGTGTGTGTGTCTGTGTGTGTGTGTGTCTGTGTGTGTGTGTGTGAAACGCATATCCTGAACTGCCTGGTGATGAATTCTAAGGCTCTTGTGGCTGAAGGAGTGCAAGTAAAGGTCGTGGTTCTGTAACATAGAATCTCAGTAAGATGACATTCTGATTCCCTGGCCTATAGCAGGTTTGTGAGGGAGGGGGGCTGTGGCTGCCACAGATGGGTGACTGGACAGTGGCAGGAAGTGGCCCGGCAGCAGCCTGCTGAGGAGGGACAGACAGTACCGCCATTGAGAGAAGGGGGAGAAACAAACCATTGCTTTCTGGGGCCTCTGCATATAGCGCCCCACAGCTCCCAGACAGACCTTTCCCTGTTCAGAGACTGTTGGGTGTGAGGATAATCCCGAGTGATCAAGGCGAGGGAAGCCGTGATCGTCGGCTCCCTTGTCTCTGCAAGTGGGGGCGTCTGGACACACGTCTGCAGGTACCCCTGGACTTGCACTGATCTCGGAGCAGCGGTGCGCTAAGAGTGATCAGTAATTTGGGGTTTTAGAAACGGTATCTCACGCTGCATGTGCAGTCAAGTTTAGAAAGATTTTCAAGGAGATTTTATTTCCTTGTCTCTTATCTTTAGTGGAGATATTTTATTCACTTACATTTATAGAAAAACAGATTTTCAGCTACAGCTAAAAATGAAATTCCTCATCTGTTTTTGTGGCTGTTGCTGAATGAGGCAGGGAGAAAGCACCTTGATTTATATGTATTTCTGATACTTGGCCTGTGGAATGTCTTGCCAGGTCACTTCTCTACCTTACTGTAAACATCCTCAGCTTCCAGAGACGGTGGAGCAGAGATGCGTACAGAATCACCTGCCTCCGTCCTTTGCAGCGGGAGGGTCTTGGTTTCACACACTTCTCTGTCACGACGTTTAAAGATCCCTCCCTTTCTGCCTTTGAGCTGGCAGCGTGGAGCATTGAGACGCTGTCCCTCTCTAGGTGCAGGGCCACAGCCTAGGGGCAGCGAGGAGCTGGGGCGTGGGCAGGCCTGCCTCGCAGTGCTGGAGGGCAGTGCTGCTTCCTTGCCGCCGGCAAGGGCGATGGCTCCCTCCTCTTGGAGAGGGGCCACCGTGGGTCACCCTGAGCCCCTGGCGGTCTGGAGGCAGCGCAGGAGCCCGCAGCCCCCGGGCAGGTGTCTCTGGCACTTGGCGGGGGAACAGGGAGGACGCTGTGCTTATTAACCCGCGTGGGTTCAAGCCCGAGCCCTTCCTTAAAACAGGGGACTCCGAAGCTGCTGAGGACCAGCGACTGCGACTTCGTGTTCGAGTGGGAGACCCCGCTGGTGTGTCCTGACGAGGTGAAGGCAGAGGGCTGCTCCCTGACGGACGAGCAGCTGCACTACAGCTTCAACCTGTCCACCCTCTCCAAGAGCACCTTCAAGGTAGCGCTGCTCCCCCGGCGCCGCTATCTCGAGGCCGCCGCCTGGGTTCTTTCTGACGCTCGCTTGCATTTCGCAGCGTGGCACGTGTGATCATTGGAGGACATGTGGCCACGAGGCAGTGCATGGCCGGGGGTGGCCTTGCTCTGTCCCGGGTGGGGCTCGGACGGTGTGCAAACCAGTCGCGGCTCACACCTGAGACGAGCGTCGCGGCCAGAGCGATTCTTTGTTTTGGAGGGTTTCGCGGCCTGGTGAGGGGGCAGGGGGGCTCTTCATGTCGCAGATGGAGAGCAGGTGGCCGCTCGTGTGTGACCGCGTGTGGACACGTGTGTGACCACGTGCCTGTATGGGGCGAGGCCGGCAGAGGCCACGTGGACCCCCTCTGTCTCCAGCGTGACCACAGAGGTGCCGGGGGGAGGGAGCTGTGGGCCCCCCGACTCAAAACATGTTTGGGTGTGTAGGGGGCTGGTCCAGTCCCGGCCTGAGCGCTGAGGACTGTTTGTTATGTGTCTGGGGCCGTGGCCTACGTCCCTGTGATGTAGGCATTGCTAAGTCGTATGGCCGTGGACCGAGCCCATGAGATCCCCTGCCTCCCAGGGGACGGCAGCTGGTGAGCGGTGAGCTCCGAGTTGCGTGCCCAGGTGCCGGCGGCCTGGCTGCTGTAACAGAGACCGTGCCTGGGTGCAGGCCCTCCTGACAGGTGTGCAGCAGGTGCGGCCTGCAGAGGCTGGGCGGCAAGGGAGGCACCTTCGGTCAGGCTGCGGCCACTCTGCGCTCAGCTCTCAGTCCTCGGCGCTCCCAGGTTACAGGCGGGACACGCGGGCTTCGGGAAGGGGGGCCGAGCTGGCTGGGGTCTCGCAGCTGCCGCCCCCCACGGGCCCGCGGGAGCACGGCCAGCAGGGCTGCCACCGGAGGGCAGGGCCTCGGCGTGGAAGGCGCCCAGCGAGTGGACAGGGCGTCGCCCTCTGGAGGGCGTCAGGGCCCCAGAGGAAGAGGTGAGCGCCAAGGCGCCCGGGCACAGCCTGCGGACCCAGCCGCCACTTGCCGGCACGCGCCCGCCTCCCGCAGTGCTGGCCCCCTGCACCTGGAGACACCTCACAGCCGCGGGGTGATGTCTCTCCAGGTGACCCGAGACTCGCGCACCTACAGCGTCGGGGTGTGCACCGCGGCTGCAGGCCTGGACCAAGGAGGCTGCAAGGACGGAAGCGTCTGTCTGCTCTCCGGGAGCAAGGGGGTGTCTTTCGGGAGGCTGGCGTCGATGAGACTGGATTACAGGCACCAGGACGAAGCTGTCATTTTAAGTTACGCCAACGGAGATAATTGTCCTCCAGGTAAATCTTTGCAGGGGGGTGCATTTTACGTTCCCAGGAAACATGAAAGTAGACCTGGCAGGAGGAGAGAGCTGAGGAATGATGCTGTAGGTGCTGCGAGCACTGGGACCTTGGCTCAGACCATGGGACGATCCATCCCAACAGCCCTAGGTGTGAGCTCTCAGGCCCGCGAACTGCTTGTTATGTTGTGGCCGGGAGGCTTGCGTCCCTGCGTTGGCTGGGGATGACCATATCTACGGGGAATCCTTGTTTGAGGTGACGGCGCCTGGTAAGGCACAGCCAGCGTGGTGCTGATAATCAGGGTTACGCAGACTTCTTCTCTTTCCAGAAACTGAAGAAGGCGACCCGTGTGTGTTCCCCTTTGTGTTCAATGGGAAGAGCTATGAGGAGTGTGTTCTGGAGGGCAGGGCCAGGCTCTGGTGTGCGACCACCGCAAACTACGACAGAGACCACGAGTGGGGCTTCTGCAGACACTGTAAGTGGGAGAGCGCCAGGTCCCAGCCAGGCCAGTGAGGTAGCCTTGCACCCGTTGGAGGCCTGCTTTGTGCTCAGATCTTTCTGGACGTCCAAGTAAACGGCAGTGATTCTGTTGCATATAATCTTCTAGCCAGGCCTCTTTTCCATAAAGAAAAGTCATCTTTAATTGTTTCGTGGGGCGTATTGCGTAACCGTGAACGTGCACCGCGGCGGGGCCAGGTGAGGGGCAGGTTCGAGGTGGTCAGCTTGCCCACTCCCCGGCTCGAGGGACTTGTGTCCACACACCAGTTTTCAGCACCAGTGATTCATGTTCACTCTCAGCAGAATTGCTACTGTCCCGGGTCTGCAGGGTGGTGGTGGGGTGATCAAGCCTGCAGGGGCTC
This sequence comes from Grampus griseus, assembly GCF_964374135.1. NCBI lineage: Eukaryota > Metazoa > Chordata > Mammalia > Artiodactyla > Delphinidae > Grampus > Grampus griseus. Next base: position 81,053,748 of record NC_139007.1, read on the forward strand.
GTAGGTTGACCGTCTGCTCTGTGGGGGGCTGGGCTGGGCTGGGCTGGGGCGGGGGTCACAGCCAGCCAGGTCCAGCATCCTTGCTGCTGCCGCGTGGAGAACCGGCACACGAGGGAGTCCTAGTAACACGTGTGGCACAGACTGATGCGAGTTCCCAAGGATGGCGATGGGATAAATGCACGAGAAGTTGTTTAGTGTTTGTAAGTCATCAGGGAGCAAAATGATACAAATTAAGGAGTCAGAAACGGTAAGTTTACAAGGGACAACTGTAGCTCTCTGTGGAGGCTTATTGGGCCAGGACCTTTCTCCTGGTCTGTCGGATGACGCGTTTTTAGGTAATGAATTACAGGTATCTTATTGTTACTGTTTCCTTTTTTTTTTTTTTGCGGTACGCGGGCCTCTCACTGTTGTGGCCTCTCCCGTTGCGGAGCACAGGCTCCGGACGCGCAGGCTCAGTGGCCATGGCTCACGGGCCCAGCCGCTCTGCGGCATGTGGGATCTTCCCGGACCGGGGCACGAACCCATGTCCCCTGCATTGGCAGGTGGACTCCCAACCGCTGCGCCACCAGGGAAGCCCCTGTTTTCATTTTTTATTGCCATTCATACATTAATCGAACACTGAATACCTGTCTGCAAGGCACCGCGCTATCGCTGTGAGCTTGATGAGTGCAGAAGGAGATTCTGTGCCCCGAGGGAACTTAGTCTATCTAGGGTTGAGATACATGAACACAACGAGACCTGGCCGGGGCTGCGTGGGGAGCGGCCAGGGATGCACAGGGTCCCTAAGGGCCAGCGCAGCGGAGGCGGGGAGGAGCCTAAGGTCGAGCAAGGGACAGGCTGGGTCTGACTGGTCCCCGTGTGCTGCCCCAGCCAACAGCCACCGGACGTCCGCGATTATCTTCAAGTGCGACGAGGATGCCGACGTGGGACGGCCACAGGTCTTCAGTGAAATCCGTGGGTGCGAGGTGACGTTTGAGTGGAAAACCAAAGTCATCTGCCCCCCGAAGAAGATGGAGTGCAAGTTCATCCAGAAACACAGGACCTACGACCTGCGACTGCTGTCCTCCCTCACCGGCTCCTGGTTCTTTGTCCATGACGGGACCTCGTGAGTGCCCGCCCCCCACCTTGGCCGCGTGCCGACGGGCTGGGTGCTTGGTGCTTGAGCGCAGACTCTGAAGGCGGGATGACCTCGTTCCTCTGACGCTCAGGGCGGCCTGGTGCGCGGCGGGTGGTTTGGGAGCAGAGACGACAGAAACCTTCAGAACCCAGAGAAGCTGCTGGTCAGCTGTGGGCCTGGTGGAATTAGTCTCGGTTTGGTTCATGTTTGTGAGGGGCAGCCGTCCGTGGCTGTGTGTGTCGGGGCACGTGAACCGTCCCAGCTCTGCTACCCCAAGTCCCTAGGCCATGCTGGCCCGCGGTGGGTTAGCTGCACTGACTGCTCCCTGCATAGAGCCGTCCCCCAGGCGCTCCGGGATCCTTCCGTCCACACGGCCGGGGGGAGCGTGGAACTGGAGGGCCTAAGCCGTAAGCGAGGGAACGACTTGCCGGGGTTTGAGCCGCTGCCTGTCCTGACTCTAAACCACCCGGGTCTCGGGGCTCACCCCGCGTGCCTGGTTGGCACACTCGCTTCTTTGGCATCCAGCCGCTCTTTGGCCTTTCTTTACCCAGAGACCTGTTTCAGTACTGCGTCCAGAGGTGCTGTGAAATCCTTGGCTATCAGAGCGATTACCTTTTCTGAAAGGAATGGAAGGAGCTGCCCCTGAGTGCGCAGGACAGACACTGACCTTGCCTCTCTCTGTGTCATTTTACAGGTACTACATCAACTTGTGTCAGAAAATATACAAAGGGCCCCTGGACTGCTCTGAAAGAGCCAGCGTTTGCAGAAAGAGCCCCTCTGGCGACGTCCAGGTCTTGGGGCTCGTTCACACGCAGAAGCTGGACGTCATAGGTAAGGCCTGGACCCTTGTCGCATGGTCACAGGTGTTGTGTCAGATTCGGGAATGTGGAGGTGTCTTCCTGTGACCAGAGGGTCAGCACTGGCTTCGGTTGAAGCCTCCAGGTGTCATTTTCAGCAACTGTTTCTCAGGCACTTGGCACCTCTCGGAGCATCAGAATAGGTACTGCTCTGTATCCTCCGGGACGGCAGGTACCTAGTCTGTGTGTCTAGAACGCTGGGCGATCTTGGGAAGGTATTTGTCCTCAGGAGGAGGGCAGAACGTTCAGGGTTCCTGAGTCCCTGCTCCAGCCTCCGTGTATATATGCAAGTGTTTGTCCGGGGAAGCCGAACGATGACATGAGAGAACCTGGTAAAGACGATTCAGGGTGCATTTTCGTAATGTTTTAATTCGGAAACACAAAATGAAGCTTGTCTTAGTAGTTTTAATAGAAGATTCATCTTGCAGTTGGTTGTTGAAAGATTCTTTCATCACGTAAAAGGAAAAGGCAGGGTTTTCTTAGTTTAGGAGCAGTCAGGTGCGTTGGGAGGACGAGGAAGAAACAACGCTCACTGTGCCTGTCTGGCTGGCGGGGGTCCCCGAGCTGTCCTCATTAGAACACGGGGAGCCTATGTCCACTCCAGCTGTTGACAGGGAGAAAAGGAATTCTGGGGAACCACTGTCACCCTTGAGAAAAACCCTGACTCTGCAGGTTGGAAGTGGGGCGAGTCACCCCCCACCCCCCGGCAGGCGTGGCCAGACCTCCTGGCCCACGGCTCGCCCTCCGTTGGAGATCTTGGCCATAGCTGCCACGAAGGGCATGGGGCTGCAGGTGGGTCTGTCCCTGCTGTCTCGTTCTCGCATGTAGATATTTGACCCGTCTCTCCCTCGGTTTCCCACAGCCAGGTGAGAAAAACTAGAACGTTGAAGCCTCGGGAAAAGATGAGCTAGTAAAACCTGTTCGCTGACGCGCCAGGCGGGGTCTTACCCTTAGGCCCCAAGAGGACGACCATCTAAGGCCAGTCGCCGTGACCCCCATGAGCATTTAGGGGGTGTGACCTTGTGGGGCGAAGAGTTGGACTCTTGTCCCAGGAATTAACATTCCTGGCAACCAGGCTTTATACGTGTGTGTACGTGTGTGATTTACGCGTGTGTACACGTGTAGTCCTCAGTGGCCCGGGTAGGTGTTAGACTCCATTTCACAGGTTGGGTAACTGGATGTGTGGAAGGCTGAGTGTGTTGTTTATCTAGTATGGGGCTAGGGGCACTTCGTCAAGACCTATACCTGTTGGTTCCACGTTCCAGAAGTTTAAGAATTTCTCTTCAAAGCTGTGAAACCCTTTCTTAACAAAATTTTCACCAAAGCCCAATATTTAAAACAAACTCACCCAGAGCAGCCTTGAGCCTGGGTGGGTCCGGGAGCGTGGGCCTCACCTCCTGTCGAGGGGTCCCCGTGCCTTGGCCACGCCCCGGAGAACACCTGGGCAGCGGGTGCCATCCCCTCCGCATCCCCTGCCTCGAAGGACATGGGTCGGGTGTGTGAGGGTCAGGCCGGAGGACTGCCCCGTGCTGGCCCCGAGAGCCACCGTCTGTGCGCTGAGCCGGGCTGGCCTCGGGCACCCCCAGGACAGCTCTCAGCTGCTGGTCGGAGTCGCTGGCCCCTGTGAGACGTGCCCCTGGAAGCGCGGCCTTGCTTTTCGCGGCCCCTGCAGGCTGGGCTTCCCCTGGTTCTTTGACCACGACATCTTCAGAAGCAGAAAGAGCTCCACGTGGAGCCAGGGGGCCTGAGGAAACCAGAGCTGTTGTGTGTGGAGTGTCACGCTGGAAGGTGGACGTCTGGCTCCTGCCCTGTCCTGCCCGGGAGGCTTGGGGTGGGGAAGCGCCTAAAACGGCACAGAAGTTGTGCACAGCGGGGGCGCCGCGTGCACGCTGCACCGGGCGCTCCCCGCTTGGCCCCGGACCGCACGCTGCGGGGGTCTCCCGGCCGCACAGGTGAGGAGACGGCGAGCGGGGGTCGGCTGGGGTCTGAACCCCGGTCTCCTCTTGCTGTGCGGGCAGCGACGCGGGCCGGGCGTGGTCGCCAGGCTTGGCGGTGCTGATGAGCCGCGTGATGAGTCCCCAGAGGCACCGACGTTTGTTCGTGATGCAGGATTCGCTTCTGACGCTGGGGCTCCGGCGATGCCCTGGAAATAGCGTCAGTTCTGTCGTTTGTGTTTCAGATGACAGAGTCATCGTGACTTATTCAAAAGGCCATCAGTGTGGTGACAATAAGACAGCATCCGCCGTCATCGAGCTGACCTGTGCGAAGACAGTGGGCCGGCCTTCGTTCACAAGGTGAGGGGAGGGGGGTCCCCCAGGGAAGCTGTGCGCAGGGTGTGCCGGGATCCCATCGGAATTTCTCCCCGTGGTTTCCCCTTGGGGGCGGCGAGGGGCACCGGCCGCTGAGACCCGCGGCCTGATGGAGCCGGGGCTGCCCCGCACAGGGAGGGTTCCCTGGATGGGGGCTGCGACAGGCAGAAAAGCAGGATTTCACCGGCTTCCGGCTTTGAATGTCACAGTGTAACCAAAAGGGCATTGATGGGTGCCACCCAAGGCCAGCTGTTCAAGCAGCCTGTCTGGGACCCGCGGCCGGCACGGTGGCACCTGGGATGCTTGCTCTTGGACTATCCTGGAAATGTCTGGGCAGCTCCGTGTCTGGGGCTGGGGGCGGCACCGTTTGGCCAGCAGAGGGAGCGTGTGAGCTGCTGTGTTTGTGAACCAACCGATTCCTTCCAGAAACTGGGCTTGGGAAAGGGGAGACCCAGGCGTTGTCAAAGGATTCAGTCAGTTGGAGAGCGTGAGGTGCTTGTAAAGCAAATATTCAGAAATCTAGGAGCAAATCGTTCCAGCTTTTAGACGTTGCACAGTTTCTAAATTTTAAGAACACATGCAAGCGCTTGCCTGCTTTTCCACGTGGCAGATATGCTGGGTGGGCATCTTCTTGATCGGCAGTCGCCCTCCTAGCTCGGCGGCGTCCTCTGGTGTGGGAGGGTGGCCGTGACCGTGGTCTGTGTGCCGCCTGCAGGTTCGACGTGGACAGCTGCACCTACCACTTCAGCTGGGACTCGCGCGCAGCCTGCGCCGTGAAGCCGCAGGAGGTGCAGATGGTGAACGGGACCATCACCAACCCGGCCAACGGCAGGAGCTTCAGCCTCGGGGACATTTATTTCAAGTCAGTGGAGCATTTTCCTTCCGGGCGCGGCCATGTATTCAGATCTCTCCCCGGCCGAGGGCCGCGAGATAAAGAGGCCCAAGCGTTTGTGTGTTTTAGTTACTGTTTCCAGGTAGTCATCATGTTTCGCTCAAGCAGAGGGCAAGCACTGCCCAGCTACTGAGTGTGACACCAAAGGTGCTGAGTTCTCTTGAGCGTAAAAATAAAGTCGCCCCTCCTCCCTCGCCCAGGGGTTGGAGCTGGAACCTTCTGAAACAATTTTTGATGAGGAACTTCTGGGCTTACTAGTTTGTGAATTAAAAAGTCAGTTGCTCAGCGGTGTCACTGGGTGGGTCTCGGGGTCCGGGGCTGTGCCTGGGCAGGGGGAAGCGGGCATGGTGCGGGGCACAGCACCTGAGAACAGCACAGCGAAGCCCAGAGCACGGAGGGGTGGGCAGTAGGACGGAGAGACGGCAGGTGCCCTCGGCAGTATCCTGCAGCCCTGCCCCGTACCTGGGCTTTGGGTCCAGGTGACAAAGGGCTCTCTTGAAGGACCGTTGGAGTCACCCGACCTTTACTGTCTCTTTAGGCGATTCAGCGCCTCTGGGGACATGAGAACGAATGGGGACAAGTACCTGTACGAGATCCAGCTGTCCTCCATCACGAGCTCCACGAACCCCGCATGCTCCGGGGCCAACATCTGTCAGGTGAAGCCCAACGACCAGCACTTCAGTAGGAAAGTTGGGACTTCGGACAAAACCAAATACTACGTTCAAGGTAACTCTCCATCCGTGTGCCACGTTTAACTTCCTTGGAGGATCTGTAACACATTTTCATGAACAAACACCCTGCGGTTGAAACGTCAGATCAGTTTTAGCACAAAAGCCCTGGGTCCGATCCTGTGTCTTGACACGCGCTGTCATAGCGGACTGAGCAGCGTGTGTCAGACCCGAGCGGTTCACTGTAGGGAAGATTTACCTCCTAAACAAACAAGCAAAACCTGGTCTAAACCAGAGGTGGTGAGGTGGGCGTGCATGGCCACATCCGGAATTCCCTTCGGTTTAGTTTTTGTCACAATACATCTTTATTTTGAAACTTCAGATGTTACTGTAGAAGGGTAAGAGGTTTCGTGTTTGTCAGAAGGATGAGAAGAAAAGAGAGGCCTGACCCAGGTGTTTGGGTGGGTGCGGAGGGGAGGGCGCGCCGCTGCGCTGAGGGAGCTTCTCCTTTGTTCCTTTTGTTCCCTTCCAGCTTTATTGAAATACAATTGACATACAGCACTGTATAAGTTTAAGGGGCGCAGCATCATGATTTGACTTACATACATCATGAAATGATGACCGCAAGTTTAATGAACATCTGTCATCTCATGTGGACACAAAATTAAAGAGAAAAACAAATTTTTTTTTTCTTGTGATGAGAACTCTTAGGATTCACACCCCTAGTGACTTTCAGATATAACACACAGCAGGGCTAATTATGTTCAGCATGTAGCGTATGATATCCCTGTTATTAATTTAGAATTAGAAGTTTGTACCTTTTGACCACCTTCATCCAGTTTCCTCTCCCCACAGCCTCTTCCCCCGGTAACCGCAAATCTAATCTCTTCTTCTGAGTTTGTGTTTTTTTGAAGTACGGTTGACCTACAATGCTATTTCAAAATGATCACCCCGCTAAGTCTGGTTACCATGTGTCACCACACGAAGATATTACGTAATTATTGACCATATTCCCCACACTCTACACTTCATACCCGTGACTCATTTATTTTGCGCCTGGAAGTTTGTACCTCTTAATTGCCCTCGCTTACTTCTTTCCTAATTCCTTCTTGACCTTGAAAGAATATTTCCAGGAGGCAGCTCATGTGCTTTTGTTTTAAACAGCTAGTCTTTCACTATATACCATTTCATGATTTGATTTTCTTTTAAATTAATTAATTTATTTATGGCTATGTTGGGTCTTCGTTTCTGTGCGAGGGTTTTCTCTAGTTGTGGCGAGCGGGGGCCACTCTTCATCGCAGTGTGCGGGCCTCTCACTATCGCAGCCTCTCTTGTTGCGCAGCACAGGCTCCAGATGCACAGGCTCAGTAGTTGTGGCTCACGGGCCCAGCCGCTCTGCGGCATGTGGGATCCTCCCAGACCAGGGCTCGAACCCGTGTCCCCTGCATTGGCAGGCGGACTCTCAACCACTGCGCCACCAGGGAAGCCCCATGATGTGATTTTTGAACGAGGTGAATGAACTCGCTTTTTAAACAATTAAATGTGTTTACAAAACCAGCTGACTTCAACCTCAAAGGGCTGCTGAGAGAGAGATTCCCGGCGAGGAGGGGGGAGCAGCTGCTCCCTGAATAGGTGTAGCTAGAAGAGGGCGTGTCCGTGCTCAGGCACCGAGCTGGTCGCTGCACTTGACAGCGCCCACCAGGGGCCGGGCAGAGACCTGCCAGGTCAGTCTGGCTCGCTTCCGTGATTCCCTGTCATAGGGTCAGCCCGCTGGTCCCCTGTTCTCTTCCGGTGATTCTGGGTCAGATGCTGGAGTCGTGCAGTGGCGTTGGGCCCTCTCTTGAGGTGCTGTCCTCAGGGCCTGGCCCTGTAGTAAGCGCTTGGTAAATGTTTGTTGACTGACTGAAGGGCTGCTTTAAACGCCTCCAAGGCCACTGCTCTGCAGAGAAGGAAAGTCCAAGCTCTTTTGAACACAGCCTGGAAGATTTTGACAGACTCCCGTTTTCTTAGCAGCTGGTCCTGCAAATGCACCCAGACCCAGCCATCAGGTTACTCACGAGCCCCTGTAGGTCCCACGCCGCCACTGCACGGGCCTTCCCGCTGGACTGCCTCTGCCTGCCCTATCCTCCTCCTGCTGCCTGTCCCAGCGACGTGCTCCCTTCTCACACCCAGGGGCGCAGCTGCGGGTGTGCCTGCAGCAGTGGTCAGGCTCCACGCCACAGCCCAGGTCAGGGGCCCAGCCACTAGAGTGAGAACCTTCGCGTCCGTACGGCCTGCATCTAGTCTAGTTGGCCTCCTGCGGCCCCCCAGCTTCAGGGTGTGCGTGCGTCTATATGTACACACACACTTGTGTGTGCACGTTTGTTTATTCTTGGTTAACGAAATCATTTCAGATGTTTTCACTGCCTTCATTCACCAGCGCTAGGAAGTAGGTTTAGTTTTAAGCCTTCGTCCACATTTCAGGAAGAATGCAGTTTAACGCCCTTCACGAGTCTGCATGCATCCGAGTGGGCAAGAGTGGGAAGCCGCAAATCCCGTCTCTGGCTGAGATTCAGAGCTGCCACCTCGGCCCCTCACTGGCTCACCAGTTTGTGCCCTCGTTCCAGCCTGGGGGACAGCCCACTCGGGTCATGGCTCAGACAGTTATGAGTGAGGACACGCGGGGCGTTCCCGAGCCCAGCCCGCGGGGCCGGGTCTCGGCCGCCCTCCGAGCGTGTTGCTGCACACGCTGCACTCCCTGGTGCTCCAGTGGTGGCCAGTCGTGAGGATTTTGAGTCTCCAACCACAAAGTTGTCCACACAAGGCAGAGTCCACACAAGCTCCTCTCACTTGTGACACCAGCTGCAAGTTCAGGGGGCTCCATCCCCGCCTCAGATTGGATAATTCACTAGACGGATGCTCAGAACCGAGAGCTGTTTTAGTCGTGCGTACAGTTTATTACAATGAAAGGACGTAGAGTCAAGTCGGCCAGTGGGAGAAGTGTGTAGGGTACGGTCTGGGAGGGAGCCAGACGCTTCTGGTGTCTTCTCCCTGTGGAATCAGGACGTGTTATGTTCTCAGCATAAACGTGACAACGCACACACAAGAGCTCAGGAGCTGACCAGGGAAGCCCACCCATCCCTCAGTGTCCAGAGGATTTATTGGGGCTTCATTACGTAGGCTTGACTGATTGATCACTTGGTTGGTTGGTTGGTTGACTGGCTGGTTGGTTGGCTGGTTGGTTGGTTAACTGATTTGTTGGTTGACTGGCTGGTTGGTTGGTTAACTGATTTGTTGGTTGACTGGTGGGTTGGTTGACTGGCTGGTTGGTTGGTTAACTGATTCGTTGGTTGACTGGCTGGTTGGTTGGTTAACTGATTCGTTGGTTGAGTGGTGGGTTGGCTGACTGGCTGGTTGGTTGGTCAGCTGATTAGTTGGTTGACTGGTGGGTTGGCTGACTGGCTGGTTGGTTGGTCAACTGATTAGTTGGTTGACTGGCTGGTTGGTTGGTTAACTGATTCGTTGGTTGACTGGCTGGTTGGTTAGTTAACTGATTCGTTGGTTGACTGGTGCGTTGGCTGACTGGCTGGTTGGTTGGTTAACTGATTCGTTGGTTGACTGGTGGGTTGGTTGGCTGACTGGCTGGCTGGTTGGTTGGTTGGTTGGTTGGTCAACCTCGGTCTCCAGGTGCACTGATACCGTGTAGGCAGCCCCCCCTCCAGGTCATACTGTTAGCGGAGGACAAAGGCCAGACCTCTTTTTGGATAAGGTTCAAGTCTTTCCCACATTCTGACTTAGGGCAGGGGCCCCATAACGTGTGTTGAGCAGTCTGTGAGAGCTCATCTGGGACATTTGATGAAGGACCCTTACGTCTGATTTTAAGTCTCTGCAAACTTTTTACAGGCTATGAAAAGGTAAACTTGGCCCACTACTGAAACACCAATGGTAATGGTGCTGTGCTTGTGTGTGCGCCTGCCTTGTTGACAGATGGCGATCTGGATGTGGTGTTTGCCTCTTCCTCCAAGTGTGGAAAAGACAAGACGAAATCTGTCTCCTCCACCATCTTCTTCCACTGTGACCCCTTGGTGAAGGACGGGATCCCCGAGTTCAGCCACGAGACCGCCGACTGCCAGTACCTCTTCTCCTGGTACACCTCTGCCGTGTGTCCTCTGGGGTAAGTGGGGTCCTGCCCCGTGGTGTTCCCTTAACTCCAGGAGCATTGAGGCTGTGTCCCAAGGTGAGTTGTTGAGAGGGAGAAGCTATTACCTGGGCTGTGATCACTGTTTCCTCCCAGAGAAGAGAGCCGTGTTCCCGGGAGACGAGGGCGGCCAGCGTGTCCCTGAGTCTTTGCTCCAGAAGCGCCTCTGTGCTCTCGGGGCCTTGCAGAGGATCAGAGAGGCCTTGGGGAGGCATGTTGCCCAAAGCTCGGCTTTTCTTGTTCCCTTAGTGACGAGGGTCGTGTGGCTGGGGGGTCGCCTTTCCTAGTCCTCTTGCCTTAGTCTCATGGTCAGAGGGGTTTGTCCGCTGTTGACCTCCACCTCTGGTGGATCCCGCCTCACTGTGCGGGGCTGCGAAGGCAGGGCCTCCGCCTGAGCTGGGCCTCGCTAGGTACTGGCGGTGGCGCTGGCGGTGGCTGAGCGTTGTGGCCTCTCCGCAGGGTGGGCTTCGACAGTGAGAGCACCGGGGACGACGCGCAGGAGCGCAAGGGGCTCTCGGAGCGGAGCCAGGCCGTCGGGGCCGTCCTCAGCCTGCTGCTGGTGGCGCTCACTGGCTGCCTGCTCGCCCTGCTGCTCCATAAGAAGGAGCGACGGTAAGGAGAGGGGAGTGGGCCGGGGGACGGGCCAGTGGTTCAGAGTTGATATCTGGGCTCCTTATTTTGAGCCCGTCAGCAGCCAGAGTGTGGAAGCGGTCCCCAAAGCTGTGTATTGTAAACGTCTGCATCCTTGTGACGATGTGTCCTGTCTGACCAGGGCTGTGGATCCTGTCAGGTCACGTGGCAGATGCTCTGCGGGCCTTGGCCTGGCCCACCTGTTCCCAGGATGTGGCTCTCTGCACGTGTCCACAGATGGACAGAGTTAAACACCTGTCACAAGCTGACTTCCTTCTGATCAGCTGGCTTGTCTGCCCTTTAAAAGGGGAGCATTTGTTAGGGACCGGCTGTGACACCTTCTCTATGGGCTCCTCTTTGCTGGTGAAAGGTCTTGTCACTCACAGGCAGCACGACTGTCCAGCAGGTTTCATGTCACACACGAATGAGGCCCAGGGCTCTGTGTGTAGTCAGCCCTGTCCAGAGCGCAGGGATGGTCCAGCTCTGGGGCTCCCTGTTGCCTCTCTCACTTGCCCGAGGAGCCAGAGGCAAGCGAGAGAGGGTCGGGGAGTGCTGACCGCAGCCATCCCGACCCTGAGAGGCTGTCAGCGGGACTCAGGATTGGGGCAGGAGGTCTGGGTGGGAGCCGGCCCTGCGTTCGTCCGTCGGCCCAGTAATCTCAGCGCAGCCCTGGGGTGGCGGGAAGGTGTGGGTCATCGTATTGACGTGAAAAAGCAGAAGGACAAATGCTGGCTCACTCACTCTGGCCCTTCTTACACCATGAAAACGGGGAGCAGGATTTGGACCCGCGTCCGTCTGATTGTAAAGCGTCCTTCCTGCTGAGCTGGTTTACAGCCCTGCTGTCGTGGGTTGAGGGAGCGCGTGCTCTTGGGGGTGCAGCCTCCCGGTAGCAGGCACTCGGGAGCTGGAGGGGGGCGCGGCTCCAGCCTGGAGTAACTTGGGTCTCCTTTCAGGGAGACGGTGATGAGCAAGCTCACCAGCTGCTGTCGAAGAAGCGCAAACGTGTCCTACAAATACTCAAAGGTAGTTCCCTGCTGAGGTCTGGGTGACTCAGCGCGCACGCGCGCGCTCGAACCGTTTTCACGCTGTTTGTCAGTGACTACGAGGAAACTGGTATCGCGGGAAGCTTGAAATGGACAGAGGGAAAATGTCCCTCTGCCCTTAACCCGAACACACTTTTTGTTCTTTTTCCTTCAAGTTTTTGTCGTCGTGGTTGCCGCTAATTTCTTACAGTGTTCAGTATTAGCTTACTTCTACTTTTTTGGCTATTCTACAAAAAAAGATGGTAATGAAAATTTCTGTGCCTCTGGCATTTAGATGGCTTCCTTAGGAGAAGTGTCTAGAAATTTAGGCCAGAGTGCCTAAATGCACTCACGGCTCTTGACTGTACTGCCAACTGCTTTCTGAAAGGCTTCCCTCAACTACAGTCATCCACGTGTCCTGCGCGCGGCCCCTCTCCCTGCTGCCCGAGGGCACCTGGAGCAGAGGGGCTCCGTCCCCCAGCACTGCCGCTTTGTCGCTGGCCGCCTTCTTGCCTCCTGACACCATCTGCCTTGGTTGGGTCTCAGCAGGAGCTGGCAGTCGCCAGCCCTCCGCTTCTCCCTGAGGAGGAACATGGGACCGTGATGGCTGTGGTGGGCTGGGAAGAGGTCCCCGACTCCGGGTGGGTCATGGAGGGAGGGGGGCAGAGGAGGCTGACGAGGTCTGAGGCGGACCCACGGTCTCTGCTGTGTCCCGGCAGGTGAACAAGGAGGAAGAGGCGGACGAGAACGAAACTGAGTGGCTGATGGAAGAGATCCAGCTGCCGTCACCGAGGCCCGGGAAGGAGGGGCAGGAAAACGGTCACATCACTACCAAGTCCGTGAAAGCCGAAGCCCTCACCTCCCTGCACGGGGACGACCAAGACAGCGAGGATGAGGTGCTGACCATCCCGGAGGTGAAAGTGCACCTGGGCAGAGGGACCGGGGCGGAGGGCGTGCAGCCACTGAGGCCCCCGCCCAGGAAGGCACTTCGGGAGCGAGCGGACGACCGGGTGGGGCTGATGAGTGGGGAGCAGGCCAGGAGGGGGAGGCCCCGGGCCGCGCAGAAGGCCGTGAGCTCCTTCCACGACGACAGCGACGAGGACCTCCTGCACATCTAGACTGCGGGGCGCGCTCGGCGCCTCCGCCGGCACCTCCAACCAAATGAGACTTTTGACTCCGTGATGCTTCTGTCATTTTTGCCTTTAACAAAAACTGTTTCAAAAGGGAAGAGTTTTGCTGATGGGGGAGAGGGTGAGGAGGTGGGTGCCGCTCTCCGTGGTCACCGGGATGGGGCATCGCTCCAGCTGCCAGAGGGCGGCGCCGGGGCCCCGTGTTCAGTCCCAAGTCCTCGCACAGAACGTGGCTGCCGGGCGCTTCCTACCGCGCCCGGGCCAGACGCGTCTGGGAACAGAGGGCTGCGTTTGCGGAAAACCCGTGCTGCTTTAGGCCCTGTAGGGTATTTGATCATTATATTTTAGCATTTAATTCTCTCCTCCTATTTATTGACTTTGACAATTACTCAGGTTTGCGAAAAAGGAAAAACACAATAACAACAACAGTTTTTTCCTGCCGGCAGGGGGTAATCTATCTGTCTGTCCCTTAGCGGGGAGGCTGCTGGGGCGCTCGGGTGGTTTCATACGAGGTTTTGAACTGCTCCACGACACGTCCTCTAAGTTAGACTCCGCCGTTCTGTCTCTTTTCCCTTTTGCTTCTGTCTCGTAAGGGCGCGTGTGTGCGTGCGCGCACACACACACGTGTGGGTCCCTAGTGCCTGGGCTCTGGAGGGTCTGCCTGCTGTTTGCCTCTGGTCAGTAACGGCTGCAGCTTTTTGCATGACGTCTTCAATCCTAGGTGCACAGAGCACAGTTATCAGTATTTCTTTCGCCAGCTGGTGAAGTCAGACAACCCACCCAAAGATTGATTTGTGCGTGCGTGTGTGTGTGTGTGTGTGTGTGTATGTGTGTGTGAGAGAGAGAGAATGGAGTTGAGATGTCAGACTTTTTTCCGGACTTGGGGGTGTAGGTCTCACCTCTTCAGGTTCACATGATACCACCTTTACTGTGCTTATTTTTTTTTTTTAAAGAAGAAAGTGTTTATCAACCATTCGACCTATAAGAAGCCTTAATTTGCACAGTGTGTGACTCACGGAAATTGCATGAAAGCCAGTGGGCCAGATTCTCGCTCCTAGCGTTGCACCTGGATTCCTGCTCGGTGGGGGGTGGGGAGGGGGGCGGCCAAGGCCGGCCTCTCAGTCTGCAGGACGGGAGGGCGAGACCACTGTCCTTCCCGGCTGTCGGCTCCTTTCTTGAAGTGTTTAATGAATGACCTTTCTTGCATTATAGAACTGTATATAGACTCAGTGGTATTCATATCCTGGAAAGCAAACCAGCCTAAGGGCTCCTTGCTTTGTACTCCGTTTGGCTGATGGCTTATTTGATTTCAACATGAGTGTATTTTTAAAAGTTGATTTCTTTCCTCATTTTTTTTTCAATCAAATTTACTGTAATATGAAGTATTCAACAATTTGAATAAAAGATAAATTATTAACCGGGTGTTCCTGCTTTTTCCTCACGGGAGTGAAAAGCTGCCTGGTTAGTTGCCAAGCCCAGTGCCTTCTCTGTGCCTCCTGTTACACATCCGGATGGCAGCCGACCCTTCACGTGCAGCACATCAGCTTTCTCTCTGGAGTCTCCCTGCGTGTAGGTGCTCACCCGAGGCCCCCAGGGCTTCTGTCAGCTTCATCCACGCCTGATTCTTCCTCCTTCCGAGAAAGGGTATTGTTACCAAAACAGCCACCGTGTGTGCAGATCCCATACTACCAGAAGGCATCCTGGTGCGCAGCTCGAGCCAACATGGGGGCAGGAGGGCTTCTCTTGCACAAATCGGGTTTCCATCTGAAATTACTGACTAGTGATGAGAGCTGCTTAGATATTAATGTGCAAGCAGACCCGACAGGGAGTTACTACAGTGTCAGACTAGACTTCTCCGTGTTAGCATCCTTCCCTCCTCATTTTCTGATTATTTCCAATTGGGGTGACTTTTTTTTTTTATGTTTAAGGATTTTACAATGTCACTCCTGAGACAGGCACTCTGGGGTCTTATCAAGGTTTACATTGTGACCCCAGAGTTGCTGGTCCTTGGACACTGCCCAGGGGGCTGTTCTCTAAGCCACTCCCCTCTCTTCCGGGGGCGGGGCACTTGCAGGTGCTCACTGGCCCTGTTGGTGAACTTGATGGTGGGGGAGTTCTCCGTCTGCACCTCGGGCCACCTGCCCTGGTGCCCAGCTTGTGCCGGCCGCAGAGGGATGGGGAAGTGGCCGTGTGCGTGAAGCTTTCGCTCAGGCTCTTTTCTTGAGCTCCTGCAAACAGACTAACAGCCCGTGCCAGCTGTGGTCACAGGTAGTTCAGGAAAACGCTCCCTGACAGCAAATAGGAATTAGAATCTTCTAAGATTCTAGTTAGTTTCCTTTTAACCAAATTCTTTAAGCCCCGCCGCTTTTTTGAGACTGTCCATTGAATGGCGGAGGAATGGGATAAGTGGAGGGTCAGGACGGTGTAGGCAAACCCTGGGCCCAGGAAAACCACGGGAGAGTGGAAACGCGGCTCCCGCCAAGAACATTCTAAACGCAGCTGAGTCCATTTCTCCACCAACCTCTGACATAGGCTGATCCTCCGACGATTCCTTTAGGGAGGCTGACTGCCACCCGGGCATTCAGAAGGAATTCTCTGGTCCCTTTGTACCAGTTCAAGAAGTGGGCATGGAGGTCTTAGCTCCCTTCCAGGGGATCAGGTCACAAGGGGATGGTGTGCCTCGGAAGCGGAAGGTACGGGCCAGCTTAGATCGATAAAACCCCCCTCACCAGCTTTGGAGAATCCCCGCGACTCTGACGTCACGACACGACTTATTTCCCCAAATGAACGTGGCTGATGTGGGGCCGGCGTCTGTCAAGGGAAGCTGAGCGTGCTGTGCCTCCTGGAAGGACGGGCACCCAGGGTGGCTCGCTGCACAAAGCCCGGGCGGGGTGGCCTGGCCGGGTGGTCCTGCAGCTCCTCTCTGGGCTGGGGTGGGCCCGGAGACAGGCAGCCGTGTGCTCAGGGGCAGAGGGGCTGGAGGCGCTGCAAGGGTAAGGCTGGAACAGTCCTGGAAATTGGAGAGTCCTATGGAAGTCGCTGTCAGTACCACCCTGGGGGAAATGCAGTGTTTCCCCTAAAGGTAGGGAAAGGCCAAAGGTAGGGAAAGGCCAAAGGTAGGCGGCGAATTATTAGCTACTCATGTTTCTTTCCCTCTTATTCTATTTTGGGTTTTTTTTTTTTTTTTTTTTTTTTTTTGCGGTACGCGGGCCTCTCACTGTCGTGGCCTCTCCCGTTGCGGAGCACAGGCTCCGGACGCGCAGGCTCAGCGGCCATGGCTCACGGGCCCAGCCCCTCCGGGGCATGTGGGATCTTCCCGGACCGGGGCACGAACCCGTGTCCCCTGCATCGGCAGGCAGACTCCCAGCCACTGCGCCACCAGGGAAGCCCTCTATTTTGTTTTGACCAGTTTGTGAATCAAATTCAGTGAAATTCATACTGTTACTTTGATACTCGCGGAGTCAGAGGAGAGCACAGCTGAGTGGGGTCTTGTTGGCCGTCGCCCCTGGACAGGGTGACAGTGCAGGTCACTCGACAGCTGCTCTCAGCGCCGTCCTGGAGAAAGCGGCCCGGGGAGCAAGGCTCATTCCACCAGAGCAGGGAAGTGACGTGGGTGCTGGATCCCATGGGGTGGGTGCGTAGAGGGTCAGGTCCCAGGCAGACCCTGTGACCCTTGGCTTCAAATTTAAAAAAAAGGTTGACAAAACACAGAGAATTTGAACATAAGGACAAAGAACTTTTTTCCCGCAACTGCGAGAGTGAGCTGCCTCCCTGGTGCCTTGTCATCCCAGGCCCCTCAGGATGTCACCCCCCACGAGCACAATGCACCCTCTGGACCCAGAACACCCACGTGGTCCTGCCAGTTGCCATGGCAACACCGTTTTCACTAAGAGGACCCCATTCAGAATCCTGTCCAATTCAGTTGCCCTGTCTCTTGAGTTTCCCTCAGTCTGGAAAGTTCCTCACCCTTTGACTTTGGTGACCTTGACACGTGAGGTCACCCTCCTCATCCTGACGGCGCTCTGACACGCCTGATGGTCACTCTCCCCTCAGGGATGCCCTTGCCCACCCTGCCGCTGGGACGAGGCCTGTCCTGCTCTGCCCACCTCACGGCTTTGGGACTCGTTCTAGAAGCACAGGGCAAGAGGCGAGGGGCTCAGGATGAATGAAACCACACCTGAACTAGAAGATCGCGTTGGCATGCAGACGGATTGTCGTATAGTGGCATTTCCCGAAGGGCACCCCACGGAACACTTGTTCTGTGTGATTGTGACACATGTTCTGCAAAAATTGGAAACGATTTATGTGCAAGAAAGTTTGGAAAATGTTGAATGAAAGGTAAATGCCTTTTCTTGC
The DNA here is from genome assembly GCF_964374135.1 of Grampus griseus. Lineage (NCBI taxonomy): Eukaryota > Metazoa > Chordata > Mammalia > Artiodactyla > Delphinidae > Grampus > Grampus griseus. Next base: position 81,070,906 of record NC_139007.1, read on the forward strand.
TATGAGGCTTCTCAGAGAGTCTAGAAGGAGACACTGCTGGGCGAAATTACAGTAGGAAACGTGGCCGGTGAGTCTCCGAGCAGGGGAACGGCACGCAGCAGTCCCTGGATGCTGGCCCGTGTCCCCTTGGGGGACCTGGTGGGGTGTGGACAGCCCACTGAGGGTGCTGTCACCATGGGCATGGCTTTGTCGTTCTCTGGACAGTCCCAAGGGGCAGGGTCGTGGGTTGTCTGTTCGAGAACACACCACTGCTGATTAACGACCACAAGGCCAAGTGGGCACCCACTACCTCAGACCTGCCCTACCCAGAGGAAGCCTCCGCTGCCTCCCCCACCCTTGCCCCCGCCATTTGTGTCCCCCCAGTACTTCTCTCTCCTTGGGGTCAAGTTCCCCAAGAAGTTGACCCTGAGCCCTGATCTTGAAGTACAGTTGACCCTTGAGCAACACGGGTTTGAACTGCACGGGTCCACTTAGACGCGAGCTTTTTTCAGTAGATACCACAGTACGACACGCTCTGTGGTTGGCCAAATCCGTGGGTGCGGAGCTGTGAGTGTGGAGGAGGGTGACTCTGGGCTTGAGCACCCCCGGATTTCAGGACACGGGGTGGTCCCTGGCACCAGCCTCCTGTGGATACCAATGGACCACTGTACTGGAACCACTGAAATGGTGCTCTGACCCCATCCTTCATCTATTTCCCCTCATTTGAATACTGGGGTATAGACGTTGTTACGGGTTGAATCTCGTCTCCCCAAAACCCACATGTTGAAGTACTAACCCCAGCACCTCTGAATGTGACATGGAGACAGGGTCTTTACTGGGGTGATCAAGTGAGGTCAGTGGGGTCAGTCCTAACCCACTAGGGCTGTGTTCTTATAAAAAGGGGAAATTTGGACACGGGGACAGACGGCACCGGGGGAAGAGGTGTGAGGAGACAGGGAGGAGCCCGCCAGCCACGGGGCAAGGACGGAGGCCTCGGACAGCCTTCGCTCGGCCCTCAGTAGCAGCCAACCCTGCTGACACCTGAATTCTGGACTTCTGGCACCCAGATCTGTGAGGCCATGTATTTCCGTTGCTTAAGCCACCCAGCCCATGGTGCTTTGCTACAGGAACTAATCCAGAGATCAGAGGCCCAGCCTCTGGCCTCCAGGAGCTCACAGCCTCCCAGAGCGGCCGGGCAGTGATGAGACTTGTGGAGGGCGACCCCACGGCTGTGCTGGGCGCTGGCCCCTAGGCCAGGCTGCCCTACGTGACCTTTCACTACTTTTCATGCCCATCATGGCCCACGCCAGTTGCCTTTCCTGGAATTTCCTGAAAACACTATGAAGAAGATCCATGCAAACAGTCCTGAAAGTCTTTCAGACCAGGTACCATGAGAGATGCTAGCACACCTCCTGAGTCACGATGCAGGTTACAGTCGTGCCCACAGGTGCAGGGCCCTGGGGTGGTAGCTGGTACGGATACACCTTTAACTGTGTGCCAGGCAGTTGACAGATACCAACTCATCTAGTCCTCACCTCATGGCAACCCTGTGGAGTGGATACTCCTGGTATCCCATTTTGCAGATGGAAAACTGAGGCCCTGAGGGTTAGGCAGTCAGTCTAAGGTCACAGCTGGTGAACGACGGAGATGGCATTTGAACCAAGTGTTTCTGGCTCAGGATTTGCGCCCTTAACTGCCTGTGTATAGTAGCCCCTCAGAGGCCAGTTCACGGGTGGGAATGAGGCTGGAGGAGGCCGGTGGTTTGGTTGTGAAGGGAGGGGTCAGGCTTGGCGTTGGCTTTGCATCCAAGTAGCTCCTGCAAGTAAGTTACTTAGCTTGGCTTCTCAGGTGAGGAGAGAGTGCTTCCTGCTTTACCGGGTTAGCATGGAGACTGAGAAGTAACAGCTGGTGCTTGGTCCGCCCTCAGTGCATCAGCGTCGTTCTTGGTGGCAGAGAAGGGCCCACAGACTGGGGCTTCAACAACAGAAATTAATTTTCTCACAGTCCTGGAGGCTGGAAGTCTGAGGTCAAGGTGTTGGCAGGGCTGGTTCCTCCTGAGGCCTCTCTCCTTGGCTTGCAGACGGCCGCCTTCCTCCGGGTATTCACATGGTCGCCCTGCCCTCTGTGTGTGTCTGTGTCCTAATCTCCTGTATATAAATAAGAAACTCTATGTATAAGTTTAGGGCGCAACCTACTGACCTCATTTTAACTTGATTACCTCTTTAAAGACCCTGTTTCCAAATTCTGAAGTACTGGGGTTAGGGTTTCAGCATGTGAGTTTGGGGTGAGGGAGAGCACAGTTCAACCCCTAACTGGGAACAGAAGCTACAGTCCACTCAGGAGGTGGGGAACACAGATGCTTTTCAGGCCAGGCTTCTGGGAACCTCTGAACACCCCTTAGGGGCACCCCTACGTGTGTACACACATACACACACAGTGCTGGCACACCCGTAAAATTAGATCCAGTCATAAATGTAAGAACTGTTTCTTGAATGCTTTCTATCTGCTGGGCACAGTGGAGCTTGGCAGTTGTGAGCAAAATAGAGGTTTCTGAGTCCCATGGTCCTGAGTCTCTTCCTTTAACTGTCTTTTCTTTTTTAAATTTAATTTAATTTTTTTTTTTTTTTGGCCCCATGGCACGCGGGATCTTAGTTCCCTGACCAGGGATTGAACCCATGCCCCCTGCAATGGAATCAAGGAGTCCTAAGCACTGGACTGCCAGGGAATTCCCTTAACTGTCTCTTCTTTTTTTCTGTTTTGGATTTTCACCAGAGACCAGTCTGGGAAATGCATGTCATCCAAGAGGGGGAAGTTGTGCATTTGTGCACAGCCAGGAGGAGTCATCGGACTCCCTCCCCTGCTGTCATAACAACAGCTCACCCCGACCCAAGGCCTGAGCTTTAAGTCCATCTGCTGTGTCCCACCTGAGTTGGTTCGGCCCACAAGCTAAGCATGGGGTTTATGTTTTTAAATGGTCGAAAAAAATTAAAAGAAGAATATTACGTGACACATGAGAATTGGATGAAACTGAAATTTCCATGTGCCGAAATGAAGCTCTATGGGGAGCTGGGCGCACGTGTTCATTTACGTCTCATCCAGGGCTGTGTTAGTGCTTGGACTGAAGGGGAGCAGCTGCAGAGACCAGACGGCCCAGAAAGGCCACTACGCCCAGGCATTTACCACGGGGCCCTTTACAGAAAAGCTTACCTCCCGCCCCAGGCTTTCTGATCCGCATAGCCGCGCCATGGGGTGGGGCAGGTGCAGACCCATTTTGCAGTCGTTGAGGATTAAGGCTTAGAAGATGAATAGCGTACAGCTTGGTGCTGATGGAGGCAGGCTTTGAACGGGCTCGCTGACTCCAAAGCCCCTCTCCCATGCGCTGTCCACACGCTCTTTGGACGTGGCACCTCTGGACCCCTCCCTTGCTCTCATACCCACACTCAGTCCGTCAGCAAATCCTCTCCTCTCTACCTTCAGTCATATCCTGAGTTTGATTCTTTCCATCCCGGCCTCGTGCTCAGGCTCAGACTGTCTCCGGGGGCCCGCAGGGTAAAGCCCAGTCCCGGCGGGGCCTGCAGAGCCCTGTGCCCTGGCCCATGGCCCCTCCGGCGTCCGTCATTTTGCTCCCTACGCTGGCTCTCCGGCAGTCCTGCTGGCCTCCTCGCTAAGCCCGCCGGGCCCCTGCTCTTGCCGGCCCCTCTCTCTGGAACACTCTTCCTCCAATCACAGGGCTTGCCCTCCTCCCTCCCTCAAGGCTCACATCACCTCTGAGAGGCCATCCCTGACCGCTGGTTCTGCACACCTTCCTGCTTAAGACCTTCTCCGTCGCTCTTCCCACCTACTGTGATACAGTCTAGCATGTCCCTTGCTGAGTACAGACCTCTGCTCTGAGATGTTTGTTTCTTCGTTCACTGCTGCGTCCTCAGTGCCCAGAGCAGAGCCTGGCAGACAGTAGGCACTCTACTTTGTGCAGTGGGGGAGTGAGTGGGTCCCTTTGTGGGGACAGGGCGGTGGGTAGCTGAGGGCTGAGCGGCTTCCCTTGGACAAGACTTCCACACAGTGTCTCGAGGCTACCCCGCCCTGGAATGTTGGCGCCTCATCAGGGATAGAACCGAACTGGCTCCTGCCTGCGCTCGTGGGCTAGCCCACGCCCCAGGAACCCCAGCCTCAGTGGTGGCGTCTGTGCGCACCCGGCCCTCTGAGCTCTGGAGGTGGGGAGGGTAAGTAGGGATTTAATAATGCCCTGCTGCCTGTGTCCTGGGACAGGTGAGGACAAGAAGACTGTCATGGGCAGCGGAGGCAGATGCAGGCCATGGGGAGGGCAGCCCCGGTCCCTGGAGGACAAGGCGGAGGCCGAGGATGCCTCTGCTTTGTCCTCTGGTTGAGGCCTGGGTGGGAACATCCTTCCTGGCAGCCTTCTGTGTCAGTGGCTTGGGTGCAGGCAGAGCAGAACCGTCGGAGCTGGCCGCCGGCTTTGGGGAGGAGCCTGGGGTGTGAGGGACAGTCCGTGCCCCTAAGAAAGGCTGGGCCTTTGATGGCCAGGCTGGAGCCTCACGGTGGCCTCCCGTGCTGCTCCCACGCTTCTGGCCGTTTCCGTGCTTCTTGGTGTAGTTAACACCTGTCCCCTAATGGCCTTACTGAGCGGTGCTGCTTTGGAAGAAGGTGCCGGGGTCAGGGGCTGAGAGGAGAGGTCTGCTCCACCAGGACGGTCCCCTCCTGACAGCACGGAGAGGGAAACAGCGACCCTGGGGTTCGGTGCCGGGGCAGCGGCGGCCCACCCCGTCCCCGCCCCACTGCAGCACAGCCCGGGGGGCGGGGGATGCCCAGTGGCGGCAGGTCAGGAGCTCCAGGGCCGGGATCGCAGGGTGGCAGGCAGGCCCGTTCTCCCACAGCCCTTCTGGAAAGTCAGCCCGGTCGTGGTGGAATCACGCCACTGTGAGGGTCACCTGAACCTCAGGAGCCCTGGTGGCCGGGTTTTCACCTGCAGAGCTGGGCTTGCCCCTAACGCCTCTTCCTTCTCTGTTTTCCCGGAGGGGATCCCGGCCTCTCTTCTTACCTCTGAGGCCTCAGGAGGTCCCAAGGCCTGGGGTGAACAGTCCTGAAACGAAAGAAGCATATTTGCGTGAAATCTGTGTTTCGTTGGCCGTTGGGCAAGTTGAGTGGCAGCGTAAGAGTCCTGGAAACTTGGTCGCTGGTCACTGGCCCTGGGGCTTTCGAGCCAGCAGCGTGACAGTGGACAAGGGACTGACCTCTGCGGCCTTGGTTTCTTGTCTCTAACACGTGGGTAACTCGAGGGTTCTCGCAAGATCACGTAAATATCAAGATCAGCGAGGAGCCTGGCCGTCACCCGAGGGGCCAGTGAGGACGGCGGCGCCGGCCTTTCCCAGCTGGCACTTACCCACGGGCCTTGTCGCTTCTGCCCTCTGCGATCTGAGCCCAGGAGGACCCGGCCACCCCGATGTGAGCCTGGACCAGGGGCTGGGAGACCGGGGGAGGGAGTGATGCAGGGCAAGGGGAGGGCCTCCCTGTTCTCCGGTCCAAGAGGAAAACAGAGCTCCCAGGCCACGGAGAGCCGGAGGGCGCTCTCTCCCCGGAGAAAAGTGGGCAGTGGTGTCGGCCTGGCCGGGGAGGGGGGGGGGCAGGGAGGGTCCTGCTTCCTCCCCAGGTTGTGTTGGGGGCAGGATCGCACCCTGGCTGCTTCCCAAGCCAAGGACTCGTGTCAGGGGAGCCCGTGCATGTGGGGCTGGCTGTGTTAGAAAAACCCAGTCACTTCCTCCAGTGCAGGGAGAACCCAGCTCTCCCTTCTCCAGGGAGTCCCCTTCACTCCTCACACAGGACACTTCACTTTTGGTCACCAAATGTGGGGTGTTTGCCCCACGCCAAGCACTTCTCTGCAATACCAGCTGAGTGTCCCACAGTGTAGCCCAATTCTGACGCCATCTACCTGGAGAGAGCGTCAAACCCTGCAGGTTAAGGGCTCGGACCCATGACACTGCCCCTGCACCTCAGATGCCAATCACTGTTAGGTGCCCAGGTTACCCACACGTCTGTCCGACTTAGCCGTAAATCAGGGTCCCATGACCTCTTCCCCCTTTGGATTCAAGTGATTTGCTAGAGCGGCTCAGAGAAGACAGGGAAACATGGATTTGGTCACCAGTTTATTAGAGGATGTGGTGAAGGATCGGAGGACAGCTGCAAGAGGAGATACACAGGAGAGGTCGGGGAGGCTCCCAGTGCAGGAGTTGCTGTCCCCGTGGGGCTGGGGTGTGTGGGTGTGTTCGCTCCGAACCCTGGTTACTGAGATTCTAATGGACACTTCTCATGTCGTCAGCACAAACCCCAGTTTCAGCCCTTATCCCCGCTCAAGAGAATGGGGGCAGGGTTGGAAGTTCCAAGTCTCTAACCACGGCTTGGTCTTTCCTGTGGCCAGGAGCCATCCAGGAGCACACCTGGGGCCACCTCGCTGAGCGAAGACACTCCTATGGCTAGGAAATGTCAAGGGTTTCAGGGGCCCCGTGCCAGGAACAGGGCGGGTGGGGGGAGACCAAGATATAGTTTCTATTATCTAACTCAGCACCTGGCCTGGGCGGGCCGAGGCCCTGCCTTGGGGAGGTTTGCCCCCAGCACTCTTCCTTCCCTCCCCAGCAGTGAGCGCTCAGTCCAGGTGAGGGGGTGGTTTGCAGAGCTGCAGCTCCCTGAGGCGGGCTGTATTACCAGGCCAGCTGGTGGCCAGCTCCCATTGTCCACGGAGTGAAGAGGCGGGAGTCCCAGGAACGAGAAGGTGCACGGGCAGCCCCTGCATCTGTTATCTGTCCCTCCTGTGTGCACAGGGAGGGACCTGGCCTGAAGGTCCGGGCTGAGCTGGGGGGGAGGGGGAGGTGTTTTCTGCCTGGGGCTCTTTGAGGTCTTCTATCAGCACCTCTGGCCGGGGCCATGGAGGTCTGTGCCCAGACGGCCCCGTTGACCCTGTTTCCTGGGGATTCAGGGTGCAGTCCAGCAGCCGGGAGCCTGCCTGGGGACGCAGTGAAGCTGGGTGAAGTCCCACGTGGGTCCCAGAGAACACGGTCGTCCTACGCTGGGACAAGGAGGTAGGGAGACGGGTCTGTCTGGAGGGCTTGGCTCTCCCATCACCCCAGCCAGACCCTCACTCCACCCTGCATCAGATGCCAATCACAAGTAGTAGGTCCTGTAGCTGTGCCCGGTGGCCAGCTGCTGTCTTTGGTTTATCTCGGTGATAAAGAGTTTTAAAGTAGGTAATCCCTTTGGAAGAGAGTGCGGGGAGGCTCGCGGCGCCCTTGCTCACTGCTCTTGCTCTGTGAACTCCAACTCGACAGAATTAGGCCCTCAGCCCAGGGGACTCCCTGGCCCAGCAAACAATTTGGCCCGTCATCCACCCGCCCTTGCCTGAAACCTGTACCGCAGGGTGAAAGATTATTTCCAGTTGGTTGGCTTCCAGGGCTGTTACGCTTAGACAGCAAGTTGATTTCAGACCAGCCCACTGCACAGAAACCCACATGAGACCCTGACCCTGGGCCCTGCGGCCGAAGAGGTCTGGTCAGAGCTATGAGGGTGGTGCTTCAGCCATGCTCACCGTGGACGACGCTCTGGAACAGGTCGGGGAGTTTGGCTGGTTCCAGAAGCAAGCCTTTCTGACGCTATGCCTGCTCTCTGCCGCCTTCGCCCCCATCTACGTGGGCATCGTCTTCCTGGCCTTCACCCCGGACCACCGCTGCCGGAGCCCCGGGGTGCCCGAGCTGAGCCGTCGATGCGGCTGGAGCCTGGCCGAGGAGCTCAACTACACGGTGCCGGGCCCCGGGCCCGAGGGCCAGGCCTTCCCCCGCCAGTGCCGCCGCTATGAGGTGGACTGGAACCAGAGCGCCCTCGGCTGCGTGGACCCGCTGGCCGGCCTGGCCGCCAACAGCAGCCTCCTGCCTCTGGGCCCCTGTCGGCACGGCTGGGTGTACGACACGCCCGGCTCCTCCATCGTGACCGAGGTACGCGCAGGCCCTGCGCTGGGCCGAGCCTGTGGGTTTCAGGGCCAGGGAGGAAATAGATGACGAAGACTACAAGGTTCAGCTTCACGGCAGGAAAGAGGGAGCGGGGCTGTGTTCCCTGAACTGTAGCATCAGCAGGCTCCAGGCTGGGCACTCGGGATTCTTCCCTTGTTTAATCCTGCACAGACTCTGGGTGTTAAAGGAAGAAACTGAGGAGAGACCATCGAGAGCCGGGCCGAGCTGGGTTGTTTGAGCGCGGGTCTCTGGGGAGACCGGGGCTCCTCTTCTCTCTGCCCCGCTGGCTCCTCGGCAGGCCTGCGGAATTCACCTGGGGTCTAGCTTCCCCACTATTAGAATTGTGAAGCGCCCCCCCCCCCGCCCCGCTGCATTCAAGAGCCATGGACACGTGACAGCTAGACACTGGCCTCCTAGCTGGGTGGAAGCTGCCCTGCAGTCAGACAGAATCCCAGCCTTGCCCCGGATTGGCTGAGCGAAACTGAGTAGGTTACTCAACCTCTCTGAGCCTTAGTTTCCTCATCAGTAAACCAGCGATGACAATGCCCTGCCCTCACAGGGGTCAGCATGAAGGTGTTGACCAGACAAGCCGAGCTATGCTGGGTGTCCCACGGACGGCCCACGGGGGAGGGAGATGGCGGCAAAGGCTTTGCCTGCACAGTTTAATGAGTTATCTGAGCGTTTTCTTTGTGAATATTTTAGTAAAAAGGCACCAGGCTTTTTTTCCTTCACAGACCCTTTGGAAAGCGTTGTACTGTGACAAGCGTGGGCACTGGGAATCTAGAAACAGACCAGGACGGGGAAGTATTGTTCTCTGTGTCTGCAGTATACTCTGCTTGGAAAGGGTCAGATGCAAGAATTCATCCACTCAGTCCTCCATCTGTTCATTCAGTAAACGTATTCCGAGCTTTTCCTCTGTTCGGGCACTGGGTGTGATGCCAGGGAGACAGAGAAGAAACCTATGAGGTTTAAGGAATTTGCAGTCTCCAGGGAGTGAGGGACAGATGGCAGTGGTGAGAATAAGACCGGCATCCCAGACCATGTGTGGGAGATGCGGAGGGGCCTGTGGGCTCTAAGGATGGGGATCTTAGCTACTGAGCTGATCATGGGGGTCTTCCAGGAGGAGGTGGCATTTTTTAAAAAATTGAAGTATAGTTAATGTACAATGTTGTGTTAGTTTCAGGTGTACAGCAAAGTGATTCAGGTATACATACCTACATATCTATTTTTTTTCAGATTCTTTTTCCTTTAAGGTTATTACAAAATATTGAGTATAGTTCCCTGTGCTAGACGGTAGGTCCTTAGGAGGTAGCATTTGAATGGAGCCTCGGGTGGTATTTTGAGCAGCAAGGAGGGGGAACAGAGTGGGCGGGGAAGCGTGAGCCAAAGCTCAGGGGAGAGGGAGCCGGTGCTACATTCGGACAGCAATGAGCTGTTAAATTGATTGGAATCCAGGGTCCAGTAGAGGAGTCCCAGGGGAGAATGGTGGTACCAGCTCACCTTCAGGCCAGAGCACTGAGTCCTTACGCAGGTCACCAGATGAAATACAGGACGCCCGTTAAATTTGAATTTCAGGTCAACAGCGAACACTTTTTCAGGATAATTAAGTCCCAGGTATTGTACAACATTTGCTACAATTGTTGTGCAATACCTGGGAATACAACTGAGGCTGAGAATGCAAATACTGCAGGGGGCATCCTTATACTAAAACAAGAGTTGTTCATCTGAAATTCCAATTCAACAGGGCACCATGTTTTTTTTTTTTTTTCTCTAAATCTGGCCACCCTGCCTTTGTGCCAAACAAGGGAGCTCGCCGGTCAGGCAGAGGACAAAGACTGTCCTCGCTGGACCTTGGGGATGGTCCAGGCGCTGGTGGGCGTGGGGCTGGGGGCTTCGTCAGGCGGGGAGAGCCTGAGGAGGCTGAGACATGAGTCCCGGCGGGACTGTCAACCAACATGGTTGTCACAGGAATGAAAAGAAGAACCGATTTAAGAGACACAGGCCCGGCAGGGGCTGGGGGCCAATTTGCCAGAGGGCTCTGGCTGGGAAGGAAGGGGAACCGAGCTCCTGAAAACTGAGGCTAGAACACAGGGCAGCGGCAGTCTGTGCAGGTGTGGGAGCCTGGCCAGGTGGTGGCCTGAGCGGGGCCGTGGACTTGGAGAGGAGGGGACACAGAAACGATTGGCCAACCGTGGGCTTCCAGTTGCCCTACGATCCAGCGTTGGGGAGGCCTGGGAGGGCGAGCTGAGGGGTTGTAGGGTAGAGCTCATCTGGGGACCTGCGGAGTGTGAGGGCCGGTGGGACCCGGCTGGAGGCGATGAAAGGCCATGAGAGCGCGGGCCTTGAGGTCAGCAGCAGGAGCACAATTTCTCCTGGAAGGAGTGGGCTTCCCTCTAACTCTCCCTTCCCACTGCCTCAAAACCCCTTTTGCCCCCCTTCTCATCCAAAGCTGAAGCTTAATTTGGAGAGAATTCACCTTTGTTGTTCATTTCTGCAGAAATAATCTTTAACTTGGCCTTGCCTTGGACATTGGAACCGGCTTAAGGGAGGACGATGAGGCGACCTGTTTGAATACCCGGCTCCGCTACCCCCCTCGTCCTGGGGACGGAGGTCAGGGTCCATCTGGGGCAGGAATGTGCTGTTTCCAACCTCGCCTGATCCCAGGGATCACCTGGATTCTGACCCATATCTGCTGAGACAGAGTCCACGGGAACCTGTATTCTAACGAGGACGCTGGGCGATTCTGTGCTCGGGCGAGCTTGGTGGATACCATGCTGCTCTATAGGTTGTATTCCCACCACACTTCCTGGTCCCAGTGAAATTCCAGCAGGGACAGTGACCCGGCCTAGAACACCCCATCCTGTACTCCCCCTGTGCAGCCCCAGGCTTTCCCCAGGGGCCAGGCTTGTCTTCCTGGTGGCACAGAAGTGTCTGGGGGCAGTGGCAGGGTTTGGGAGCACAGGGCCAGGCAGGCTCACGAGCCTTGCAGATGCCTCCAGACCGAGACCCTCAGCGCAGCTGGGGGCAGAGTCCTCAGGGAAGGCGGGGTTAGCAGGGAAGGCCGGGTGCCCCTTCCTTGAGCTCCGTGAACACTCTGGCTTCTGCACGCCCCCGGGGAAGGATGGTACCCAGGGCATTTCAGGAGGGGTGGCAGGGACATCTTACAAAGATGCTGACTGCAAAGAGTAGAACAAACCCAGGGCAAAAAAACCGGTGGCCTGCGGCTTTGGTGAAATCTAGAATGCACCGAAAGTCGTCTTGGGCGGAGTGGGCGGAGGCTACAAAGAGGCAGCTGCAGGTGCAGGCCTGGGACAGCTAGATAACACCCAGGAGTGGCCTCCCCCGCATTCTGCTGACAGGGACCAGGTGGCAGGAAAGCCAAAGATCTGCAGGGGGAGCTTCCTGGCGAGGGCGTTTTCAGCTGAATTTTAAAGGGAATAAACACCTGGACCGGCAGAGAACGGGAGCTACTGGTATCTCATCCTGTCTCTCAGATCTGAGCTACTCTTGCGAGCAGACAGCGGGCTCTGGGCATGAGACAGATGGTAGCGCGAGCTCAGTATTAGTTTCTGAAAGTCCAGTGGTAGCAAGGAGTTTTACCTGTGTTTTTTTAACAGTGCTCATGACGGAGCCCCGGGACCCGGAAAAGGGCATGGCTCGTGTAGGCAACTTCAGATCTTTAAAGGTGGTGGGTACAAAGCCTCCACTGAGAAAGTTAAATGGTTTACTATCTACCAAACCATGTGCACATGATCTGTCCCTGCAGTGCCTGCACTAGCTCTGTGACGGCGACAGGACGGGCACCACACACCTATCAGACTGGGAAACTGGGAGACTAAGGCCCAAAGTTGCTAAGTGATCTCCCTGCATCACACCCCACAGTGTCGCCTGGTGGGGCGGAACCATGACTCCAAAGTGTCCCTGGACACCACCCAGCTGGTGCTGTGCCAGGAATGGGGAGGCGAGGGCCCCGGCTGCTACCCCGCAGCCCCTCTCGCGTCCCTGGGGCGCCGTCCTGCTTTCTGCACCGCTGAGCTCTAAGCGGTGATGCTCCCGCATTCGGGCCTCCCAGCTTGCCCAGGCGTGTGGGCATCACCACGCGTGTGCCAGGCATGGAGGGAACCCCGCACACACCAGTGTCCTTCCCCAGGGAACCCGCTCCTGCCTCTGCCTAGGTCTTTCCCCCTCAATCCCTCCCTCTGAGTCTCCTGCCACCCCTGGGTCCCCCTCACCCCACTCCCTGCACACTGTGCAGCACACAGGCTGCTCCCTAGAAGCTCCCACCGCCGGGCCTGTGTGTCTTTGCTCAGCGATTCTCGTGTTGACACTCACAGCTCCATCAGTCATGACCAATTTACATAATTATGGGTAGAATTTACATAATTAAACATATAATTAATATGTACTTAATTAAGGGCCTTGACCAACTCTGGAAAACATTTATTTTACCACATTTATGTCTTTGGATAATTACTTTGCTGTATTTCCTTTAGAAACCTTCCCTTTTGGCCATGCTGTCTTTTGATAGCTGTCAGCGGCACTTGACAACAGCCTCTTTAGTGTATATTGAGGGTAAAGCCACGATAAATATATTAGGCATATAATGACATTGACTGAGATTCACCAGAAACCTTGAATTTGTCTTATGAAAATGTGGTAAAGAGAAAAAGGTGTGAAGCACCTGGGGGATCCCACATTTTGTGTTGTACGTTTACATTGTCCAGAGGGAGGATGGAAGGTGTAGTTTGACTCACAAACGGTCTTGTGTTTTCGGCCCCTCCGACCGCGGTGTGACCCGCAGTTTAACCTGGTGTGCGATGACTCTTGGAAGGTGGACCTCTTTCAGTCCTGTGTGAATGTGGGCTTCTTCCTGGGCTCTCTGGGCGCCGGCTACATTGCAGACAGGTACGTAAAGGCCGATCCGACTAAACAGCACCAACACCATGGAGAGAATGGACTTTAGGGGCCACTGGCGGGATAACGTGGCCAGTGGGAATCTTTGCAGAAGTTGAGGGAGACAAGACATGACAGCGAGTGCTTTGGACTTTGTGGGGCAGCAGGACGGAGGCAGGTGGGGATTTAGGATGGGTTTCAGAGGTTGAAACTGCACGCAGAGTGTATAGCTGGGGTGTGGGGCTGAGAGGAAGGGGGACAAAGCCACTGTTTATGCTTCTAGCAGATGGGTGGAGGCGGGCAGGGCCATTTTTTGAGATGGGACAGAACAGGTTAGGGACAGCCTCGGTTGCTGCTTTTTGGGGTGAAGCGGGTGGGAGCAAGCAAGAGTTCTGTCTTGGGGCTTCCCTGGTGGCACAGTGGTTGAGAGTCCGCCTGCCGATGCAGGGGACACGGGTTCGTGCCCCGGTCTGGGAAGATCCCACATGCCGCGGAGCGGCTGGGCCCGTGAGCCATGGCCGCTGAGCCTGCGCGTCCGGAGCCTGTGCTCCGCAACCGGAGAGGCCGCGACAGTGAGAGGCCCGCGTACCACAAAAAAAAAAAAAAAAAAAAGAAAGAGCTCTGTCTTGGAAGTGGTAAGATTGGAGATGTGTTCAGGGTAGCCTGTGAGACAGAGAAGAGCTGCCAAGTAGGCAGCTGGATTATGAGGTTTGGGCTAGAGTTAAATACTTGGGATTTGTCACCGGCAATTGGTATTTAAAGCTATAAACCATGTCTGAGATAAGCGAGGAGAGGGCATATGGAGAGAAGAGCCACATGTAGGAGTTGGTGGGCAATGGCAGTGTCAGTGGAAGGTTGAAGGTAAGTGAGAGATGAGAGAGTGGATTTTTGTGTGTGGACGACTCTTCCCCACACACCCCCCCACCCCGTATTTCCTTAAAGCACCCCGTGTTTCCTTAATTTCATCTTTACATGTGGGAAGAAGTTGGAGTGAATTTTTCAGTCACAATAGATTAGAATATTTTTAGCATTTATTTATTTATTTTCAGGAGTAGATAATTTTCATGTATGAGTTTAAAAAATATATATTTGTTTTGTTTCTTAAATTCCACATATGGGTGAGATCACATGGTATATGTCTTTCTCTGTCTGACTACTTTCACTTAACATAATACCCTCTACGTCCATCTATGTTGTCACAAATTTATTCTTTTCTATGGTTGAGTAATATTGCATTATTTTATATATATATATATATATATATATATATATATATATATGTATATACATATACACACACACACACACCAAATCTTTATTCATTCATCCATTGATGGACATTTAGGTTGCTTCCATATATTGGCTATTGTAAATAATGCTGCCATAAACATAGAGGTGCAGATATCTTTTTGAATTAGTGTTTTTATTTTCTTTGGAAAAATACCCAGATGTGGAACTGTTGGATTGTATGGTAGTTCCATTTTAAATTTTTGGAAGAAACTCCACACTGTTTTCCATAGTGGCTGCATCAATTTACATTCCCACCAACAGTGTACTAAGGTTCCCTTTTCTCCACATCCTTGTCAACACTTGTTATTTATTGTCTTTTTGATAATAGCCATTCTGATAGGTGTGAGGTGATATCTTGTAGTTTTGATTTGCATTTCCCTGATGATTAGTGATGTTGAGCATCTCTTCATGTGTTTGTTGGCCATCTGTATGTCTTCATTGGAACAATGTCTATTCAGATCCTCTGACCATTTTAAAATCTGGTTGTTTGTTTTTTTGATATTGAGTTGTATGAGCTCTTTATATATTTTGGATATTAACCACTTATCAGATATATTGTTTGCAAATATCTTCTTCCATTCTGTAGACAGCCTTTTCATTTTGTTGATAGTTTCTTTTGCTGTGCAAAAGCTTTTTAGTTTGATGGAGTACCATTTGTTTTTGCTTTTGTTTTCCTTGCCTGAGGAGACATATCCAAAAAATATTGCTAAGACTGATGTCAAAGAGCCTACTGCCTATGTTTGCTTCCAGGAGTTTTGTAGTTTCAGGTCTTACATTTAAGTCATTAATTCATTTTGAGTTTATTTTTGTATATAGTGTGAGAAAGTAGTCTAGTTTGATTCTTTTGCATGTAGCTCTCCAGTTTTCCCACCATCAGTTATTGAGGAGGCTGTCTTTTTCTTATTGTATATTCTTGTCCCCTTTTTCATAGATTAATTGACATATAAGTGTGGGCTTTTTTCTGGGCTCTCTATTCTGTTCCACTGATCTATGTGCCTGTTTTTGTGCCAGTACCATAGTGTTTTGATTACAGTGGCTTTGTAGTATATTTTGAAATCAGGGAGCCTGATACCTCCAGCTTTGTTCTTCTTTCTCAAGATGGTTTTGGCTATTTGGAGTCTTTTGTGTTTCCATACAAATTTTAGAATTATTTGTTCTACTTACATGAAAAATGTCATTGGTATTCTATGGTATTGTATTGTATTGAATTCAATACATTGTATTGAATCTGTAGATTGCCTTGAATGAAGTATAGTCATTTTAACAATATTAATTCTTCCAATCCATGAGCATAGTATATCTTTCCATTTTTTTGTATTGTCTTCAATGTTTTCATCAATGTCTTATAGTTTTCTGAGTACACATCTTTTACTTCCTTGGTTAGATTTATTCCTAGGTATTTTATTTTATTTTTGATGCAATTGTAAATGGGATTGTTTCCTTAATTTCTCTTTCTGATAGTTTGTCATTACTGTATAAAAATGCAACAGATTTCTGTAAATTAATTTTGTAGCCTGTAACTGCTGAATTCATTGATTAGTTCTAATAGTTTTTTTGGTGGCATCTTTAGTATTTTCTACATATAGTATGTCTTCTGCAGTGACTGTTTTACTTCTTCTGTTGGATTCCTTTCTTCTTTCTTTTCTTTCTTTCTTTCTTTCTTTCTTTCTTTCTTTCTTTCTTTCTTTCTTTCTTTCTTTCTTTCTTTCTTTCTTTCTTTCTCTTTTCTTTCTTTCTTTTTTTGTCTGATTGCTGTGGCTAGGACTTCCAATATCATGTTGAGTAAAAGTGGTGAGAGTAGATATCCTTGTCTTGTTCCTGATCTTAGAGGAATTTCTTTCAACTTTTCACCACTGAGTATGATGTTGGCTGTGTGTTTGTCATATATGACCTTTATTATGTTGAGGTATGTTCCCTCTATGCTTACTTTCTGGAGAGTTCTCCATTATAAATGGAGGTTGAATTTTGTCAAAAGCCTTTTCTGTAACTATTGAGATGATCGTATGGTTTTTATTCTTCAATTTGTTAACGTGGTGTATCACATTGATTGATTTGCAGATATAGAACCATCCTTGTATCCTTGAGATAAATCCTGCTTGATCATGGTGTATGATTTTTTTTTAATGTATTGTTGTATTTGGTTTACTAATATTTTTTTGAAAACTTTTGCATCTATGTTCATCAGTGATATCGGCCTGTCATTTTCTCTTTTTGTGGTGTCTTTGACTGATTTCAGTATCAGGGTGATGCTGGCCTCTTAGAATGAGCTTGGAAGCATTCCTTTCTCTTCAATTTTCTGGAATAGTTTGAACAGGATAGGTGTTAACTCTTCTTTAAACGTTTGGTAGAATTCACCTGTGAAGCTGTCTGGTCCTGTGTTTTTGTTTGTTGGGAAATTTTTTTAAAAATTACTGAGTCCATTTCATTACTGGTAATTGGTCTGTTCATATTTTCTATTTCTTCCTGATTCAGCCTTGAGAGATTGTATATTTCTAGAAGTTTATCCATTTCTTCCAGACTGTTCATTTTTTTGGTGTATAATGATTCATAGTAATCTCTTATGATCCTTTGTATTTCTGTGGTGTCAGTTGTAACTTCTTTTTCATTTCTGATTTTATTAATTTGAGCCCTCTGTCTCTTTTTGTTGATGAGTCTGGCTAAAGATTTATCAATTTTTTTTATCTTTTCAAAGAACCTGCTCTTAGTTTCATTGACTTTTTCTATTGTTTTCTTAGTCTCTATTACACTTATTTCTGCTCTGATCTTTATAATTTCTTTCCTTCTACTAACTTGGGTTTTATCTGTTCTTCTTTTTCTAGTTCCTTTAGGTGTAAGGTTAGGTTGTTTATTTGAGATTTTTCTTGTTTCCTGAGGTAGGCTTGTATCACTATAAACTTCCCTCTTAAAACTGTTTTTGCTGCATCCCATAGGTTTTAGATCATTGCATAGATGACTCTTTAAAACAAGATGGCTGTGAAGGAAATGTGGAAGTGGAGAGGTGAAGGGTCCAGGAAGATGAGAACAATATCATGGAGAGAGCAAGGAACCAAAGGGGCTCAGTCAAGGGCTGGACCCAAGTGCAGTGGGTGAGGCTGCCTTTGGGAGGAGACACAGGAGAAAATGGATGCTGGTACTATTATGTCTGACCATTCTTGGGTAAGAAGATGTGGGCTTCAGACAAGAAGTGTCTCTATATAGAAGTTTGAGGCAAGAAGACATGGAGTAGATAAATGAAGTAGACATGCTGGAAGCCAGGAAGGAGGATGACAGGGAAAGGCAGAGGGCTTGCTGGGCCTGGTGGGGAGAGATCCTGGGTGTGGGCAAGTTCAATGTAACCACATAAGAGGTTGGTCCCTTCCTTCCTTGCCTTACTGCCAGAGAATGTGGGATAAGATTTAAAAGATCGAATCAATAAAGCACAATTATGGGATGAAGTTTTAGCAAATAATTTGCCCATTTTATTCATGAAAAAGGAAGGGAAAAACGCTTTTCAATAGTTATCCTATTAGGGGCTTTCCTGGTGGTGCAGTGATTAAGAATTCACCTGCCAATACAGGGGACATGGGTTTGAGCCCTGGTCTGGGAAGATCCCACATGCCGCGGAGCAACTAAGCCTGTGCGCCACAACTACTGAGCCTGCGCTCTAGAGCCCGTGCTCCACAACAAGAGAAGCCACTGCAATGTGAGGCCCACACACTGCAACAAAGAGTAGCCCTCGCTCACAGCACCTAGAGAAAGCCCACACGCAGGAACAAAGACCCAACGCAGCCAAAAATAAATAAAATAAAATAAATAAGTTTATTAAAAAATATTTATACTATTAGAACTGAAGGTTTTCCCAGAAAAACTAGTATGACCATCGATAAGACTAACTATGTGGGGGAAAAGCCTGGCTTCTGGTGCACCCTGTTAATAACAATACAGTCTGTTAAATACAAAGGTAACGAGAGGAGATGAGTCTGAGAAGCAGGAGAGTCAGTGAGGGAGGCCACTCATCCTTGGCTGCGATGCCATGCTGCTGAGAGCGCTCAGGATTCCTCTTCAGTGTGGCTTAATGAACCCCGCAAGAGCCGCTGGTCGCTGTTCACTGAGGATGGACAAGGTCAGGCTTTGAGGAGGGGCAGTGATCAACGGACTGCATGGTCCCTCAGAAAAACTGTCTTGTCTCCCACGAGAGACACTTGCTGTCCCTGTGAACACTCAATACTCACCTCACCTCGTTGTCTCCTTGCCTCTGAAGGTTTGGCCGTAAAGTATGCCTCTTGGCCACCACCCTCATCAGCGCCATCTTGGGCGTCCTGACGGCCATTGCTCCAGACTACACGTCCCTGCTGCTCTTCCGCCTGGGGCAGGGGCTGGTCAGCAAGGGCAGCTGGACGGCTGGTTACACCTTGAGTAAGCACCTGCTGGCCTGAGGTTTCCACACACTTTAAGGAGCCACGGAAGTCAGGTGGTGGGGTAGAATGGGATGAAGCCGAATGTGGAGGTGGGTTTTTTTGGGGAAGAGGATGTTTGCAGGGTCTAGAGAAAGGGTGGTCATTCCAGCTGTATTTGTTGTCTGCGTGACTAGGGCTGGGCATGCTGTCAGGATGGCCTCCTTCTCTCTCTCTCTTGCTCGCTCTCTTTCTTTCTGTTTGAGAGACACTTATATAACCACTTTAATAAATCAGTGTTTCCTATCAACTAATCCATTTGGGAAAAGAAGATCACATGTGATGTGGTTACAACGATGGGGGTGTGCACGAAGGGGAGACAGGTGGGAGAGTATTTTAACATTTTAAATAGGAAAGAACCAGCATCTTTCAAAGTAAATACAACAAACTCAACTGGTTTGAAGGACACTGAACAGTTAGGAGAGAAGACATAGAGGAAATAAAAGAAGAGATAAACATAATGATTTTAAAAAATGAAGTGCAAAGCAATGTAATTCTATATACTATTTTTTTTTCCGAATTTTCTCTGAAGGGTAAGAATAGAAAATGAAAAATACTTCCTTAGAAGAAGGTAGTATAAGAACCATCTGTGCTTCCCTCAGCCGGTTTTGGGCACGTCAGACAGCAGTGAGGATAACCCACATTTCTGCCATGTCGTGCCGTCTCTGAAGACGAAGTCCTATGGCTTGGCATCCTGAGAAACAGTTCACTAGAGCCAAGAAAAATCATATTCCTCCCTTGAGAAACCATGAACACGCCGGTTAAGTGTAGTGAGTTCAGCACATATTTAGTGAGAGTCCAGCCACCTATATGCTGAACGTGCACTACTTGGCCCGTGGTGAAGAGGATTAATTTTGAGGTCAAAGCTACACCCAACACGGACCGGCTGTGTGGGCTTACAGACAAGTTCCATAACCTCTCCGTGCCTCAGGCTCCTCCGCATGGGAATGACAAGGCTGTGAGGTAGACGAGGTGCCCCAGGTGTAGCCTAGAGGGACTCCTCCCTGCAGCACGCGCACCTGCTGCCACTTGGCAGGCAGGGGGCGAGATGGGGTGCCAAGAGGGATAAGGCCCCCGTCCTCCCTCAAGGAGCTCAAAGGCTAGAGAGAAAGGGAGACCCACTGGGAACCCCATTTACCCGCGGTGGAGCGAGAGCTACCCCTGGCCTCGTTCTTCCCGCGGCTGTCCCTGCTTGCTGTGGGCCACACATCCCCTGGTCCTGTGCACGCTGCTCCTGCGCAGTCCCCTGTATTGACTCCTCTTCTGCTCCCCGACCCCTCAACGTGGCAGGACCCAGGAGACTGTGCTCCCCCATCCCCCAGTCTGTCCCACCTATGCCCCCCTCCCCAGCCCTGCTGTCCCCTTTACTTTCAAAATCCCTCCGGAACCCCATCATCTCACTCCTCCGCTGTCTGCACGGCTCCCAGACACCAGCGTCACCTCACCTCCACGGTGGTCTCCCTGTGGCACCTACAGGCAGCAGCACAGCGAGTCTTTAATAGACGTGGGATCGCGTCACCCCTGGGCCGCGGCGGCTCTGCGTTTCCCGCAGTGGAAGCCAATGTTCTGGGCAAGCCTGTGAGGCCCCCCAGGAGGGCGCATTGCCCCACTGACGGGGTCCTCGTCCACAGGGCCACCGCGCTGCTGTTTCCTCTGCCTGGAACTCGCTTCGCCCTTCTGTGTTTGGCTAAACTCCCTCAACTCTTGCAGGTCTTGGCTCAAATGTCATGCACGAGCTCCACCCCACTGCTCTCTGAAAATCTGCACCCCCTCCACCCTGGACCCTCCTGAATCCCCTCGGGCCATCTACCTTCTCTCTCCGCACAGCGCGCAGCGCGTTATGACCGGCTGTGACTTCTCACTTGTGTGTGTCGTCCACCATCTCTCACGAGAATGCGGGCTTAGGAGGGCAGGACTCTGCCGACTGAGCTCACGATACATCCAAACACCCACAACACGCCCAGGTCCCTGGCGGGCACGCAAAGACCGTCGTGAAATTGACGAGCGCTCCCGGGGGTCGTGGAAAATAGTCCAGCTCGGCCTGGAGCCGATGGGAGGAAGGCTCCGGGGAAGAGAGCCCGGCAGACTGAATCCTGCCGCGTGAAAAGGAGAACTCCAGACGGCAGATGGGGGGTTTCCAAAAGGGGCGGCTGCAGGAGAGCCGGGACTAAAGGACTGGGCCTCGTGGGGAGGAGACGGAAGGGCGTTTGGGGAAGGAGCCCCGGAGGCGCACGGAGGAGGCGGGGGCGCGCCGCCCTGGCTTCTCTTCTCGGTGGAGCTCACCAGTGACGCTTCTCCTGTTTCAGTCACAGAATTCGTGGGCTTGGGCTACAGAAGAACGGTGGCGATCCTCTACCAGGTGGCGTTCACGGTGGGGCTCGTGCTGCTCTCCGGGCTGGCCTACGCGGTCCCTCACTGGCGCTGGCTGCAGCTGGCCGTGTCTCTGCCCACCTTCCTCCTCCCGCTGTGCTACTGGTACTGTGTCCTCGCGGGGACCCCGTCTTCCCGGCGGCCAGGGCGGCCCTACCCGCAGGCCTGGGGCTTACAGCCATCTGTGCCGTTTGGGGAGCTCTGTCACATTCCCCCGGGGGCGCTGCCCTCAAATAGAGCTTCTTTCAACTCGCGTCCCCAAGATAGAGGCTGGGATGCTACGAGTCAGACAGAAGGGCGCCGAGTCACAAAGGAGGCATCTGCTGTCTGTCGAGTGAATGAAGGGATGAAAGGATCTTTGGGGAGTGTGCACATTAAACCGTTAGGAACAAAACCCGTTCAAGTGAGCTGTTAATCTTATTAGCTGTCAGCCCTTGGCAGGGTGAAGGGAGGGGCAACTAGACAGCTGAGTTTTTATTGTGGGGGAGGGAAGTGGGGGTCGGTGGGGGGGGCGTGGTAGCAGAGAGGTTTGTGGAGAGAACGATCGCGTCCATGCAGCTTTCGTCACCGTTTTGCTGAGGGCAGATCTTATCCGTGGGAGGCATCGAGTCCACCCAGTTTCTCAAACCTGCGGCTCTAAGCACACTCCCGTCCGGGAAGAGCCTGCTCCCTCCTTGTCAGTGTGAAACAAGGAGCCCTCCAGTGACGGGACCCCCTGGCTGAGTCCCGATGGCCGGGCTGGGTGAGACTATACCTGTGTGTTTTCAGATGACCAGAGATTCCCAATCTTTGACTTTATAACATCCCTGTCCCATTTAAAATAAACACCATGGTGTACTTGATGCTAAAAAAAAAGTGACTATAGTTTATTTTGTTTTGGAAATATTTTGAGACATGTTCCACAGCCCCTGTCTTACGAGGAGGCAGCGGCTGTATCGCAAGGGGTGGGGCATGTGGAGCATGTGTTACGTGTGAGAGATTTCCTGGGGTGGGGAGAAGGGCTGCTGGCTTCCAGGAGAGAATGGGACCCCCGCCCCACCGGATGAAGGCTACATAGGAAGCGATGGTTCTCTTCTGGTCCGTCAATCCTAGCAGGTGGCACTAAGACCACGAGTGACTCACAGAGCTCCTGTGTGGGCTCTGGGCCAGCACACAGTGGCCCCAGATGCTCGTCCACCAGACGCTTGAGGAATCACAGTCCCAGCGTGAGCCCCTGATCGGGGCTTAACATCAGATGAGCTCCGCGGAAAATGAGACGTAGTGATGATGTGTGTCCACAGGTTTGTGCCCGAGTCTCCCCGATGGCTGTTATCACAAAAGAGAAACACTCAAGCAGTAAAGATAATGGACCACATAGCCCAGAAGAATGGGAAATTGCCCCCTGCCGACCTCAAGGTGACAGCCCAGCAGCGGGTTTCTCCCGTCACTGAACTTTGGGTTGCATTTATCACTTAGAGCATGCCTGTGGGGCTGCCTTGGGAGGCAAGAGGGCACTGGTGACATTTGGGGTGATGGGTGTGGCGGGCAGCCATGCGAGGACCGACCTTGGGGCGGGGGCCGGGAAAGGGGACCCTGATGGCGTTTCCTGCTCACGGCAGCTTGGGTGCAGCTGACGCCCTGACTCCTTCCTAGATGCTGTCTCTCAAAGAGGATGTCACTGAAAAGCTGAGCCCCTCGTTTGTAGACCTGTTCCGCACGCCGCACCTGAGGAAGCACACCTTCATCCTGATGTACCTGTGGTAAGGGCCCTTTAGGGTTTAGGAAAGGGTTTAGGGATTAGGAAACTCACATCCAGATTCACCCATGTACCCCCGGCACACCCCCAGGGCTGCATCCACCTCCCAGGTAGCTACCTGGAGACGGGGTCTCCGCGCTCTTTCCTCAAGGGGCGCCGGGTCAGCTCCCGACATCAGGGCTTTCTCCTCAGCACGAGGGAGGTTGTTCAGTTACTCCCCGAATGCCGGGGCTGAGTAGCTGCACCCTGGGCTTCCCTTCCACTGGAGTCGCTCTGCTGCCCTGCCCTTGTGTGCCCTTCCATGAAATCAGGGTTCCAACTAAGAGGGCAGCCCCTGGCACCCTCAGTAATTACTTGCTGAAGGTTGAATGAATGACCACTGTTCCACAGAGTCCATCCCAGGTTCCTTAGATGCCAGGCTAACCTGACCCTGTCCCGGCAGCCCCGGTCACCGTGTCTCCGGGCAGGCCCAGGAGTCCTGTGCCCGCTACGTGATGGGCCTCTGCAAACACCCCGGGTGCCTGGTGCATTTCTCATGATGCTCAGTATTCGACTCAGCAATGTCTCTTCGGTGTGGAGGCCCGGGACGCTGCAGATAGGAAGGCTTGCTCCCCTCCTATGTTACTCCACGGCCCACTTCCATCCCCTAAGCACTCCTGTCAAGGTGGTGGTTTTGTCCCCTCTGCTGTCTTACGCTCCTCCACGCAATCCTTGGGCAGATTCTGCTCTGTCTTGCAAATATACTGAGACTCTGCCATTCCCCGTCACCTGCTCTCTCAGGTCCCCCTGGGAGTGTCGTGATCTCTCGTCCGTGTTGTTGCGGCAGCCTCCTCGCTGGTGGTCTGCCCCCACTCCTGTCCCCCCAGGAACTGCTCACAAAGCAGGCAAAGGTCACGGCCCGGGTCACCCCCTCGTCCACATCCTCACCGGCTTCCTAGTCCACCGAGAAGAAAACCAGATTCCTTCCTACAAGGCCTCACGCGCCCTGGCCCCTGGACCCCTTCTCCTGCTGTCCCCTCCCCTCCTCCCCGCCCCCCCATCCACTCCATTCATCACAGCATCTCGGGAGGGGTGCCCATCACTTCCTGGCTGTGTGACTGTCAGGCAGCTTCGTGATCTCTGTGACTCAGTTTCCTCATCAGCCAGTGGATGTAATGATAGGACCTACTCACAGGCCTGTTGGAAGAATTAATGAGATAATATGTATAAAGGGCTTATGCCTGACAACTACAAATTGCTGTGTGTTTTAATGTGTGCATGCAATTCGCGGGTCCTGCCAAGAGATGGCAGCCCTGCACATTTGTTAACTGTTGCTAGTTTTTTGTTTGTTTTTTGGGGGTCTTTTTGGACAGAAAATTCAGGGTTCTCCATTCCTTTCTCTTGAATCAGTCTCTTTGTGGGTTAAAGGTGACCGTTCCCGTTTAACCGGCTAAGCTAACCAGCATGGAGGACCCTACCGGGCTCATCTTAACTCACTGAGTTGCTGCCAGGGCCTTCCTTCTTGTATTCTTTTTCTTTTTTAATTTACATTTAAAAAAATATTTATTTATTTGGCTGCGTCGGGTCTTAGTTGTGGCACACAGGATCTTTGTTACAGCATGCAGGATAAGTGGGCTCAGTAGCTGTGGCGCGTGGGCTTAGTTGCCCCGCAGCAGGTGGGATCTCAGTTCCCCGATCAGGGATCGAACCTGCGTCCTCTGCATTGGAAGCCGGATTCTTAACCACTGGACCACCAGGGAAGTCCTCTTGTATTCTTGACCCTTTGGTTCAACCAGGAATAATTTAGGACTAGAAACAAAAGCATCCCATGCTTCTCTGGGTGCAGCTTTATAAAACCAGGGGGTATAGTAATGAGAAACATACGCTGTGATCTCAGTTTTGGAGCTGATGGGCAATTGGCATTTCTATAAGAAAATAATTTCTTATCCACCTAAATCTCTTCTCACAGTGTGAATACAGTCGACCCCCCACATCTGCAGGTTCTGCCTCTGGGCATTCACCCAACTGCAGATCAAAAATATCTGAAAAAAATTCCAGAGAGTCCCCAAAAGCAAAACTTGAATTTGCTGCATGCTAGCAACTATTTACATAGCATTTACATTATATTAGGTATAATAAGTTATTTAGAGATGATTTCAAGTATACGGGAGGATGTGCATAAGTTCTATGCAAATACTACGCCAATTTATACAAGGGTCTTAAGCATCCTTGGATCTTGGTATCCCGGGGGCTCCTGGAACCAATCCCCAAAGGATAGTGAGGAACAGCTGTACCGGTAGAATCATTCAACGTTCCAAAATTATGTAGTTTGACCAAAAGTGACACATGGGACTCTCTGAATTCCCCCCTGAGTGGGAGTGGCTGTGCTGGTCCCCATCGGTCTGTGTGCCATTTTCTGTGACACTGCTATTCTTTCCTCCAATATGGATGAAGGGGTCGTGCAGCGGGAAATGAGGTAAAAAGAGTAAGGGGATAGTGCCTGTTAAAGATGGTGTGATGTGTGGAGGGAGGACCACTGTGGAGCTGGAAAGACTTGGCCGACTTCTCCACCCTGGTGTGTTCTGGGTCCTTGCCCTTGGAGAGACAACAATGACAGCAGTAAAATCTCATCTTCACTGAGTGCCCACTCTGTGCCCGGAACTATACTGAGCACGTCTTGTCCATTACCTCAATGAATTCTCAAGACAACCCAAATTCACAGCTGAAGGAATTGAGGCGCAGAGAGGTTAGTTAACTTACTTAAGACCACACAGCTCATACAGCAGTCTGATTCCTGAAACTGCTCACTCACCACTGCCTTCTCCTGCCCGTCCCCTTGGAGGCCATTGGAGCATCTGATGAGGTAGGGCATATGCAGTGCTCAGGGCAGGGCCAGCACCCAGGTGCGCGGTAAACAGTAGCTACCATTGTTTGCCATTTCTCGAAAACGGGAACCTATCCTGTAAGTCACACCCTCCCATAAATTGTGAAAGGAGGGTCTCATCGAGGGCCCCTCAAGGGCCCCTTTCTTGATTTTGATCCCCCTCTTCTCATATCGCTCTAGAACATTCTACACCCAGCTCGCGGTGTCCTTTATCCTCCCAGCCAGAATCCTAAATCTCCCCTCCTCCGAGGAGCTTGCCTTTGACCCGGCCTCTCCTCCCTGCTCAGGCTCACCAGCTCCGTACTCTACCAGGGCCTCATCATGCACATGGGCGTCACCGGCGGGAACCTCTATCTGGATTTCTTCTACTCGGCTCTGGTCGAATTCCCGGCGGCCTTCATCATCCTCGTCACCATTGAGCGCTTCGGCTGCCTCTACCCGCTGGCTGGGTCCAATCTGGTGGTGGGGGCAGCCTGCTTCCTCATGATCTTTATCTCACACGGTGAGTGGTCCACTTTCATCATCTTCCGGGTCATTGAATTGTGGGAATAGTGTGTTAACTCTTTCATGAGCCTCTGGCACAGACACAAAGACAAGGCATTACCCGAGTCTAGAATCATTTTTTAAAACATTTACGTTGAGGTATAACATACGTACAATGAGCCCATTATAAGTGTTCAAGCCAGTGAATTTTTACATGAGTGTATGTCTGGGCACCACGACCTACGAAAAGGTAAAGAACATTGCCAACATCTCGGAAGGTTTCCTCACCCTCCTTGACCGTCAGTATTCACCACCCCTGCGTGGGTCACCACTACCCTGGTCTCTGCCACTGCAGATTAATGTTGACTGTTCTTGAACTTCATACAAACGGAACCATACCACGCGTGCTCTGTGTGGCCTCACTTCATTTGCTCATCCTTACGTCCACGAGGTTCATCCACGTTGTCACGAGAGTGAAGTTTGAACTTCTTCCTTATCGTGAGGCATCCCAGTGTATGAATACCCCACTATATATCCACGCCACTGTTGATTGACAGTTGTGTGGCCTCCAGTGTCTGCCTATTGGGATTAAGGCTGCAGTGAACATTCGGGCACATCTTTTCGTGGACAGTCATTTCCCTTGCTATGAGGGGGATGTATGTTAGTTTTAGCAGATATAGCCAGACAGCTTTCCATGCGGTTGGACCAATTCACGCTCCCACCGCGATGCGTGAGCATTCCCATGGCTGCACGTCCTCACCAATGCTTGGTATGCTGGCCTTTCTAACCAGCCATTTTGGTGCCCGTGTGCTTTACTCCATAATTCTTAGCAATCCAAGATAAGCCAAAGGAGATTCATTTGGGTGGTTTTAATTTAAGTACATAAATTGCCTTTCTCATCTGTTACTTTTGGAAATGTTAAAAAAATACGAAGGCAGATTTGCTATTTTCTCAGTTTTTATTGCTTGTGCTCTGAGCTCATTGGTTTGAGTCGTTTGGGCAGGCTTTTGGATAGGATATTACGGGAAACGTCCTGTAAAATCTGTATTCTCAAGAACCAGGTTCTATAGATCAGGCTGGAAATTTAAAGAGATGGGAAAAGGTAACTCAAGTTTTTTTCTCCCTCCTTTTGTGGAGAGAGAACAAAGAAGGCAGTAAAAGAGGCAGAGTGCATCTGAAATCGATCTTACCCATTCTCTCCCCATCTCTCTTTTTCTGGAATCCTGGTAAAATGGAATGAATGGGCAGCTTTTTATTTTTATTTTTTAGTCACAGCATGGAGTGCTGAGAGGGAGCCTGAGGTCGAGACTGTTTATCACCTCAGGGATAAACCTTAGGTGATTCCTAAGCTGAGAGGGGACTCAGGCATCACCCCCTCTGTCCTGCGCCCCCCGCAGGACCCTCCTCCCAGTGCCCGCCCTCTCCGCTTGCCCCCATTTAGTCCCCATCACATTAGATGATAAACCTTCACTGCCACCCACCCCCCCGCAGCAAGGAAATATTTCAGTCACTTCTATGCACTCGATGTAGCAGCACCTCGGCCCTAGGATCTCAGATGTGAGCAAAGCAGAGAAAGTTTCTGTTTTGTGGAGCTTATGTTCTAGATGAAAAAGAGAAGGAGGGAGAGGGACGAGGCGATAATTCTTTGTCTGGTGGTCACAGGTGGCCTTAGGAAACCTGAATGAAGTGGGGACGAGCCACGTAAGCATCTGGGGAAGGAGCTTTGCAGGCAGGGGAGCAGCAAGAGCGAGGACCCCGTGGATGGGGAGAGCTGGCACTGGAGGAGGAGCGGCGGGACCCTTGTGACCGGGGCTGGGCAGGTGGGGGCGAGGACAGGCAGAGTGAGGTCAGGGGTTAGCAGGAGATGCCAGCGTGGGTTTTATCCCGATCATGGAAGGAAACCACCTGTCTCTGCACAGGGCGGCTACGCGGCCGGACTGTGGCTCTAACTGGGCCCTCTGGCTGCTGAGGAGAGGGGCCCGGGCCCTGACAGAGGCAGGGCAGGTCTCTGAGGGCAGGGATGCTGTGCATGTCCAGTGGAGCATCTTGCCAAATCGATCAAAGGCCACAGAATTTGTGACAAGGGCCCCCCTCTAGATTTCTGAGTGAATTCCTTTATCTTCTATCTTTTGGGAGCTGGGAGGTGTGGTCCCTCACTAAAGGCTTGACTTGGGTTCTCCAGCAGGCGGAGGGCAGCTGAGACCTGGAGAGACTATGACGGCCCTGGGCTGTCTGGGTCTTAGGGCCACCGGGTCTGCTCTCCCGGGAGCCTCATGCTGGCAGAGTGAAGGAAGCATACCTTCCATGGGTAGCCGGCTCGTGGGGACAAGGGCCAAGATGACACGCTGTCTGTGACCCCAGAGGTTTTGCTGGTGAGCTGGCCTGTCTCAGAAGCCACTGGTGGTTTAGGGCTCGGGTAAACACCTACCAACCAAGTGAAGTGGATGATGGTGCCCCGGGAAGGAGAGGGCTTCCGGTACCTCCAGCTAATCAAGAACCGAGAGCAGTCTCCTGGGAGGAGACGAGGGTTCGCTTTCCTCATGTTCTCAGACTGTTCTGAAAGGTGTTTGGGTTAAAAATGTGTTGGGAAATGAACACTCGACTGAGGATGAGAAATCTGGTCTACCAGCCCCAGGACTTCTGCCCGAGAGAACCATGCTGTTGAGGACCTATTATATTTCAGGCACCGTGCCAGCAACCACAGTATCCACGATAATTAAAAAGCCAACACTGATGGCGTGGTCACGGTGCACATCCGACACGTATTATCTCTACATCTCACAACAACCTACGAGCTGGGTAAAATTATTCCCATTTTACAACTGAGGAGACTGAAGCATGAAGAAGTAAATCGTGGGCTTCCCTGGTGGTGCAGTGGTTAAGAATCCGCCTGTCAATGCAGGGGACACGGGTTCGAGCCCTGGTCCGGGAAGATCCCACATGCTGCGGAGCAACTAAGCCCGTGAGCCACAACTGCTGAACCTGCGCTCTAGAGCCCATGAGCCACAGCTACAACTACCCAACACAGCCAAAATATAAATAAATTAATTGATTAAAAAAAAAAAAGAAGAAGTAAAGCATTTGCCAGGTCCCACCGCTGACGGAAGGCCGAGCTGAGATTCGAAAAGCACATTCGTCCCTCTGCCCAGCGGGGCCTCCCCTCATGCGTCATCATCAAGTCCCGAAACCTTTCAGGACTCATTTTACGTATCCACAATGGAGGGGTCAGATAAGACAATCTTTCCGGCCCTTCCAGCTCTGAAGTCCAAGGTTCCGATCACGGCTTTTCCCGGCAACTCCACGGGCACAGTCCTCACTTGCTCTCCACGCCCTCTGTGTGTTTCTTCTCCAGATCTGCACTGGTTGAATATCGTGGTAGCTTGTGTTGGCCGAATGGGAATCACCCTCGCGTTCCAGATGGTGTGCCTGGTGAATGCTGAGTTGTACCCTACGTTCCTCAGGTGAGTGCACGGTGGTGTGGGCTGGGTGGCCGCTGGCAGAGCTGTGGGCCAGCCAGGCTCGGTGAGTACCATCCGCCAAGATGCCCCAAGGGTGGATTGTCTGATACTGAGATGGGGGCTGGGCATCAAAGACGGGGCCCTCGCCTAACCTGGTAGAGAAGGTGAAATGCACAGGTTCCGTGGACTAAGGGTCGCATCGTGCCCTGTACGGAGGGCAAGTGCAAGAGAAAGGCATCTGGCACAGAGGAGAGAGCCCTGCGCGGCGCGTGGGAGGCTGAGGTGCAGCCCTGTCCTTAGCGCCGACCAGTTGTCTAAACTTCCGCAGCTCCACTGACACCTCTGGACATAAGTTGCTTAAGAGCAGTTCATATTTGTACGGTGACAGAGCATTGCCAGACATGGGCTGCGGGTCATCCTATAATACCATTGTGATCCCCATTTTACATATGAGAAAACTGAGGTTTACAAAGAGAAAGAGACCTTCCAAGAGTCACACAGCTAGAAAGTGGCAGGGCCCAGACAAGAACCCACTTTCTTTCTTTCTTTCTCTCCCTCCCCCTTCCTTCCTTCCTTCCTCCCTTTCTTCCTTCCTTTCTCTCTCTCTCTTTCTTTCATTGAAGTATAGTTGATTTACAATGTTGTGTTAATTTCTGCTGTACAACAAAGTGATTCAGTTATGCATAATATGTATATATATTCTTTTTCATATTCTTTCCCATTATGGTTTATCACAGGATATTGAATATAGTTACCTGTGCTGTACAGTAGGACCTTGTTGTTTATCCATTCTGTATATAATAGTTTGCATCTGCTAATCCCAAACTCCCAGACTATCCTTCCCCCACCCCCTCACCCTCTTGGCAACCAAGAACCCACTTCTTTCTGACCTTGAAGCTGATGCTTTTCCCATGATGACTCTGTAAACATAGCAACAGGCTTAGATGACTCATTGCTTAAAGCCAGGTTTGTTGAAGTAGAATTTTCTTAGAGCAAAATTCCCCCTAAAAGGTACAGTTTGATTAGTGTTGATTATACTCGTTTCACCACCATCACAGTCGATGTAATATAGAGACATTTCCATCACCTCCAAAGGCTCCGGACGCGCAGGCTCAGCAGCCATGGCTCACGGGCCCAGCCGCTCCGCGGCATGTGGGATCCTCCTGGACCGGGGCACGAACCCGTGTCCCCTGCATTGGCAGGCGGACTCTCAACCACTGCGCCACCAGGGAAGCCCCAAATGAAGAGCATTTTTATTGTAAAAGTAATTAACCACTTTATTTAAAGCTTTAATTCTGATCTTTGTTAGAATTTGGCAGATTTCCTTAAACTCGTTTTTCCTCTGTATAAATTGTTTCTTCTCCCCATGTCATCAGACCAGTGAAGCCTAAGAAATATTCCAGCTCCCCATATCCCCCTCTGACAGCGGGACAGCTCTCAGAACCCCTCCCTACGCCAGAAGACACAAGGGTGACTCTGATTCACTCTTTCCTCTCTCCTGCCCATCCCTTCATTAAAAGGCCGTCTCTCATATCCTCATCTGGAAAAGGTTGCTTGGAATGAGTACAAAGAGACGAAGACAAATGAAGGAGAAAAACCTACATCTGGCAGTTCTGAGCCGAGTCTAAAATAGCCGGGCCAAACAATTCCATTGTCATGGCCACTGGACCCAGGGGACTGACTCAGAATGTAAACTGCCTAAGGTACTGAGCGCCTGGCGCTGGGTGGAAGAAGGCCAAGTGACATGTCCTCAAGGAGCCCTTGACTGTTTGTGCAGAGAGGCAGTCTGATGAGGATTCTCAGTAATTAGGAAGGGAGGTCCGGTGTTCAGAAATAACAAACTTGATCCACACACACCACACACAAAAGTAAGGCACTCATGAAAGTTTCGATATTTTCAATCAGTTGAATCAAATTGAAATTGGAAAAAAGGGATTATTACTTTACAAGCACTTCAAGTGCAAAGAGTTTCTAGGTAAACCATTTTGACCCTGCTTCTTATTCATAGGAGGCTTTAGAGTTGAACGGCATCCTCCTTCTAACTGTCTGCAACATATATTGTCAAGAACATTCTTTTGGCATCAGTACGCTCTGCCTTGTGTTGAAAATCATCCTCCTGCTTTTACCTCATCACTATATTATGAGCTCCTTGAAAGCAGGAACTACATGTCATACCTCTCTGTACCTTCTGACACTGTTCTATAGCTATACTAACCAGTCACCTGGTGCTTGTAGGATGAACGAATGAAGTATCACAGATGTATGAACTTTAAAGAAGGGGCCTAGTTCTTCACTTTGTCTAGCGTCTGTGTGCTTGTCAAATTTTTCTCTCTTTTTAAGACTTATTTTCTTAAAATTGTAAAAAAAAATAAGGGTGTCTTTTTTTCCTCCTCTTGGAAATCACACTAATGCTATTAGAAGAATGAGAAACAGAAGAAAAAAAAATGCAAATGCCATTTTTGAAACTAGGATGACCCTGAAAGACAATAGTGAACAAGAAGGGCTGCCTAATGCAGTGAGTCTAAGAGGGTCTGGAAGACTCCAGGGAAGCTCCCTGTGACAGCAAATTGGAGACAAGGCCAGTGGTTTTCCAAAGCAGGAAGTGTACATTGAAGGGTCTAACCCACAAGCCCTTGCTGCAATAACAGGGAGGATGCAGGGCTGGGGGCATGTGCTTCCTCCCCTGGGTGTTGTGTGGCTGGAGATGAGCCAGGGAGGGCAAGGCTGTGGGAGAACATTCAGGAACCTTTGAGGGAGCAGTGTGCTGTGAGGTGGGGTGGAAGAGAGAGACCCTGCAGGGTGAGAAGTCCTGTACTGTCAGCCCCTGTAGACTAGGGATAAGAGAGGCCAATGCATCTAAACACAGACAACCCTGGTCAGAAAGAAAACGTCTAGTAGCCTAGAACGTGCCCCTCCCCACAAATCCTTCTAAAATAGCTGATACAGAAAGAAATCATAGTACTAAAAGAAGAAGAATAACTTAAAAAGTAACTTGCCCAGGAGCTATACAAATATATCATGAGATGAAAGGGGGAAAGGAAGAGGAAAAGCAAATGGCAAATGAAGAAAATGCACAGGGATAAATATTGTCAGAAAGCAAATAAAAAGTGTGGCCAAATATACTACAGCTAAATGCAAAATATTAATGAATCAATCATCTCTATAAAATAAGAGTGTAGGGCTTCCCTGGTGGCGCAGTGGTTGAGAGTCCGCCTGCCGATGCAGGGGACACGGGTTCGTGCCCCAGTCCGGGGAGATCCCACATGCCGTGGAGCGGCTGGACCAGTGAGCCATGGCCGCTGAGCCTGCGCATCCGGAGCCTGTGCCCCCGCAATGGGAGAGGCCACAACAGTGAGAGGCCCGCGTACCGCAAAAAAAAAAAAAAAAAAAAAAAGAGTGTAAAGCAGAGATGCAAGTTCTTGGGAGACTATGTGATAAGACAATAGATGAAGTCAGCTCAGGCTAAAAAAAACAAAAAGAAAAATTAAAATATTTGACAAATGAAAACTACTTTGAAAGCATTACAAAGGAGAACTGATATAGTAAAGGCAAGACAGGCCTAAGAATTGCAAAGTAAGATTGAAATAAACAGAATTTAAAAGGCTTAGAGATCATGTTTAAACATATGTTCCCCAGAAGATAATTGAAATAATGAAACAAAAGAACTTCAAGAAAAAAAAAAAACTTGAAGAAAATGTCTGAAAATAAAAGAATGCTTGGATTTATAATTTGGAGTGGCATATGCCGTGTAACAGAACAAACTGACCCAGAACACACACACACAACATCAAGAAAGGCACATCACAGAAACCTTAAAAAGCAGTCAGAGAAAAAAGACATCAGAAAAAGGAACAAAGATAATAAGGCCAGTAGATTTCTCATTGGAAACAATGCAAACAAGAAGGTGGTAGAACAACATCTTTGATGTACTGAAAGAAAAACTGTCAACCTAGAATTCTTGACTCATCAAAAAATAAACTTTCAAAAAATGGATGGAAAATAAAACCTTTTTCAGATATATAAAAGCTGAACAAGTTCGTCGCAAGCAGACCTGTACTACAAGAAATGTAAAAGTCTTTCAGAGATAAGGAAAATGATATCAGGTTGGCAAAAAAAAGACCCAACTGTATGCTGTCTATAAGAAACTAACTTTAAATTTAAGGGCAGAGATAGTTTAAAAGTAGAAGTATGGAAAAGATATTCCACGTGAACACTCATAAAAAGAAAGCCAGAGTGGCTATATTCCTATAAGACAGAGTAGATTTCAGAGCAAAGACTATTGTCAGGGATGAAGAGGGAGGTCATTTCAAGTAGACAGTTTCCTTACATTTCCCCTCTGGCTTTCTTTGTCCTCCATTTCTTAATATCCTCTCTTTATCCTTCCCTGTCCCTCTATGTGAAAGAAAGAACTCTAATGACACCAACCAATTCTCCAATCTCCAAACAATTCTTACAATCCAATTCTGACATTAACTACCTGGAATTAGTGCAGACTTCACAGGTTAAGGCTTCGTCCCACATGACTGCCCTTACTTTAGATGCTAGTTGCAAGCCCCGCATTGTACACCTACACTTCTGACCACTGGCTATAAATCAGATTCCCGTGACCCCCTCCTTGAGTTCAGTAACTTACTGTAATGGCTCACAGAACTCAGGGAAGCACTTACATTTACTGGTTTATTATAAAGGATAGAAACAGCCAGATGAAAAGGTACACAGGGCAAGGTCTGGAAGGGTCCTGAGCACAGGTGCTTCTATCCCTGTGGAGTTGGGGTGTGCCACCCTCTCGGCACATTATGTAGGTGTGATTGATTAAATCATCAGTGATTAACTCCATCTCCAGCCCCTCTCCCCTCCCTGGAGGTTCAGGAATGGTGTGTTTGCTTTAAAACAAGTTTATCATTTGGAAAATTGATTCACAGAGATGTCATCTTTTTTGTTCTCTGTATTTTATCAGGAACCTTGGAGTGATGGTGTGTTCCTCCCTGTGTGACTTGGGTGGGGTCATCACCCCCTTCCTGGTCTTCAGGCTGATGGAGGTTTGGCAAGGCTTACCGCTCATTTTGTTTGGTAAGACTTCGTGGAACATTTATCATTCCTTGTTTCCAGCTCAGTGTGAATACTCGAGAACTATTTGATGAGCAAATGGTACCCCTCAGCGAGTGTACAGAAGGGAAGGATGGCCCCTGCTCTTTCATTGGCTCCTGGATCACTCTGTCTTGCCTCACGGGGAAGATAAGATGCTGTTCCTAGAAGGTGGGGGCCAGAGGTTTATGTCCTACGGCTCTGGAGTCCAATAATTCATTCTATGGAATAGAATCGGAGAGAACATTTGACATAGCCTCCTGGTTTCTTACGAATTTGACTCCCAATTTTTGTATATTTAACATGTAATTGCTAGAGGTTTGAAGATGCTAGATTATCATCCCTGTTCTGCTTCCAGATCTTAACAATTGACAGCAGACACAGGGGGACAAATGGGAATCAAAGTTTAGTATCAGCTTTGTTACTGATTATATTGGGTTAGAGAAGGAGGAGGGGACTCTCCCACCTCTTCCCAAACCTACCACTTGGTGGAGGGCAAAACGGCTGCCCATGTAGAGAGTTTCCAGGCCTGGGCCCAGGCGAACCCACGAGGGGCGATGGGGAGTGATGAGTAACAAGAGAGGCCCACACTGCCCACATACATATCACCTAGGCTCCATATCAAATGTATATATGGTAACATAATATTTATATATAGTAACTGTAATATAATGTTATAGTTTATATATAATGTATGTTATAAAGTATTATATAATTATATATTATTATATATGACAACAAATTATTGTATAGAACATATATTATAGTTACTGAATATAAATGATAATATATAAATTATAGTTAGTATATACAAATACTATATTGTATTATGTTAAATTAATATAGTATTTTGTATATATAGTAACTAGTCAAAATTGAGTCCCACATTGTTTTTGAAGTACCTGAATCAATAAATCCCCTTAATACTTAAACATCAGTTACTGTGGAACTAGATACTTATGTGGAAGTAAAACAAAGACAATATGCCCTTTTCTTACTCTGCCATTTCCCCAGTTATTCTATTGCTTTAATTTTCTAGATGTTCCCAACTTTTTAAAAGTGACCCTCACACGCGTGTTACCTAGGCATCTCTTTAGTTAGCTGTCATCGTATGTAAATGGTATTGACCATGGTCTAATGGCTCCATGTGAAATCTGTCTCATCTGAAGCGGCTTTGGGGCTAGTTGCCGGGGGAATGACGCTGCTTCTTCCGGAGACCAAGGGGGTCGCTTTGCCAGAGACCATCAAGGACGCGGAGAACCTGCGGAGGTGAGCTCTGGGCGCTGGGGCAGACAGTCATCTGGTCTAAACTGTGAGATAGAATGATTTGTCTGTGATACTGGGCACATGGAGCACCAAGGTCCCTAGGTCACCCCCCGAGTTAACAGCTCTGAGTTGGAAGTTATTTTTAAATCAATCTTCTGTCTTTTTAGCGATTGTTGGTTCAGATTCCTTAGTGACTTTCTTCACAAAGAAGAATGACTTAAAACTTTCATTCCTATGATGGGGACAAGTGCTCAATGGAGTCCCAGGTCCTACCCTTAAAGCCATAAAAAAGGAAGGAAGGGGCTTCCCTCGTGGTGCAGTGGTTGAGAGTCTGCCTACCGATGCAGGGGACACGGGTTCGTGCCCCGGTCCGGGAAGATCCCACATGCCGCGGAGCGGCTGGGCCCGTGAGCCATGGCCGCTGAGCCTGCGCGTCCGGAGCCTGTGCTCCACAACGGGAGAGGCCACAGCGATGAGAGGCCCGCGTACCGCAAAAAAAAAAAAAAGGAAAGGAAGAAAGACAAAGCATTTGATGATGTGGTCGTTACAGGCTCGGTTCTCTGGATCCCACCGTAAGGACACACGTGTCCCTGGGAAGTAGAGAATAGACTCCGTGGACTCATTAGGGCCTGGGTTCAGTCCAGGGGTGGTCGCCTACTTGGCCAAGGGACTTTGGGAATGTCATGGACCCCTATAACCTTCATTTCCTCACCTGAAGAATAGCCATGATAATACTTGAGAGGGTTGCTGTGAAAGTTCAATGAGATAAAGTAGGTGATAGCGACTAATCCATTGCCTGGCACATAGTAGGTATTCAATAAATCTTAGATTCTCTCCATTCTTCTTGCATATGGTGTGATTTCCTCAGTGACTCTCAAACTTAGTATGCAGAAGAATGCAGACTCCTGGGCCTTCTAGGTTTCTGACTTGGTAAATGAATGGGGGAACCCGGAAACCTGAACTTTTAATGACAGTCGATACCTGTTCAGGCCCTCTGAGCTCCTCGCTTTGAGGAAATCTGCATTTCTCAGTGCTGATAAGGGACAGACACTCTATTTTAACTGTAAACACATCTTGTAATTGCTGGCAATAAGCTTCTTGTTGGTCCCAAGTCGTAGACATATATAGCTAAGGCTGACTCTCTGATTTTAAAATGTTTCATTATAATTTGTTAATAGGCACTTTGTTGTCTTTTAAGATGTTGTGTTTATCCCTTCACTCCATCTTCATAGCCATTCCTGGCCTGCCAGGTGAGGCCAGGGGCTTCTGCTCTGAGCCCAGCACCTCCCTGTTCACCCTGTGTTCTTGATAATGCCCTGCACAAAGTATAATCATCACTTATTTCATTATCTGCTTTCTCCACTATCCTAATTCCATAAATAGTGGCCACAGTCTCTTGTCGGAGAGATCATTTCAATGACACCTTCTTCCCTACTTTCCAGGAAACAAGGCCAGGGAATGGGAGTAGTGGTAGCTCTAGCTAACAGAGGGCGTCAGCTTCACTGAGTTTCAGGTGCCTTCTCACTCCATCCTCCCAAAACATGGCGAGGCAGCTCCTGTCATTAGCATACCCATTCTACAGATGAAAGAAGTAATGACAGATACCCTCAAAGTCCCCAGCTTCAAAATGGAATGTTGACTGTCAGGTGATGGAGTGAGGCAGCAACACAACAGATGCTCTATGTGAAGGGTTGGCAAACTCTTCCTGTTAAAGGGCCAGGGAGTAAATATTTCTGGCTTCGGGGACATTGTCTCTGTTGCTAAGTTCTGCCCTTTCAGCAGGGAAGCAGCCACAGACAGGACACAAACGAATGGGTTTGTGAGCTCCAGCACAACTTTATTTATGGATGTTGAAATTTAGATTTCATCTAATTTCCAAGTGTCAAGAAATAATATTTTACTTTTGATTTTCAAAAACTATTTAAAAATGTAAGAAACTGTTCTTAGCACACAGGCCATAGCAAAACAGGCAGAGAACCAGAACTGGTCACTGGCGGTCTCTGCTGACCCTTGTCTTCTTTGTCACCTGCTGTTCTTGTTCTCACCTCTTCTTTTGAGACTTATTCCTGGGTACAACTTTGCAACAGTTTCTTAATCAAGCCATTATGTATTTTATTGAATTAATTAATTTTGATTAATTAATTAATTAATTAATTTTTGGCTGCACTAGGTCTTTGTTGTTGGGCACAGGCTTTCTCTAGTTGCGGCGAGCGGGGGCTACTCTTCGTTGTGGTGCGTGGGCTTCTCATTGCGATGGCTTCTCTTGCTGTGGAGCACGGGCTCTAGGCGCACGGGCTTCAGTAGTTGTGGCACGTGGGCTCAGTAGTTGTGGTACGTGGGCTCAGTAGCTGCGGCGCACGGGCTTTGTTGCTCCGCGGCATGTGGAATCTTCCCAGACCAGGGCTCAAACCCGTGTCCCCTGCACTGGCAGGCGAGTTCTTAACCACTGCGCCACCAAGAAAGTCCCCCATTATGTGTTTTAACTTAGATTTTAAATTTTTGATTGCTACAGGAAAGCAAAGCCCAAAGAAAACAAGATTTACCTTCAGGTCCAAACATCAGAATTCAACTCGCAGGCACCCGAGAGAGATGCTCCGCTGGGGACCGGGTGGCAGAGATGAGGACAGAGTTATCATCTGAAGAATTGCTCAGAAGCCCTAAGCTTTTCCTCCTACTTGCCTGCCCCTAAGTCAATATCAGTTCTAAAGAACACTGTGCTTTGTTTTGTTTTATTTTCTTTGTTTTAAGTCTCTCAAAGCCCTGGCTGTCTTTTATCTACTTATCCTTTCCAGTGAAAGCTGTTGGTGGTTACCAGGTACTTAATTATCTAAATTATTTGGAAGGTCCAATAGAATTTAAATACTGTTATAAAAGAGACCTCCGTAACTGGTTTCCTAGAATAAGTATTGTTTTATTCACTCTCTGAAAGAAAATGTCATTGTATTTGTAGGTGCCTGTGTTGGCAAAAGTATTTCAACATGTAGATTTCTTGGAGGGCACTTTTTTTTTTTTTTTTGCAGTACGCGGGCCTCTCACTGTTGTGGCCTCTCCCGTTGCGGAGCACAGGCTCCGGACGCGCAGGCTCAGCGGCCATGGCTCACGGGCCCAGCCGCTCCGCGGCATGTGGGATCCTCCCGGACCGG
Source organism: Grampus griseus (assembly GCF_964374135.1). Lineage (NCBI taxonomy): Eukaryota > Metazoa > Chordata > Mammalia > Artiodactyla > Delphinidae > Grampus > Grampus griseus. The sequence goes on from NC_139007.1 coordinate 81,109,913, forward strand.
GGCACGAACCCGCGTCCCCTGCATCGGCAGGCGGACTCTCAACCACTGCGCCACCAGGGAAGCCCGGCACTTGGTTTTTAAACATGGTGGTTCCTCCAGCAAACTCTCCCCGAGTCCCGCTTACGCATAAAACCTGCTCCTCCTCCAGAGACCAGAGGTACTGTGTGCTTTATTTTAGGGAAGACGTTTCTGCCACTTACATTCTAAGAATACTTTATTCTATTTCAATCTTGCTTTTAGTTCTTGTTGGAGATACTAGAAGGTGAACTCATGCCAACTATGGAATATCACAGTAAATATAGCAAAGAGAGGAGTTCAGTTTACTGTGAGTTAGTAGTAACTGGTTCAAGAAGGGATTTCATTCCTGGAGTACACAAAAACTTTACTTAAATTTCTTTAAGCGTGAGACAAACCACAAAGGCAACATACTGGGCACCCTTCGGAGTACATTGGGGGAAAAGAGATTCTAATGTGAATTGGTGGCATGATCAAAGACCTGTGGTCGGGCTTCCCTGGTGGCACAGTGGTTGAGAGTCCGCCTGCCGATGCAGGGGACGCGGGTACGTGCCCCAGTCCGGGAGGATCCCACGTGCCGCAGAGCGGCTGGACCCATGAGCCATGGCCGCTGGGCCTGCGCGTCTGGAGCCTGTGCTCCGCAACGGGAGAGGCCACAACAGTGAGAGGACCGCGTACCGCCCAAAAAAAAAAAAAAAAAAAGTTCCTCCTCTTTCCAGGCCTAGATTTCAGGCCCTTCATCCTCCAGCTCTCTGACTTCTTCTCCATGTGCTGACATCCTCTCTGACTCCAAACACTGGCGCTCATAATCTACCCTCTACAGTTTGCCGTCCAGTCCAAAGGTCCATGCGTCTCTAACTGTCCAAAGAATGTTTGGTTTTTAATCTGCTCTGCTATCGTAGCCCCAGACATTAATATTAGTAATAAAATCTAGAATAGCTCTTCATTAAAAGAAGTACCCTTTAAACATTTGGTCGTTGACCTGCGTACGGCCAGCTTTTGTGGCCTAATCTTAGTTTCAGTCCAAATTTGAACTTGTGGCCAAGTGTCTTGGAAATACTTGTAATTTCGCTCGTGGTTGAGGCTGCCTCTGCCCTGCCTGCTGACAGAGTCAGTGGGACCATCTCATATGCACTCCAGGCGCCCATATTTTAGTCTCCCGTACACACTTGCTTGAAAGAAATTAAGATCCAGAAAGAGTTGCTGTGAGTGAGAGGCCCACGTACCGAAAAAAAAAAAAAAGTACCGAAAAAAAAAAAAAACAGAAAGAGTTGCTGTTTGTAGGCCTATAGGGACAAGAAAAATTCAAAATTCAAAAGTGGGGGGAACGTTTTTACCAAAGAGCAAAGACTGTCAGGGATGACTAAGGTCACGCTAAACAGACAAAGATGCCTACATATGGAGGGCTCGTAATGGCCAAGCAGGGACAATTTCAACATCATGAAAACAGTAATTAGAGTCTATTGGAACAAGCTGAGACTATAAAAAGAGTCACAATCCGTGATAATACTTAAAAGGAGCAAATAATAGGAATTGAGCCAAGGAAAAAGCACACATGAGTTTCCAATAAAGTTTATAAGGCATTGTATTAATTGTTCAACACAATTAATATGAATTTGCTACTCACGGTTAGATTAATGCCAAGATTAACAATCATAAATCAGAAACAGATGTAGAAGGAAAGAGAACATGCTAAAAATATATAACGTCTATGGTTTTATCATTTTAAATTAAAATATGTGGGCCATCCAGAATTAAACTGACCTGGAAACCAAGGTCAAGTCTTTCAGGGACTCATTCCAAGTTGAGAACGATAGGTTAGGAATAGAGCATGTAGACTTGCTTGGTCCACATGGGAAAAGATGACCCGAGCAGGATGGAGGGCTGGCAGATGGAGAGGGGCTACAGAGGTCCATGGGCCTTGCCCCAACCATGACTCACGATGCCAACAGGTAGCTGCTGATGTGGGCCTGGCTGCCCAACAAGCCAGTTGTGTGTTGGGCAGAAACAGTCATGGAATTATCACCTTCAAAGATTAAAAAAATAATAATATTTCAAAGTGATACAATTTCTTAATTCATCCTGAAAAGATGGAAATTACGAGACTGTTCCTTCCTACCTTATCTATCACACTCTAATAGTAATTAGAGTCAAACCTTCAAGTGGCACTATAAATCCCAGGCCAGCACCCTGAAAAATTCTGAAATTTTTGCAGACATGGGCTCTCCCCACTTCCTCCTGCTCTTGTGGACATGATCAGGGAGGGTGAAGACAGTGAAGGGGCCATGGCCCAGCGAGACCTGGTGAAGCCCACCTTCACGGGATTGCGTCGCACCCCACGGAGGAGCAAGTCCAAACTGTTGCCTTGATGATTGAATTGGAAGAGAACAATCAGACATGTGCACTTAAAACAATATGTATTCTTCTCCTTTTTTCCAGAAAATATGAGGGACTCACTTGATGATAATCCACTAACAATTAGCCGGAAGGCTAATAGGGGAGGGGCAGAATAAGGTGAAAAACCCAAGACTAAAATAGATGACTAATAAGGACCTACTGTAGAGCACAGGGAACTCTACTCAATACTCTGTAATGACCTATACGGGAAAAGAATCTAAAAAAGAGTGGATATATGTACATGTATAACTGATTCACTTTGCTGTACACCTGAAACTAATACGACATTGTAAATCAACTCTACTCCAATAAAAATTAAACACAGAAAAAAAGAAAAACCTATGACCCAATTCAAGGGCATGGAAAAATATTGTCCAGGGATTTGGGAAATAAAACTGATGACCCACTGTCATTTGAAATTGGGAGACTCTTGAAGATTTTTCTTTTTCCAGTACGGTCCCTGTGGACCAGCTGCTCCTGACATGGTTGTGATTGTTAAAAGCTGGAGACACAACCCACTGCATCTGACCACTGGAGTTCCAGGTCCTAAACCAAAGGCTGTCCTCTAACAAGAAAGATGGATTTCCATCTCATCCCAAAGGCTCATGGAAGACATACAAGTGGCCCTTGAAATCTTGTTCTGTGCTGGCTTTGCTCTAAAAGACAGTTGTGCGATGTTGGACCACCACTATCTGTGGGAAAAGGCTGGGTAATTCTAACATTTGGTGCAGGAATCCTGGTTAATTCAGTCAAAGTAGCATAGTTTCTGGCAATGCATGTGTGAGAGCCACTGCACAGAAGGATGCAGAGATGCTAATTAATTGTAAGTTAAAGAAAAATGACATACTTGGTAAAGACAAAAAAAATCAACACCAAAGAAATACAGTGAATGAATTAATGACCCTAGGTAAAAATGCTCTTACCTAGGAATTGGGTCATTATCCGATAATCATTATTGTCAGGCTGCACAAATGGGCTTCTCTCACCCATATCCCCAGACTTTTATTTTGTCTTGGATAAATAAAGGCCAAAATCAAGGCATGCTATGCCTCAAGAAGTGTCTTAACTGCTTCCATCAATTCATCAATCCATCAATCCAACCATTAATTCACTTAGCAGTCGTTAACAAACCATCTATTATGTGCCAGACAGTTTAGGTACTGGGAATCCAGTTAGAGAAGAAGAAACAAAATCTCTTGCTCTTATAGAACTTAAGTGCTAGTTGGGGGAGACAAACTAAACCAATAAACAAATGATTTAAGTAATTTTCAAAGGAAGTGAAGTCACACAGGACAACCGGATGCAGAAAGACTTGAACGTAACCTCCCCACCCCCCGAGCTAATTTAGTTTAAGTAATTCTGTAAAAAATGTTTTCCTCTTTTCTCAGATAGAGAATATGTATACATTTATACCTTGGTTCCTGAAAAGTGTATATCCCTTCTCTCTTCTGAGGAAGGATTAAAAATACATGTAAATCGTTTTATTTGATGTTCTTTTCTGCCCCCTGGTTGTAACACCCCTTCCTAAATCTATTTAGGCAGAGAATTGTGTCTTAGTTTACTGTTCTTGTCCAGTAAGATTTGTTGACATTAAAACTCTGGGAGGCTGTGAGTGAATTTCTTTATGAAGCTACAAATTCTGCCTTCTTAACTTTCAATTGCTGGAGTGGGATGGCCCCCCAGTTCCCAAGTTTCAGCTCTAGGCAGCGGGCACACTATTTTATTTGTCTGCTTCTAGTGGGAACAACAGCTCCCACTGTTGCTGTAATTTTGGGAGCAGGGCCTCCCATCTGCTCTTGTAATTTTCCAATTCCCATGCAGAAGGCTGAAAGCAACTCAAGTAATATTGAGATACTGTTTAGGTGTCACACTTAATCAGAAAAAATGGGTGGGTGGAACCCTTTAACCAACATCAGACTTTTAAAAAAAATAAATTTATTTATTTACTTATTTTTGGCGGTGTTGGGTCTTCATTGCTGCGCACAGGCTTTCTCCAGTTGCGGCGAGCAGGGGCTGCTCTTTGTTGTGGGGCGCGGGCTTCTCATTGCGGCGGCTTCTCTTGTTGCGGAGCACGGGCTCTAGGCCCAGGGGTTCAGTAGTTGTGGTGCATGGGCTTGGTTGCTCTGTGACATGTGGGATCTTTCCAGACCAGGGTTCGAACCCGTGTCCCCTGCTTTGGCAGGCAGATTCTTAACCACTGTGCCACCAGGGAAAGCCCCAACATCAGACTCTTGATGCCAGGACATTTCCATCTCATTGTGAGCCAGAGAATCAAAGTGCAGTCTGGCTGGAGATGGGGGGCAAACCCATTTTGCAGTGAATTAAAACTGTTCTAATATCCACTTGTCTGTACCCCCAAACTTTGAAGAGTGACCCACACATTCTGCTTGTGTGAATGTGGTGGTGACATTTCCATTTAATAACAAGAAACACAATCCAGGAAACTACCTTAGTTATTAATTCTAGGGGGAAAAAAAGGAGATTTCATATTCAAAAAAGAAATCAGCAGAGAAAACGTAACCAAATATTAGAAAGATTTAGGAGTTCAAGCCAAAGTGACAAACACAAAAAGTGAGCTATCAGCGAATGTTTCCTTTTAAAAGAGTTCCCCCCACAAAAAGGAGAAAATTCAAGAAAATCCCTAATTCATGTCCTCTCCCAGTTTCTAGAAGATTATGGAGTCATGAAGAGGGAAAAGAAATTTTTTTTTTTTTTTTTTTTTTTTGCGGTACGCGGGCCTCTCACTGTTGTGGCCTCTCCCGTTGCGGAGCACAGGCTCCGGACGCGCAGGCTCAGCGGCCATGGCTCACGGGCCCAGCCGCTCCGCGGCATGTGGGATCTTCCCGGACCGGGGCACGAACCCGTGTCCCCTGCATCGGCAGGTGGACTCAACCACTGCGCCACCAGGGAAGCCCGGGAAAAGAAATTTTTAATAGATATACAGTAAGTCCTCTACGTATGAACCTTCAAGTTGCGAACTTTCAAAGAGGTGAACGTCGGTTCCATCAAAGTCAGGCGAGCGTGACATTGCAGCTCGCCCTCCATCTCCTGTTGCTGACGATCCTTCAGCTCTACCATCTCCCACCTACTCTCCCTCCTCCATTCAGTAACTCTTCTTGCTGTTCACTCGATGCCAGCCCCTGGATGCCCGCTGTTGTACTGTACTACTGTACCTTTCAAGGTACTGTACTGTAAGATTAAAAATGTTTTCTTTATTTTTTGTGTTTGTTTTTATGTATGTTTTTGTGAAAAGTATTATATACCCATTACAGCACAGTACTGTGTAGCCGATTGTGTTAGTTGGGTACCTAGGCTAACTTTGTTGGACTTAGGAACAAATTGGACTTCGAACGCGCTCTCGGAACCCAACTTGTTTGTATGTAGGTGACTTACTGTATTACTTTTAGAAGAAAAAATCTGGAACACCAACAGAGGTAACAAAGAGCACACTGAATACTACAGAAAACCAAATTAGTGAATTAGGAGATGAGCTTGAGAAATTCTGCTAGAACGAGGAGAAGTGTGGCAATGGTGAGCAAGCAACTCATGCAGCTCAATATCAAAAAACAAACAACCCAATCCAAAAATGGGCAGAAGACCTAAATAGACATTTCTCCATAGAAGATATACAGACTGCCAACAAACACATGAAAGAATGCTCAACATCACTTATCATTAGAGAAATGCAAGTCAAAACTACAGTGAGGTATCACCTCACACCAGTCAGAATGGCCATCATTTAAAAATCTACAAACAATAAATGCTGGAGAGGGTGTGGAGAAAAGGGAACCCTCTTGCACTGTTGGTGGGAATGTAAATGGATACAGCCACTATGGAGAACAGTATGGAGGTTCCTTAAAAAACTACAAATAGAACTACCATATGACCCAGCAATCCCACCACTGGGCATATACCCTGAGAAAACCATAATTCAGAAAGAGTCATGTACTAAAATGCTCATTGCAGCACTATTTACAATAGCCCGGAGATGGAAACAACCTAAGTGTCCATCAACAAATGAATGGATAAAGAAGATGTGGCACATATATACAATGGAATATTACTCAGCCATATAAAGAAACAAAATTGAGTTATTTGTAGTGAGGTGGATGGACCCAGCGACTGTCATATGGAGTGAAGTAAGTCAGAAAGAGAAAAACAAATACCTCATGCTAACACATATATATGGAATCTAAAAAAAAAAAGAAAAAGAGAAAGAAAATGGTCAGAAGAACCTAGGGGCAAGACAGGAGTAAAGGTGCAGACCTACTAGAGAATGGACTTGAGGACACGGGGAGGGGGAAGGGTAAGCTGGGACGAAGTGAGAGAGAGGGGTGGACATATATACACTACCAAACATAAAATAGGTAGCTAGTGGGAAGCAGCCGCATAGCACAGGGAGATCAGCTCGGTGCTTTGTGACCACCTAGAGCGGGGTGGGGGTGGGGTGGGGGGGCTGGCTGTGGATAGGGAGGTTGGGAGGGAGGGATACGCAAGAGGGAAGAGAAATGGGGACATATATATATGTATAACTGATTCACTTTGTTATAAAGCAGAAACTGACACACGATTGTAAAGCAATTATAAAGATGTTAAAAAAAAAAAGTCAAGGAAAGCAGAAACCCTCGATGCGATACGCAGATGCAGAATATTCGATATGACGTCTCCTTTTGTTTTACCCCTAAACTTGGGGCTTCGTCTGAGTTCCACAGAAAGCAGAGGAGTGCTTTGCTGGGGAATGGAATCTGGGTGAAGCTGGCAGTGTGGGAAGAGGAAGTGGGGCAGGGAGCCCCTTCCAGATGGCAGAGATATGGTGATATCCAGAATTACTGGATCGAGACAAAAGACCTTCCAATCTAATCACACCAAAGTTACCCCACAAGCATGGAGACAATCCTGAACACCCCTAGAAGGTGGGGAATTCCAACAATGCCCTCCAATTTACATCAAGTACATTCTGGTTGAATTATCTAAAAGTGGAAAATAAAACCATTTAAAATACTAGAAGATGATATAGGCCAAGATTTATATAATTTTGGTTTAGGCAAGACCTTCTACATATAATACCAATCAAGAAACCATAAAGGAAACCACACATAGATTTGTCCACTGAAATTCTAAAAACATTTCTATATGTGAAAAATCCCAAATAAGAAACTAAAATAAGAAACTAAAATTGAGGATTCCATGCCAATCAAAGTGTTAATATTCTTCATATATAAGAGGATCTTGCCTATTAATAAGGAAAAGTGGAAGATCCCAAAGGGAAAATGGGCAAAGGACAAAAATAGTCACGTTACAGTAAAAAGAAAATTGCCAAGAAATATGAAAACATGCTCAACCTCACTGCTCAACGAAACGCAGGGTAAACAGCCATGAGGTGTGACCTTTTGCTGATCAACTTGGCAAAACTGTGTGTGTCAGTGGTGCGTGTGCGTGTGTGTGTGTGTGGAGGGGGGTGAGAGAGAGTGAGTGAGCGAGAGAGAAACCGTGTGTGGGGATGCGGACACGGAAAAGCACACTCTCCCGGGTAGTGTTGGTGGAATTAACTCGTAACACATTCTGAAGGACAATTTGATACATGCGGCAAAAGTCTTTAAATGTACATCACATAGCTAGTAAATGGAAAGCTCTCATCGCTACACTATCCCAGCTCTTAAGCACTCCTGTCTACTGCCTCAGCTTTACTGCAGTTGCAGACACAAAGTAACAGCAGTAAAGACAAGTCAAGCCTCTCTCTCTCTCTGGCCTTCCTCACTTCTCTCTGACACTGTCTTCCCTCTTTATCTTCTACTGTCTCTTCACTCCATCGCAATGACTTACCTAGTTTGATCTGTTGGAGAACCCTGTTTAATCGGTTTAATGGGACTTCCTTTCCCTAGGAACACTTGACCAATCCCCCCTTCTCTGGGATGCTTTAGAAAGAATCACTCACTAGTTGAACTTGGCCACGTTCTCTGGAGCCAAATTTAAAAGGAGGGAGGGGGAATCTCTTTTTTAGAGTTTCCCTTTGTCCTCTCATTAAATTAATTACTATCCCCGCTGCACTTCACGTTGAATAGCGTTCTCTTGGCCCTAGAAGAGAGAAAACCATTACGTGTTTGAGCTGAGATGATGATGCGTCAGTGTGTCACCCGGGGCAGTCTATTCCCACGTAGGAAAATTAGAGACAGCAGGGCTTGGCTTTGGAGGGGTCCCCAGAAAGCACCAGTGGCTGCTCTCCTTTGAAGACCCAGGAACAGATGTTTTCCTGGCCTCCCAACTCAGCACGGCTCAAAGAAAAAAGCAACCCACATTGTCGGCTGTGGGAAAATATTTTTGTGTATTTTGTACCAACCCATGTTGATAAGGGGCCTAACAGAGCCTGTGAGAGGGGATGGAGCTTTGGGACTGTCTCCCAGTTACGTTCTGAGTGTGAGGGTCCCAGCCAGGGAACATGGGACAGGGACACAGGATGTGGGGATGTGGCGAACGCTTCCCAGGTGGGAGCAGCCTCCCAGACAAGAATCAGCCAATATCCTAGTTATTCATGATGGTTGAGGCTCAGAGTCTAAATGGTTATTCAGAATAGGGAATTAGAAAAAGAACCACAGAATAAACCCAAAGTAAGAAAAATGAAGATAAAGATAAAAGCAGAAAGTAATGAAATACACAACAGAGATGAAAAGAAAGAGATTGAAATCAACTATGCTTCAATACAGTTAAAAAATATATTAAAAAAAATAAAGTAGAGATTGATAAAAGAAGACCACAGACCCAAAATGGAGTCACTGACGCTAGGTCAGGCCACCAAACCAGAGCTTAATACCTAACTTAAGTGAAGCTTCAAACTCCCCCAGAAATACAGCCTTAACCTGTCAATCAGGGATTTTCTGGTCAGTACCAGTGAGGGAATCTGTCACATGGGCCCTCTCTATCCCCCCAAATGAAGGTGAGGTAGCCCACCTAATAAGACCCCTCTTTCACCAAAGGAAGTTGACCTAATCTGAAATAATCCTATTTTCTGTTTATGACTTCCTTGTCCTGCCTTTAGAAAGTTTCCCTTTCTGTCACCCTTTGGAGCACCCCTGTACACGATGGATGGGACACAGGCTCATGTATGAATTGTTCAATAAAGCCAATTAGATCTTTAAGATTTACTCAGGGGAATTTTGTTTTCTAACAGGATGCATACATACGTGAGTGTGTGTGTGTGTGTGTGTGTGTGTGTATGCATGTGTGTGTGTGATAAACATTAAAAGCAAGGAAATGAGAGAGACAAAATCTGGAACAGTTGTTATCTTTGGTGTGATGGGCGCTGGACCAGGAATGGATTCGGGAAGGAAACTTTTATCAGTGACCCATCTGTCACATATGTACTTTTGTAGGCAGCAAATACTGACTAAGAAATATATATATTTTTAAACTTTATTTATTTATTTATTTAGGCTGTGTTGGGTCTTTGTTGCTGCGTGTGTGCTTTTTCTAGTTGCGGCGAGTGGGGGCTACTCTTCGTTGCGGTGTGCAGGCTTCTCATTGCGGTGGCTTCTCTTGTTGCAGAGCACGGACTCTAGGGGCACAGGCTTCAGTAGTTGTGGCTCGTGGGCTCAGTAGCTGTGGCTTGTGGGCTCTAGAGCACAGTCTCAGTAGTTGTGGCACATGGGCCTAGTTGCTCTGTGGCATGTGGGATCTTCCCAGAGCAGGGCTTGAACCTGTGTCCCCTGCATTGGCAGGTGGATTCTTAACCACTACGCCACCAGGGAAGTCCCTAACAAATATTTTAAAAAAACACATGCATTACAGAAAATCGAGGAAATGCCAAAATTATGAAGAAGAAAATTTATTATTATCCCTACTCTCAATCTTTTTTTTTTTCTTTTGTTTTTGCGGTACGCGGGCCTCTCACTGTTGTGGCCTCTCCCGTTGCGGAGCACAGGCTCCAGACGCGCAGGCTCAGTGGCCATGGCTCACGGGCCCAGCCACTCCGCGGCATGTGGGATCTTCCCGGACCGGGGCACGAACCCGTGTCCCCTGCATCGGCAGGCAGACTCCCAACCACTGCGTCACCAGGGAAGCCCCGTACTCTCAATCTTAACGCTATTTCTCTTTGAACCATTTTTGGATCGAAGCGTTTCTAAAATGTTTTCTGTTTTTTCTTGCTTTCTGAAAGAGTACTTGAAAATACTTGAAACTGTTTTTACGATTTATGGTTGTTTTGTGGACAAAAATTACTGTGTGGTGCTCTAAGCTACCAACAGTCTCAGGACATCTAGACCGGCTCCTGGACATTTGCCCCTTTGTGAAGTGTCCCCGGGCTGCCGAGCATGTGCAGTTAGTTTCTAGTGTGTCTGTTTTCTTAGATTGTTACGGGATAAGTCACACTGCTAGACTCTTCTGAAATGCCTCTTTAGCCTCTGCCCCCACATCTAATAGCCATCCTTTTGCTTTCCTCCCTAAATCTCTCTCTCATCGGCCTCCCTCTCTCAGCCCCTCCTCGGGCCAGCACTTGGCGGCTCCACATGCCTCCGGCTGCCCAGCCCAACTCTCCCTGCCCGACTCTCTGCCCACAAGGTCAAGGTCAACACCCCTGGCCACTCTGCCTGCCTGTCCACTTCCTGCACACACTGAACCTCAGCCACCCAGGGTATTTTCCCCAAACCTGCTGCCATCTCCACATGGAACGCACTTTCTCCTTTGTCTGCAGATTCCTGGAACTGTAGCTAAGTGTCAGCTCCCCAAGGAGACCTGTCCCCATTCAGGAAGCAGGCCCAGCTCTGACTTTGGGAGCGCAGGCATTTCCTTCCTGTTTGTCCCCAGGCACACTCTCCACACTGTGCTGTCATTACCAGGTCACTTCCTCCATCGCCCATGAAGTCAAAGCCCCCATCCATTTTGTTCATCTCATCCTGACGCCTGGCGTCATGCTGGCGCTATTATTCAGTAACCCGTAACTCCCAAGTAGAGAAGACCTGCACACTCGGACTGCACTGTGGTTAGTAGTCTGTGGTTAGCCCTCTAGTGATGAGGGACATTCCAGGCACGGTCCTACTTACAGTACCTGTTTGTTGTGTTTGAACTGGGCCCCTGCTGGGCTATGACCTCCGGGGCTCAGCGTCTGGGTAGGCTCACTCCTCCTACGGTTTCTGACCCTTGTAGCTCTGCCTGACATGAAAATTATCACTGAACATCTGTTTGGGGGTAAATACCTGTAACATTCCACAAGTTTTCCTGGGGATGAGAGTTGGCTTAGAAAATATGCATATTTTCTAAGCCAATATATTGTGCAAGCAAAAGATGAATATGGACCTTTTCAGAATTCTTCTTCTTATCAAAATCTAAAGATGATAAACATTTTTGTCATTGGCAGTAAAATCTCAAAAAGAAATGCTGGCTACAAGGAACCCTCAGGACATCTGGAGCTGGGAAGGGAGTTCTGGGCTGGGGCCAATGACTTGGAAATCCCAGCCAGCACCTGGTGTTCGGGGTCATTGCTTTTTAGGAGTTTCTGGGCACACGAGCACTGAAGTGATTGAAGGACCAATGGCACTGGGATGGAGACCACTAGTTTCTACAGCACAGCCAGGCTGGTTTCCAGGATTAATGCCCTCTGCTCCCACGGGTCGCTCCCCAGGAGAGCCCTAAGATTCTGGGTCACAGAGTGCCTCTCTTTCGATGAGGCACCAGAGGGGAGATTGCTTGGTGTCAAAGGGCCCTGGATTGGCCAGGAAGAGTGGGTGTGGGGAGGGAAGAGAGGCGGCCCAGGGACAAGGGCACCCGGAACGTGGATGCCTCAACTTTGCCAGGACCAGTCGTGATAGAGGTGGTATGTTTGTGAGATTTATGCTTGGAGAAAAGCACTCCTGGTGCAAGATGTGCTGGACTCCAGGCAGGGAAGACACAGCGCGAAGGCGCATTGATATCACACAAACCTGAAAATTACAGCAGCTGGAGAGCGATGGATGTGTACACCTCTCACTCCACATCTTCCCGCCTTAAACAAATTGTTGCCAAAGACATCTGAAGGTGCACTTGAGCCCAAGACCCATTTGCCTGGTGACATAACATAGAGTCAGACTCGTTTGGAAAAGAAGTCTTTGCCAAGTCACCTATGATTCCAGAACTTAATGGGGGTCAGTCCAGCTCACGGCTTCAGAGTCCTTGTTAATCATGGATCTTGTACTAAAAGCGGCCGAAAGGGAAAAGGGAAGAGAGTTTTATTCTTTGGGTGCAGTTCGGGTGGTAGTGTTTTATACACATTGTCCTATTTGTCGAGTCTTGCGTGAGAGAAGAAAAGAAGATTCTATGTTTTGTTTAAACTCCCAGCATTGGGCTTAGGAGAAGCTCATGAAACCAGCCTCTACTAAACCGGTTTACAGGATGAGCCCTCTGTGATGATTTTGTGTCCAGATTAAACATGATACCTGGGTGAGTCTGTGAGGGTGTTTCCAGATGAGATTAGTGTTGGAAGCGGTGGACTCAGTAAAGTGGACGGCTCTCCCCAGCGTGGGTGGGTAGCATCCAATCCATGGAGAGACTGAGCAGAAAAAGTAGCAGGGGAAGGGAGGGTTGTCCCCTGCCTGCCATCCGCCCTTCCTGCCTGCTGTTGAGCTGGGACGTCTGTCTTCTGCACTGGGCCTGGGAGTTACAGCATCGGCTCCCCTGGTTCTCAGGCCTTCAGACTGGGACTCAGTGGCACCACTGGCTTTCCTGGGTGTCTGGCTTGCTGACAGTAGATCGTGGGATTTCTCAAACTCCACCATCGTGTAAGCCAAAGTTTCCTTTCGTGTATGTGTATATCTTCCACTGGTTCTGTTTTCTCTGGGGAACCCTGACCGGCACACCACCTCTCTGTGCAACTGTAACTGAGCAGGACCCTGTGGGGCCTTTCTGGGACAGACACCCTCCCCCATATCCTCTGCTGTAGCTCCTCTCTGAAGTACCCAGATAATAGTATCTCATGCGTATTTCCTGAGTTTTTCAGATGCTAAAAAACACCACCAAATGGAAGAAATTAACTACTTGATGATCACGTAGCCCCCAGACCTACTGGCGCCTAAGGACTGTCAATGCTAACCCCTGTGACACTGCCCTGTTCCCTCAACATCAACCAGTCAGAGAACTGTGCAAGAGCTGATCACCAAACCTGCCACTGCCCCCCACCCCCCACAATCTTGTCTTTAAAAATGCTTTGCTGAAATCCTTCAGGGAGCTGGGGGGGGGGGGGAGTTTGGGGGGCATGGGCCACCCATTCTCCTTACTTGGCCCTGCAATAAAACCTTTCTCTGCTCCAAACTCTGACGTTCCAGTTTGTTTGGCCTCACTGTGCGTTGGGCACATCGACTTGTGTTGGGTAGCAAAACCAGCCGATGACTCCTCAGCTCGGCTAGGTGGCCACATTCTAATGTGCCCACCCAGCTGCATCTCCTAGTTGAGTTACAGGCTGATGAAGGATCAGTTAGATTTGTTCCTAAATCTGTTTTTTCTCATTGAACTTGGTATTGTAATTACCTAATTTGATAACATCATGTAACCTGATGAAATAGGAAGGTGAAAATGCATTTTTATTATAATTTGATTAAAGTAAATTAAATGTCTTCTTGATATTCAGTGAAATGAGTGCCTAAAAATGTCATCTAAATGTGGGCAAGTCAAATGTTAGAAAAAGTGTAGTAAGAATCTGGGATTTTGGATTCAGGTTGTTTCAAAGTGTTTTGAGTTCTGGCTCTAGTTTAAAGAGACCCAAATTGCAAATCATAAACAATGCATTAGGTTTATGCAAGAAAGAGCACGTAGAACTCCTATCAGCAGGCCTACACTTAAAGAAAAGATCTTCATCTGTCGTTGAAGAAATAGAAATATGTTCTTTTTGTTTTAGGTTAAATTAAAATAATAGTGTTTGATGACTGGGATGTTAGGTAATGGGGATTCTGCTGAGCACATCTTACAACATAGATAGAGTGGTCCCCTGCCCTTCCATTCATAAGCTGCCTCTCCCATTCACAAGCTGCCTCTCCCAGTTTACACAGCCAACCCATTTCTTTTCCTCAAGGGTGTTGGGGCTTTTTGGGATCACCACCCCCAGAACACACCCCGCGGCTGCTGGGTCCAGCCTGGAGGTTGCAGCCCAGCCCACCTCAGGGCATAGGGAGGGATCCACAGGGGGCCATGTCCACGAGCACACTGACAAAATGTCAGCTCTTCTTCTTTCCAAACTGCCACTTTTCATCTGACTTCTTGCCTGTTTGCCTGCCTACAAAAACATGCTGTTGCATTCCAGGCACACAGAAAAGGGAATGCGGATTTTAGAACATTAATTGTATTGCCCTCTCTGTGCTCTTATTATGTTTTTATTCCAATGTTTCTTTCAGTTTACAAGAGGTGGAATTCTACCTAGGGGTCAGCAGACTTTCTCCATAAAGGGCCAGATAGTAAATCTTTTAAGGTTTGTGGGTCAGAGAATCTTTGTAGCAACAACTCACTCTGCTGCTGTCACTGCAAAGCCGCCATAGAGGGTATAGAAGTGAATGGGTGTGGCTGTGTGCCAATAAAACTTTATTTAAAAAACAGGCAGTGGTCTGGATTTGGCTTATGGACTGAACCCTGTGTCTACAGTAAGAGTTCTTAACTGAGTGAGGGATTGGTAAAACCTGTGAAAGTGTATGCAGATTTGGGGTATGTATTTTTCTGGACAGAGGAACTGTAGTTTTCTTTGTATTTCAAAGGCATTTTGATCACTAACGTTAAGAAACATTGCTGTAGAGAAATGGCCTCTTCTGGGTCCCCATAGGATTTAATTTTTAAAAATATTGTACTTTTAATCATTTATTTTCAAAAATTTTATTTTGAAATAACTATAGATTTACAGGAAGTTGCAAAGATAGTACAGAGAGGTCCTGGGTCCCCTTCACCTAATTTGCCCCAATGGTTACATCTTACATAATTAAAGTATAATATCAAAACCAGGAAACTGACATTGATGCAGTATGTGAATATGGATCTATGTCATTTTATCACTCATGTAGGTTTAGGGAACCACTACCGTAATTAACCACTAATCTGTTCTCCATCTCAATAATTTTGCTTTGAGATTGGCTTTTATCACTCAGCATAATGCCCTTGATATCCATTCAAGTTGTCCGTGTACTGTTGCTTTGTTGCTTTTCTTGTTGAGGAGTATTCCTTGGTATGAGGGGCATTTTGGTCATTTGCATATTTTGTCTATTATAGATAAAAACTGCAATGAGCAATTGTGTATGGAATTTTGTGTGGATATATGATTTCCTTTCTCTGGGATAAATGCCCAGGAGTCCAATTGCTGGGTGATATTGTGAGTGCATGTTTAGTTTTTTTAAGAAACTGCTGAACTATTTTCCAGAGTTAATCATTTATTTTTAACAACAGTATGAACATGCCATGGACATGCACATGAAAACGTAAAAGTGCAAGAATTACAGAAAAATCTAAAATCTTTCCTGGTGCACTGCCCAGTCCCATTCCTCCTCCCCCTAGATCATTAGTAGATGTACATCCGATCATTCCTACATTATTATTCCAAAACTCACCTTTGCCCTTCATCATGGAGGTCTTTCTATGGAGTAGATACACATCGTTTTCATTCCTTTTTAACGGTTAAGTCGATATTTTGTTTATTTAAGCACTCCTCATAGTTAAGGACGTTAGTTATTTCCAGCTTTCGCTGTCATCAACAAGTGATGCAATGAATACCTCTGAGATGCCTCTGTGTACACATTTGTGTTTCTCAAAGATAGATACCTAGGGGTGAAATTGTTGGGTCACAGACGTGTGCATTTCTACTATTGATGGACACTGCCAAATCGCTTCCCTAAAGAAGGTGCCAATCAATACTCCTGCCAGCAATGCATGAAAGTTTCTTCATATCCTCATCCATACTTGATATTTCCGATTTTATTAAGTTCTATTAATTTTATTAATTAATCTGATGAGTGAAAAATATTTCACTGTTATTTGTATTTCCCTGACTAACAGTGAGGGTGCACATCTTTTTTGATATACCTTAACCATTTTTTTGAAGTTTTATTTTATTTTTTATTTTTATTCATTCATTTATTTATTTTTGGTTGTGTTGGGTCTTCCTTTCTGCGCATGGGCTTTCTCTAGTTGTGTCGAGCAAGGGTTGCTCTTTGTTGTGAAGCACGGGCTCTAGGTGCATGAGCTTCAGTAGTTGTGGCACGTGGCCTCAGTAGTTGTGGCTTGCGGGCTCTAGAGGGCAGGCTCAGTAGTTGTGGCGCACGGGCTTAGTTGCTCCGCGGCATGTGGGATCTTCCCAGACCAGGGGTCAAACCCTTGTCTCCTGCACTGACAGGTGGATTCTTAACCAGTGCACCACCAGGGAAGTCCCTAACTTAACCATTTTTTAATGCTACTTCTATGAATAACTTTGTATTCTTGGACCATTATTTTTTTCTAATGGTCTGTCTAAAGGATTGTCTTTTCTTTATTGATTTTTAGTAGCTCTTTATTTCTTTTGGATATTAGCCTTTTGAATATTTTATATATGTGGCAAATATGTTCCCAAACCCATCACTCATCCATTAAATTTATTTTTGGGGTGTGTGTGATATAGCTAGCCTCATTGAATTTAGACTTGTTTTGTGTGGTCACATTGATCAATCAATCATTCACTTTATGGCTCTTGGATTCTGTTCTTGCCTAAGAAGTCCAACTTATTTCAAATTATGGAAATAACTCTCTTATATCTTTTCTCATGTTGGTCTGCTAACGGCTGGGGCTAATGCTAGGTGCTCTGGCCAGCACGCTAAATCTAGAATCTTGGTTTAGAGTACTCATGTCAATAAATTTGATCCGATCCATTATTATGTTTCATCCTCCTGGGCCTAGTATCATTACAATTCATTCCTAAACTCTTAGCCAGATTTCTCCTGATATAAGTTACAAAAGCTTGACATTCTTTTCATGTGTAAGCTATCTCTTTCCTAGACAGACTTTTTACTTCTCCCCTTGGGACATTCTAGCATCTACCTTGGAAATATCTGGTCCAGTGGAGTACAGGCATTCCCTCTTAGGGTACCTACATAAGATGAGGTCATTGAAAGTGTTCAAGCAAGGGAAGAGTGCGGGACCTCGTCCCATAGGCAGATTTTATACAGTAGCACAGCAAACTCCATTTGGTTATTGATCGAGGTTAGCAAAGAGAAGAGAGAAGTAAGGTTGAGTTGTATGGACTTCGTGATGAGAGTAGAAATCTCTGATTCTGGCCTTGTTTAATCGAAGCAAACCAGAGCAGCTCTCTCTTCTTAGTTTAGTGGAGTGTCTAGCTTCTTGACTTGGAGGTAAATCATCTTTTCTTTGTTTTTTCTTGGTCTGCAATAATA